>NC_060141.1:764416576-764751576 GCF_021461385.2 Schistocerca piceifrons
TCCCGTGCTGGCAGATGCGAGGCTGTTGTTCCACGTTTTCCTCTGTTTTGTCGGCAGTTTTTCTCGTGGTACGATGGATATTCCAAGAGGAGTTCAGTCACTACCAGAGAATTTTTTGTCGTGAACGATGTGAAATGTCTGAAAGAAAAATATTACTTAGTTACTGTAATATATGGAAAAAGAAAACAAATTTACGGCGGTTGAATTATAGATAACTAATGTGTGACAGAACAATATAGGCCGACGTGGATGTGGTCGGACATCTCAATAGCTGACGCCGTGACAGGTAAACGCATGCTCTACAAAATTCCCCGTAACAACAAATTTAATCGCGGCCCGACGCGTCCCAGTCAAAGCATCTAATTCGCGCCACTGTCGTGGTTGGACAGTGGTTACGTTCATTCTGTGTGAATACCGCCGCGTCTCAAAGGGAAACGGTGTCGGCAGCAAGATGAGACTATTCATTTCCTGTTCCAGAGGCTTTTAACAGGCGACAAGACGTGCTACGGAGTAGCATATGGCTATTTCAGTGGCGCAGAGCAAAATCGGTAGGACAGCAGTGCAACCTACAAACACGTTATCCCTACGAGGTAAAGAAGACGCGCCCCCACACTACACATCGTAGAAACACCGTTACTGTACACGAGAAGCGCGAACGGTGGCTGAGCGCCCGTGGATCAGACTGCCTTCCCACAGACACGTGCTGAAATTTTCGCATGACAACTATCTTAACAAATTTTTTTTGTCTCTTCATACATACTTTCAACCTCTTCGTCATCTACAGGGACAGCTGACACATAAATTTTACCACTGTGGTGACTGTTGACTCTGTTTCTGCCTTGGCTACCATAATGCATTCATTTCATAGAAACTTCTCTGCTTTCGTAATTTCTTATTCATTATTAGACCTACTTTTACATTAACTCTACTTGACTTTATATTTATTACCTGTACTCATCTGAACAGAAGTAATGTTTTTTCTGCCACGGCACTTCATTAATGTCCACTTCGTCTTTACTTCAACCTATCCATTCTCTTTTGACCTGTAGAATGCTTATTTTGTTTTTCATGATGACGATATCTTCCTAAATGGTTACTGCCCGGAGATTAGAATTGGGAACTATTTTATCTCCTGAATAGTTCGCACGAGACGATGCCACCCTCATTTAACTATACAGAAAATCTGCATGCCCTTGGGAAAAATAATGGCTGCAGTGCCCCCATTATTTCAGCGGTTCGCAGCACCAGCACATCAAGGCCGTGTTGGATGATGTTAGGGGAGAGTGCCCGATCATCGGATAGTTCCCAATTATCGGATAGTAAGGTTTCTAATTAAGTAAACCGAGCGAGGTGCCGCAGTGGTTAGACACTGGACTCGCATTCGGAAGGACGACGGTTCAATCCCGCGTCCGGCCATCCTGATTTAGGTTTTCCGTGATTTCCCTAAATCACTCCAGGCAAATTCCGGGATGGTTCCTCTGAAAGGGCACGGCCGACTTCCTTCCCCATCCTTCCCTAATCCGATGAGATCGATGACCACGCTGTCTGGTCTCCTTCCCCAAACCAACCAACCAACCTAATTAAGTAACGACTGCACTCTGTCGGAGAAGGCAGGAACTGTTACATATTGGTCCAATGAGACGCCATTTTGCGTTTTGCCGCAGTACGAAGCGTACTTTGTGGTGAAGCGGTTGCCTGAGTGAATTCGGAGTTTGGAACTGTTCTGCAGAGTTCACTATACGCGCAGGCATCGAATAAATGTAATTGTATACGTTTTTATGTTATATATAGTGGGAAAGCTTGTAGTTTCAACTTCTGAACAATTATTCGAAATAATGTGTTTGTTAAATACTGTCTTTGTTATATGCTGGTCATTCATTTCAAGCGTGGGTTTCTTTTATCGGAAAATGGGAGGGTTCTAATTTTCGGATATCCTATAGTTGGCTTAGCTTTTTTTTATTTACGTTATATTTCTTTTGTAGATGTCATTGCCGAAAAAAATAAAGAAAAGGAAAGAATGGGACCCGCAAGCAATGTTAGAATCAGTAGATGCCGTTAGAGAGAAGAAATGTGGGTATTTGAAAGCGGCAAAAATCTACCACGTTCCCAAATCAACCATAGAAGACTATCTAAGGAACAAAACTGAAAATGTTAAAAGTTTGGTTAACAAAAAACCAGGGAAAGCTTGAGTGTTCGGAAATTACTTGGAAGAAGAATTGGCACTTTACTGTGAAGTAATGGAAAGTTGGTATTTTGGGTTACGGTCACGTGACGCAAGGCAACTTACTTCCCAATTAGGAGTGAGAAATGACATCGAACATCCGTTCGCGCTTTCAAAAAGAGCAGTGGGAAGAAAAGTGGCTCAGAAATTTTATAAAGCGTCATCCCTGTCTTAGTTTAAGAAGACCAGAGTCCGTTTCTTTGGCTAGAGCTAAAGGTCTTTCAAAGAAAATCGTTGATTCCCTTTTCGAACTTCTGGAACCAGAGCTAGAAAAGATCGCTTTCAATCCTGCCGAAGTGTTTGACGTAGATGAAACGGGAATAATCTCTGTTCAAAATCGACGTACCAAAGTTATTAGTTTAAAGGGCAAAAAGTAGGTGGGGAGTTTGTCATCACAAGAAAGAGGATTCCTGATGACATGAGTGTAGGTGGCGTGTTTGTTCCGCCGCTGGTTGTCTTTCCTCGTAAAAATATGAAAGCGGAATTGTTGAACGGTTGTCCTCCAGGAACAGTTGGAAGCTGTCACCCCTCAGGATGGATCCAGCTCCTTGTTTTTATAGAATGGTTCAAGCACTTCTTGCAGTTTACAAAACCATCTACCGACAGCGCAGTTATATTGATATTGGACGGGCATTTCTCCCACACGAGGAACATCGACGTGATAGAACTAGCTCGGTAACATGGTGTACTAGTCGTGTGTCTACCACCACATACAACACACGAACTCTAACCATTAGATGTAGCCTTCATGGGACCATTCAAAACATATTACAGCCAAGAAATAGTGTCCTGGATGTCTAACCGTCCCTTTAAGGCAGTTACAGCATCTCAAGTTTGGGAACTGATGCGGTAGGCGTATGCTAAGCGCGCAAATCTTGAAATTGCGATGACTGGTTTCAAAAAATGCGGCCTAGTCCCCTTTAACAGGAATGTTTTTTTCAGAATTGGACTTTATCCAATCGGGCGATGGGCACGAAAATAATCCTGACAATGATTCTGAACTTCTGGAGCCCAGCTGAACGAAAAAAATTGTTTCACCTTCCCGTGTGCGTCCACCCCCAACAGTCAGCCAAACAAATGCAACAGCACGTCACACTGGTAAAGCCGCTACAGCCACTAGCTCGCCTTTCAAGAAATCGCTTGAAGAAAAGTTGCAGTTTCGAGGCCTAACATATAAGCCTAGGCCTAAACTATGTCCATCAAACACAAAATCAGCCAGAGCCCTGTCAGAATGTTCATCTTCGGAAAGGTCAACAGCCGAACGTCTGCAGAAAGACAGAAAAAAGGAAACAAAAGGCAGCGTTACTCATCTCCCTCCTCCTCTGAGGATGATTGTGCTCCCCTCGTCTCCACTGATGACGAAGACAGGGCGGATGAGGAGTGCCTGTTTTGCAGTAACGCTTACAAATTATACACAAGGGGCGAATAGTGGATCCGTTGCACAAAATGTCTTCGTTGGGCGCATGAATTGTGTTCTGGCGTTGCCAAGAAGGGGCGCAAAACATTGCTATGTGATCATTGTTATACATCATTACAAAGAGTATTTAAAAAGGTTTTTTTTTCACTCAAAAACAAGTTCAGAGATGTTCAATATGGCCCCCTCCAGACACTCGAGCAATATCAACCCGATACTCCAACTCGTTCCACACTCTCTGTAGCATATCAGGCGTAACAGTTTGGATAGCTGCTGTTATTTCTCGTTTCAAATCATCAATGGTGGCTGGGCGAGGTGGCCGAAACACCATATCCTTAACATACCCCCATGAGAAAAAATCGCAGGGGGTAAGATCAGGGCTTCTTGGAGGCCAGTAATGAAGTGCTCTGTCACGGGCTGCCTGGCGGCCGATCCATCGCCTCGGGTAGTTGACGTTCAGGTAGTTACGGACAGATAAGTGCCAATGTGGTGGCGCTCCATCCTGCTGAAATATGAATTGTAATTGTAATTGAATAGCTCTGCGAGTCGATTTTCCTGGGCTGCGAACAAATGCTTGCTGGATGCGTGCTACATTTTCATCACTCGTTCTCGGCCGTCCAGAACTTTTCCCTTTGCACAAACACCCATTCTCTGTAAAGTGTTTATACCAACGTTTAATACACCACCTATCAGGAGGTTTAACACCATACTTCGTTCGAAATGCACGCTGAACAACTGTCGTCGATTCACTTCTGCCGTACTCAATAACACAACCGAGCGAGGTGGCGCAGTGGTTAGCACACTGGACTCGCATTCGGGAGGACGACGGTTCAATCCCGTCTCCGGCCATCCTGATTTAGGATTTCCGTGATTTCCCTAAATCGCTTCAGGCAAATGCCGGGATGGTTCCTTTGAAAGGGCACGGCCGATTTCCTTCCCCATCCATCCCTCACCCGAGCTTGCGCTCCGTCTCTAATGACCTCGATGTCTACGGGACGTTAAACACTAATCTCCTCCTCCTCCTCAATAACACGAAAAGCTTTCTGTTCAGCGGTCGCCATCTTAGCATCAACTGACGCTGACGCCTAGTCAACAGCGCCTCAAGCTAACAAATGTACAATTAAATGATACTTTATAGCTCCCTTAATTCGCCGACAGATAGTGCTTAGCTCTGCCTTTTGTCGTTGCAGAGTTTTAAATTCCTAAATTTGTGGTATTCTTTTTGAATCACCCTGTATTTTAACATAGCGTGAAATAAAGTACGTCAAATATAATCATAAAGAAAAGTAACCGACTATCGGGCATTCTTCCCTACAAGACCAAATCAGTTAGTTATACAGACTGAAACTTCCTGGCAGATTAAAACTGTGTGCCGGACCGAGACTCGAACACGGGACATTTGCCTTTCGCGGGCAAGTGCTCTACCATTTGAACTACCCAAGCTCAACTCACGCCCCGTCCCCACAGCTTCACTTCTGCCTATACCTCGTCTCCTACTTTCCAAACTTTACAGAAGCTCTCCTTCGAACCTTGCAGAACTAGCACTCCGCTGCAGAGTGAAAATCTCATTCTGGAAACATCCCCCAGGCTGTGGCTAAGCCATGTCTCCGCAGCATCCTTTCTTTCAGGAGTGCTAGTTCTGCAAGGTTCGCAGGAGAGCTTCTGTAAAGTTTAGAAGGTAAGAGACGAGGTTCTAACAGAAGTGAAGCTGTGAGGACGGGCCGTGAGTCTTTCTTGGATACCTCAGTTGGTAGAGCACTTGCCCGCCAAAGGCAAAGGTCCCGAGTTCGAGTCTCGGTCCGGCACACTGTTTTAATCTGCCAGGAAGTTTCATATCAGCACGCACTCCGCTGCAGAGTGAAAATCTCATTCTGGAAAGTCATACAGATTGTCGCCCCTGCAGTTACTGCGGGTCTGGTTTCTCAGCAGACACCCCTCTGCTGTGTTTGCACCTGTGGGTCAGCTGTTTGTATTGTTGAGGCAGTCAGTTCACCTCACCTCGGTAAAGTCCGTGGTTAACTGGACGCTCCTCTATATTCCATGGTTTATAATACGCACAGCTTTAGAGTGGTAGAGTACGCATATCTCCGTATTTTAAAATAACTTTTACTCCATAGAATGTAGAAAATTTGCGCTACTAATCACAATAAAGGTTATTTATTCGTCACACGACCGGCTTCGGGCTTGTGCCCATCCTCGGGTGTTTATACATTCATGTACATGTTTATATTGCTGGAGAGGGTGACGAACAAATAATCTTTTATTGTGACTGGTAGCGGAAATTTTTCTACACTCTATAAAGCAACAGTCACGGAGTTCAACAGCATCCACTATGGATAAAATTAACTTTTACTCCGTTTTCGTCGTTCGCTCTGGCGTGCTTCAATTGTGAGATTAGATCCCCACTTTTTATAAGTGCGTGTTGCCCGTTACAGTAAACGTTCGCCATGGGTTCTGGGAAGTGTCTTGTCGTTGATCTCCCTTGTAGTGCGAAGCAACCGCTCCATGACGTACGTCTGCAGGGAATTCACTCCAGCTGCCTGTTGCATCGCGAGTATGCAACCCGCTGAACACGCAGGTGCGGAAACACGCTCCTGCCACCCCAAACTTACCGACACAGCGCTTGTATTATGTATCACCAGATACTGACTTCTCTGCACTTCTTCGTTTGTTCGGAAAACGAGTTTGCAATGAATTAGAGGCACCATTCGTTACTCTCAGCAGATTTTTATCTTGTAAATCCAAAACGGTCCCACACTCCGTCAGGGCTCGTGAATGTGACTTGCAGTTATGGAGGATTCCTGACTATTTACTAAAAGTATATCCCAAATCCTCGATGTGTTGATATGTATAACTTTAATTTGGAATGGCCAGTCAAGAGCGCAACTATATTTGTTTATTTACCGCTTTCGGCTTATGTAAAAGCCATCTTCAGAATTTTTTGCCCCCTGTGGCTGGTGATGGCGGCTCCTCGGTTCTCTCGTCATACCACAATCGAGTGTACGATTGCAATCTTGACTTCATTCTGACTTAAATACAGCATCAAGTCGCTGCTCTCCGTAGACTGTGGTGCCTAAATTTATGATTTGTACAACTTCTGCAACTGTTACAGAGAAATAACGTGATGATGCTACGATCAATAAAATGCTGCGCACCGTCATTAACATCTTCTGTTCAAAGAAAGCCATAACCGGTGAACTGAGAACCTTATTAGGGCTCTACGAATGATTTTCTGACGCGAACAATTTCCAGATATATTAAATTACTCGTCAGTGAAACCACTGTACAATAAGAGGCAAAGAAAACAAGTGCAAGAGAGATTTGGATTTAACTTCACATGAGCTGCGTGTTAATAGAAAGAAGTCATAAGCTCAGTAGGTGGAGAACTGAGAAAAAATCGGCCGACTCGTTTATAAAGGAACAATCCCAATATTTGCTTTTATAGATTATGAAAAACCACAGAAATACTAATCCGGACAGTCAGACGGGAATAAGAGTCTATCTCCTCCAAAACGCTACCATAGCGACACTTCGCCGTGTAGAAATAATTAGGTATAAAAAAGACAAAGAGATAAGATAGAGAGATACATGGCCATTTCTGCGCTTACAGCTGTGTATTTGCGTGTTGTCTCACACCCGTGCTATCAGTCTAGAATATAAATCCGAGACTGTGTCATGGTGCGTCATTTTATGTTACACTAAAATTTTCAACTCAAAGCACAATCGTGTTATTAAAACGAGAGTAGTTAGAATGAGTAACTTGATATACGTTATGGTCTCTTGCATATACAGTGTCGAAACCTTCCTGAATTGCAACAGTCTCCAAGAAACCAGCGAAGTAAAAACGTTTCGCGATTTCTCTAATACATTTGTAGTGCATACTGAGCTCGAAAGAATACACAGAACGCACAAGGTTCTGGAAATCTGTGCACGCTAACCTTAAAATACGATAATAAATGCTACAATTCCCCCTATTAAGGTTGTATTCACTTCACCTCTACTTGTTAACTGTTTTTCAGTTCACATTACACTTTACAGCAGCTACGTCTTCGATGATGCACAGATACATACAATGTACTGCTGTGTGGTGCACGTAGTATCGCTACGTTCCGCCATGTGGTCTCTTGCCATCTCCTTAAACGATTCTGATCATAAATCTAGTTACTACAAAATACTCTAGTGTAAATGGACATTAAAAAACTGGGTAGCAATTTGTATTGCAATCAATGTCATTTTTGTGCCAATCAAATTTAGTGCCACAAGCCTTCCGATCTGTCCTTTTCTTTGGTGAGGGACATGTAGTGTATATGAAATGGTTTGTACTTCCAGTAAACTGACATCGCATTTCAAATTACCATCTAAATTACCAGAAGATATCAGTAACTAACTCTGACTCTCCTTTCGCGCGAGTTTGAGCACTTTCCAGCAACAGTTTGTCCGTAACGCCACCGTTACCCCTACGATGACGACCATTAGTATGCCAACTGTTGTATGAAAAAAAAATCTGCTGATTTCCGTCTCTGAGACAGCAATCACATCATTTACATTAGTGGAAGATGATAAATGAAAACCCTAAAACAGAGGTTTCACGTGGTTGAAGTTTCAAGCACATATTTCACAGGCTATAAACTAAGTTGGATCACAATCACATGCTCACATATCCATGCGCATATTGTCATGAATAACAATTTCTATACGTCGTATAACCTGCTGTAGCTATAGCGCAGTCGCATAGAAAGATGAAAGAGGCGGTTCTCTTGGAAGGTGGTGTACCATGCGATTCGTCAAGCGCTGGATTATCCGCTGACTATCCGCGTCCCAGCTTGCACCACGTGCGTTCAGTGCGAGATGTAACCACTATTCTCGCTCCCCGATGGAGCTGACCGGCTTCTTGCAGAGCTGTCGGGTAAGGCTTGAAATCGGAGCACGGATATTGTACTGCACATCCCCCAAACCGTGTACTAATGTTCATATTACCAAATGATTTCTCCTGGCGCTTTTTTTCTTTCCTTAGTCATTAGTCTTGTGACTGGTTCGATGCGGTCCGCCACAGTTTTTACCCTCTACAGTTCCCTCCATTACTATGGTAGTCATTCCCTGATGACTTAACACATGTCCTATCTTCCTGTCCCTTCCTCCTGTCAGCGTTTCCCATTCGGCGGAGCACCTCTTCATTCGTTACCTTATTAGTCCACCTAGTTTTCAGCATCCTTCTGTAGTACCACATCTCGAAAGGTTCGATTCTCTTCTTTTCAGTTTTCTCACAGTCCATGTTTCACTACCGTACAATGTTGTATTCCAAACGTCCATTTCCATACATTTCTTCCTCAGATTAAAGTCGATGTTTGATATTAGTAGGCTTTTGTTGCCCACGAACGCTTTCTACGCCTGTGCTAGGCTGCGTTTGACCCTCCTTGCTTCGTCCGTCATCTGTTATTTTGCTTCTGACGTGGCAGTATTCCTTTACTTCGTTTACTTCGTGATCGACAGTTTTGACGTTAACTTTTTCGCTTTTCTCATTTCTACTACTTCTCAAAATTTTCGTCTTTCTTAGGTTTACTTTCAGTCCGTATACTGTACTCATTAGACTGTTCATGCTATTCAACAAGTCCTGTATTTCGTCTACATTCTCACTGTTGTTGTTGTTGTGGTCTTCAGTCCTCAGACTGGTTTGATGCAGCTCTCCATGCTACTCTACCCTGTGCAAGCTTCTTCATCTCCCAGTACTTACTGCAACCTACATCCTTCTGAATCTGTTTAGTGTATTCATCTCTTGGTCTCCCTCTACGATTTTTACCCTCCACGCTGCCCTCCAGTACTAAATTAGTGATCCTTTGATGCCTCAGAACAGTCCTACTAACCCATCCCTTCTTCTGGTTAAGTTGTGCCACAATCTCCTCTTCTCCCCAATTCTATTCAATACCTCCCCAGTATTATGTGATCTACTCATATAATCTTCAGCATTCTTCTGTAGCACCACATTTCGAAAGCTTCTATTCTCTTCTCGTCCAAACTATTTATCGTCCGTGTTTCACTTCCATACATGGCTACACTCCATACAAATACTTTCAGAAACGACTTCCTGACACTTAAATCTATACTCGATGTTATCAAATTTCTCTTGCCATTGCCAGTCTACATTTTATATCCTCTCTACTTCGACCATCATCAGTTATTTTGCTCCTCACTAAGGATACCAATGTCATCAACCGATGTTATCCTTGACGTTCTTTCTTCCTGAATTTTAATCCCACTCTTGAACCTTTCTTTTATTTTCGTCATTGGTTTTTCGATGCATAGAGTGAACAGTAGGGGTGAAAGACTACAACCGTGTCTTACATTGTCATTAAACCGAGTATATCGTTCTTGATCTTCCATTTATATTGTTCTCTCTTGGTTCTTGTACGCATTGCACATGGGTCGTCTTTCCCAGTAGCTTAATCCTATTCTTCTCAGAATTTCAAACATCTTGGACCATTTTACGTTCTCGGACGCGTTTTGTATGTCGATAGATCCTATAAACGTGTCTTGATTTTTCTTACCTTCCACTGTCAACCGCATAGTCAAAAGTGGCTTTACCCTTCCGAAAGCCGAACTGGTCATCATCTAACCGATCCTGTCGAATTGCCCCCCCCCCCCCCCGCCCCTCATTTGCGTCTTTGACTGTACTTCCTGGGGCGGGCTGCACGGAGGTGTGGTGTCAGAAGAAGCGTGTCGAGCGGCGCCCTGCTCGTGCATCGCCTTACAGCAAACGGTGCCTCTCCGACTTAAGTGAGGCTCTGGTGCTGCTCGTCGGATGTGGGGAGCCACGACGTCAATGCGTAGTCTGCTGCCGCGCGAAAGAGGACGGCGAGCAAGTGCACCTTCCTTGCACCACAGTCAGTAAGCCACAGCCAGTAATTGTGGTGTTAATGAGTTCTACTGTCGTGGTTTGATTTCTTACGGTAAATGTGTGCGATAAACTGTGAGAATACCTTGCAGTGCGCGCTCTACGGCAGTGCAAGGACACTGCATATTTTGAGATCCGCATATGGATCCATGGACAACTTAACGCTAGTCGGAAGTGATATTTAAGGTATTCAGCTAGACTTAAACCAACAAGCTACCCAGAGATGGCCGGCCGCCGGTCAGGTTTTATGTCGAAGGGTGTACGTATCGTATCAGCAACTATCCAGGTTTGATAGTATAACTTCCAGAGCCAGCTGCCTCAGAAGGCGATCTCGTCACATCATGATCAGTTCCCGGACCCACAGATCTCGGATGCACGTTATCTGCCTCCCTGTTGCGCTCTCCACAGACGCTGTGGAGTGCTAGGAGGAAGGAGAATCTCGCGCGAAGCGGGCATTAGCTCGGCCGGCATTACCCGGCAGGCAGCGAGCGGCGCCTAAAGAGGCGGCTAATTGTGCGCCAATCGCGAGGCGTGTGGCGCCATTTACGCCGGCTTGCGGGCTGCGCTCCTCTCCAGCGAGAAATATGGGCGCCACTCCAGCGGCGGTGCGATCGGTTATTGATTCCTGCTCATAGTTGGTGGCCGCGTCCGATAACCAGCCGTGTCGGGCGTCATTTCGCAGCAGCTGCCTCGGGGCCCTTGCTGTGCGCGCGACGCGAACGCGTCACGCCGTTGTTCGCCAAGTATTGGGAGTGGCGATGACGTAGGCCGGATAACCGACCGGCTTCCGAAGACGTAAGCGGTACGACCCCTAAGCCTTGAGGAGGCAATTAGTTTACTGCTGGCATGCCTACACTTACATCCGTGCTCTGGAAACCACTGTGAACTGGGTGCCGCAGGATACTTACGTTCTACTGGGTATCACAGCTCCTTGATTTCAGTCTGAAATGCCTCTGTGCATGCCGCAATTATTCTAAACCTGTCCCTGCGGGCCCACGGGAATTGTGGGTACGAAGCTGTAGTAAGGTACAATTCTGCATTCTGGCCCTGCATGGGTCAATCGAGCGCGACCGACCGTCGTGTCCCCCTCTGCCAATGGCGTTATTGGCAACTCAGATCACTTAATAAAAGCAAGTCTTCTGGTGAAGACTTTATACCTATTAGGTTCCTCTCGGAGTATGCTGATGCATTAGCTCCATATTTAACAATCATATACAACCATACGCTAGACGAAAGATCCGTACCCAAAGACTGGAAAGTTGCACAGGTCACACCAATATTCAAGAAAGGTAGTAGGAGTAATGCACTAAATTACAGGCCCATATCGTTAACGTCGATATGCAGCAGGATTATGGAATATATATTGTGTTCGAACATTATGATTTACCTCGAAGGAAACGGTCTATTGATACACAGTCAACATAGGTTTAGAAAACATCGTTCCTGTGAAACACAACTATCTCTTTATTCACATGAAGTGCTGAGTCCTATTGACAAGTGATTTCAGATCTATTCCGTATTCCTGGATTTCCGGAAGGCTTTTCACACAGTACCACAGAAGCGGCTTATAGTGAAATTGCTTGATTATGGAATATCGTCTCAGTTATGTGACTGGATTTGCGATTTCCTGTCAGAGAGGTCACAGTTCGTAGTAATTGACGGAAGTCATCGAGTAAAATAGAAATGATTTCTGGCGTTCCCCACGGTAGTGTTATAGGCCCTTTGCTGTTCCTTATCTATATAAACGATTTGGGAGACAATCTGAGCAGCCGTCTTCAGTTGTTTGCAGATGACGCTGTGGTTTATCGGCTAATAAACTGGTTAAAATTTGGTTACTCGGTAAATCAGTCTAATCTAAAAGCCGTAAATTCAACTAAATACCTAGGTATTGCAATTACGAACAACTTAAATTGGAAGGAACACAAAGAAAACGTTGTGGGGGGGGGGGGGGGGGGGAGGCTAACCAAAGACTGCGTTTTGTTGGCAGGACACTTGGAAAATGTAACAGATCTACTAAGAAGATTATCTACACTACGCTTGTCCGTCCTCTTTTAAAACACTGCTGCGCGATGTGGGATCCTTACCAGGTAGGACTGATGGAGTACATCGAAAAAGTTCAAAGAAAGGCAGCACGTTTTGTATTATCGCGAAATATGGGAGAGAGTGCCACAGAAATGATACAGGATTCGGCATGGAAATCATTGAAAGAAAGGTGCTTTCGTTGCGACGGATTCTTCTCCCGAAATTCCAGTCACCAACTTCCTCCTACGAATGTGGAAATATTTTGTTGACACCGACCTACATAGGGCGGAACGATCACCGCGATAAACTAAGGTAAATCAGAGCTCGTACGGAAAGATACAGGTGTTCATTCTTTCCACGCGCTATAGGAGAGGAAAAAGTCCCTGGCAGTACTGTGAATCGAATCTGGCCCTTCCCCATGGTAGTCAGCCATCTTGACCACTCAGCTACGGAGGCATACTCGAAGTCGCAGTATATTTCCAGATTCTTCATGTTACTCGCTCTTGAAACTTCGTGAGTAGGGTACCGGGAAGTAGTTGGTGTCTATCGGAAGCGTCTGCCGTTGCAGTTTTTCAGCATTTTGCCCTATGAAAGTACATTACTGGCCATTAAAATTGCTACACCAAGAAGAAATGCAGATCATAAACGGGTATTCATTGGACAAATATACTAGAACTGACATGTGATTACTTTTTCACACAATTTGGGTGCACAGATCCTGAGAAATGAGCACCCAGAACAATCACATCTGGCTGTAATAACGGCCTTGATACGCCTGGGCATTGAGTCAAACAGAGCTTGGATGGCGGGTACAGTTACAGCTGCCTGTGCAGCTTCAGCACGATACCACAGTTCATCAACAGTAGTGACTCGCGTATTGTGACGAGCCAGTTGCTCGGCCACCATGGACCAGACGTTTTCAATTGCCGAGAGATCTGGAGAGTGTGCTGGCCAGGGCAGGAGTGGAATATTTTCTGTATCCAGAAACGCCCGTACAGGACCTGCAACATTCGGTTGTGCATTATCCTGCTAAAATGTAGGGTTTCGCAGGTATCGAATGAAGGGTAGAACCACGGGTCGTAACACATCTGAAATGTAATGTCCACTGTTCAAAGTGCCGTCAGTGCGAATAAGGGGTGACCAAGACGTGTAACCAATGGCACCCCATACCATCACGCCAGGTGATACGCCAGTATGACGATGATGAATACACCCGTCCAATGTGCGTTCACCGCGATGTCGCCACACACGGATGCGACCATCATGATGCTGTAAACAGAACCTGGATTCATACGAAAAAATGACGTTTTGCCATTGGTGCACCCAGGTTCGTCGTCGAGTACACCATCGCAGGCGCTCCTGTCTGTGACGCAGTGTCGACGGTAACCGCAGCCACGGTCTTCGAGCTGATAGTCCATGCTGCTGCAAACGTCGTCGAACTGTTCGTGCAGATGGTTGTTGTCTTGCAAACGTCCCCATCTGTTGACTAGGGATCGAAACGTTAGTTACACGATCCGTTACAGCCATGCGGATAAGATTCCTGTCATCTCGACTGCTAGTGATACGAGGTCGTTGGGATCCAGCACGGCGTTCCGTATTACCCTCCTGAACCAGCCGATTCCATATTCTGCTAACAGTCATTGGATCTTGACCAACGCAAGCAGCAATGTCGCGATAATATAAACCGCAACCGCCATAGGCGATCCGACCTTTATAAAAGTCGGAAACGTGATGGTACGCATTTCTCCTCCTTCCACGAGGCATCACAAGAACATTTCGCCAGGCAATACCGGTCAGTTGCTGTTTGTGTATGAGAAATCGGTTGGAAACGTTCCTTATGTCACGTGTTGCCACCTGCGCCAACCTCGTGTGAATGCTCTGAAAAGCTAATCATTTGCATATCACAGCATCTTCTTCCTGGCGGTCAAATTTCGCGTCTGTAGCACGTCATCTTCGTGGTGTAGCAATTTGAATGGCCAGCGATGTATTATAGTGACCGAAACCAGGCAAGACAAGAACGATTCGAGAAGACGTGCAGGTGGCCGTCCGGCCGATGCATCACAGCGAGTCGCCTGAGAGTACAGACTTCGACGACGAGAACTAGAGAGCAACGACAACGGAGACGGGACGGCAGAGCGACAAGTAAACAAGAGTCGAAAAGTGAGACGTAGTGAATTCGGATCAGAGATGACGATACGTTGCGACATCAGTACGACATCGCAGACGAACCATGGCCGACTGTAAAGCTGGCGCGCTGCCGTGACGGCGGGCGTGTGGACGCAGAGCGCAGCAATGCCGCCTGGCGGCCGTCATCGAACACTACGCTTCAAACTCGCCCGGCCGGGACGGCACAACTATGGCGATCGTTGGTTTGCTGTATTGTGGCAACGCGGCCGCGAGAGCCCGCACACAAAGTGACACGACGAGAACACTAAGAAAGAAAATAATTATTTTAATGTAGTATGTATCCACAGCGTCTATAATTTTTTTAAACGATTTCACTTTTCTTTCAGCTGTCAGATTTATATTTTTCGATCGCAGTTTCGGGATTAAGCCATTTTCAGGCCTCTACAAAACATGATAAACGTAATCACACAACTACAGGTACGCATTTGCAATACATTAGAGTAAATGTCTAAAACAGTCAAGAAAATTTTTATTTCTAACGTCTGTTGGTTCACAGAGTACGTGTTTTTGAACATACTATGAATTTCAATTTCTTCTAGAGCGTCTATTAATCTGCCTTTCTCTAACATGTGCACCGTTAGATATTCCTTGATATTTTTCTGCAGACTAGAAATCTACTCGGTAGGAATCAGCATGGGTTTCGAAAAAGACGATCGTGTGAAACCCAGCTCGCGCTATTCGTCCACGAGACTCAGAGGGCCATAGACACTGGTTCCCAGGTAGATGCCGTGTTTCTTGACTTCCGCCAAGGCGTTCGATACAGTTCCCCACAGTCGTTTAATGAACAAAGTAAGAGCATATGGACTATCAGACCAATTGTGTGATTAGATTGAAGAGTTCCTAGATAACAGAACGCACCATCCCATTCTCAAAGGAGAGAAGTCTTCCGAAGTAAGAGTGATTTCAGGTGTGCCGCAGGGGAGTGTCGTAGGACCGTTGCTATTCACAGTATATGTAAATGACCTTGTGGATAACATCGGAAGTTCACTGAGGCTTTTTGCGGATGATGCTGTAGTATATCGAGAGGTTGTAGCAATGGAAATTTGTACTGAAATGCAGGAGGATCTGCAACGAATTGACGCATGGTGCAGGGAATGGCAATTGAATCTCAATGTAGACAAGTGTAATGTGCTGCGAATACATAGAAAGAAAGATCCCTTATCATTTAGCTACAAAATAGCAGGTCAGTAACTGGAAGCAGTTAATTCCATAAATTATCTGGGAGTAGGCATTAGGAGTGATTTAAAATGGAATGATCATATAAAGTTGATCGTCGGTAAAGCAGATGCCAGACTGATATTCATTGGAAGAATCCTAAGGAAATGCAATCCAAAAACAAACGAAGTAGGTTGCAGTACACTTGTTCGCCCACTGCTTGAATACGCTCACCAATGTGGAATCCGTACCAGATAGGGTTGATAGAAGAGGTAGAGAAGATCCAACGGAGAGCAGCGCGCTTCGTTACAGGATCACTTAGTAATCGCGAAAGCGTTACGGAGACGACAGATAAACTCCAGTGGAAGACTGTGCAGGAGAGACGCTCAGTAGCTCGGTATGGGCTTCTGTTGAAGTTTCGAGAACATACTTTCACCGAGGAGTCAAGCAGTATATTGCTCCCTCCTACGTATATCTCGCGAAGAGACCATGAGGATAAAGTTAGAGAGATTAGAGCCCACACAGAGGCATACCGACAATCCTTCTTTCCACGAACAATACGAGACTGGAATAGAAGGGAGAACCGATAGAGGTACTCAAGGTACACACCGTCAGGTGGCTTGCGGAGTATGGATGTAGATGTAGATGTAATGAGAACAGTTTACAGTGTGGTTAACAGTAGGCAGAACCAGATTTGTAGTTCACTGATTTTCATGTATCGTACTTAACAAGATTTTGACACATCAGCAGAGATAACAACGTAATATGCCCAACTGCACGTCAGACAACAACTAGTCAACGAAACTAATCAATATTCCATTTTATGTGCCGCGATTATGAGTTAATTGTGTATATCACACAACTACAGGTACGCATTAGCAATACATTAGAGTAAATGTCTAAAATAGACAAGAAAATTTTTATTTCTAATGTCTCTTGGTTCAGTGAGTACGTGTTCTTTGAACATACTGTGAATTTAAATTTCTTCTAGACCGTCTATTAATCTACCTTTCTCTAACATGTGTACCAATATAGATTCCTTGATACTGTTCGTGTTATGATTGTACTTTCGTAGATGTACACAAAATGAAGAGTTACAGTTCTCGATTATGTTTGTGTGCTTTCTGAATCTGGAGGGGAAACATCTACCTGCTTGTCCCACATAGTTGTTCCCTCCAATTGCACTATTGCAGAAATCGAAAGTATGCTATCACAACTTAAGGGTGTAGATCCAAAAATTATTTTTACTATGGAATTAGAAAGACAACAGTCCATCAGTTTTTTAGACTTGATGATAAAGAATGACAAAGGCTCCCGCTGTAAATCTTCAATTAGAGCACGTCTACGAAACTGTAATGAAAACACAAAGAGCATCGAGGAATCTCAAACGTGCTCCACAGGGTAGAGAAAGGCGGATTAATGGACGCTTTAGAAGAAATCGAAATTTATAACGCCCTCAAAGAACAATCTCAAAAATACGCAGTGAACAAACAGGCCTCAGGAATAAATATTTTCTAGACTGTTTTAGACAATTACTCTAATGTACTGTAAGTGCACTCTTGTAGTTGTATTACACTTACAATCTGCTCAAAATCGCAGCACATGAAATGCAGTACTGGCGAGTATGGCTGGTTAGTTGTTCTTTGATGTGCAGCTGTGTATATTGCCGGGTTATCTCTGCCTATACGTCAAAATCTTGTAAGTACGACGTATGAAAATCAAAGAACTACAAAATTGGTTCTGCCTACTGTTAATCCCACTCTAAATTGTTCCCATTATCTTATATGATGTTTTGCAGGTATTTGAAAATGGCTTAAGGCCGAAAATGCAATCCTAAATGAAACTAACAGCTGAGAGCAAAGTGAAATGCTCTAACAAAATGTCATTAAAATAGACGAAGAATGATAACTGCTGAAAGCAAAGATTAGAACATGAAATGTGTGCTAGAGAGCGGTGTGTAGCGTTCTGAGTAAGCTCGTAGTTGGAAGCTGATTTAAGAATTTAGGAACTGTTTGAGGACTCCTTCTCAACTCGTATAATAAGACGACGAGTCCCAGGCAAAACCGTAGACTGTTCTGTCATCAGCAAAGTATATTTTAGATGTGTGTGAATCAGCGAAATGCGTTGACCACGGACTAGTACGAAGTAAAAGAATAGATAATGTCAGCTTTTGTGTCTACTTGAAGAAAATTAACATTCTAGCTTAATGAACGTCTCAGATTAGCTACATTTTCAATACGATTAATTACTCATGCAGGCGATTCAAAAATAAAACGAATAGTTTATTATTATTTATATTCAGTAATTAGTTACAGAATAATTTCTTTGGAAAGAGTCGACTCACTGAGACAACAGTTCCAGTGTTCTTTATTTTCTGTAGGTAATGCTTGGTAGCTATTAAATATTTAAAGAAACTCGTCTCGAAAACACAGATGTGTATTGCTGCCCATTCAGATAATATAGTACAGGGTGATTCAAAAAGAATACCACAACTTTAGGAATTTAAAACTCTGCAACGACAAAAGGCAGAGCTAAGCACTATCTGTCGGCGAATTAAGGGAGCTATAAAGTTTCATTTAATTGTACATTTGTTCGCTTGAGGCGCTGTTGACTAGGCGTCAGCGACAGTTGATGCTAAGATGGCGACCGCTCAACAGAAAGCTTTTTGTGTTATTGAGTACGGCAGAAGTGAATCGACGACAGTTGTTCAGCGTGCATTTCGAACGAAGTATGGTGTTAAACCTCCTGATAGGTGGTGTATTAAACGTTGGTATAAACAGTTTACAGAGGATAGGTGTTTGTGCAAAGGGAAAAGTTCTGGACGGCCGAGAACGAGTGATGAAAATGTAGCACGCTTCCAGCAAGCATTTGTTCGCAGCCCAGGAAAATCGACACGCAGAGCTAGCAGAGAGCTGCAAATTCCACAATCAACTGTATGGAGAGTCCTACGAAAAAGGTTAGTTATGAAACCTTATCGTCTGAAATTGGTTCAAGCACTGTCTGCAGCTGATAAGATTAAAAGAATCGATTTCTGTGATTTTATCCTTGCTCAAATGGAAACAGATGAATCTTTCGTTTCAAAGATTGTGTTTAGTGATGAAGCAACTTTCCACATTAACCGTCACAATGTCTGTACATGGGGAACTGAGAATCCGCGGGAAACAACTCAGTATGAACGTGACTCGCCTAAGGTGAACGTTTTCTGTGCCATTTCAGCCAATAAAGTTTTTGGTCCCTTTTTCTTCGAAGGTGCTACTGTAAATGGACTACAGTATCTGGAGATGTTAGAGAATTGGCTGTTCCCTCAGCTCGAACAAGAAGCACAACAATTCATATTTCAGCGGGATGGAGCGCCACCACATTGGCACTTATCTGTCCGTAACTACCTGAACGTCAACTACCCGAGGCGATGGATCGGCCGCCAGGCAGGCCGTGACAGAGCACTTCATCAATGGCCTCCAAGAAGCCCTGATCTTACCCCCTGCGATTTTTTCTCATGGGGTATGTTAAGGATATGGTGTTTCGGCCACCTCGCCCAGCCACCATTGATGATTTGAAACGAGAAATAAAGCAGCTATCCAAACTGTTACGCCTGATATGCTACAGAGAGTGTGGAACGAGTTGGAGTATCGGGTTGATATTGCTCGAGTGTCTGGAGGGGGCCATATTGAACATCTCTGAACTTGTTTTTGAGTGCAAAAACACCTTTTTAAATACTCTTTGTAATGATGTATAACAGAAGGTTATATTATGTTTCTTTCATTAAATACACATTTTTAAAGTTGTGGTATTTTTGAATCACCCTGTATAACGATTCTCAGGCGTATAAAATTTGGAATTAGCTTTCTTATTTGTAATCACGATGTTGGTTATAGCCAATACTTTCTATAGCGCCAAATTTGTTTCAATTTCTTTTGGTCTCAGAAATAATATACAGTATGTGACGCAAGTTGCAATTAGGCCACGGATGTCATAAATTACTTCTTACTTTTAAAAGAGAAAATCCATACGCAACATTCCTCTCTTCGACAATAACTGTTCTCTTCCAAATGCAAGATGGAGATGTGCATCGAATTCTTTATTCCCAAATTATTTACTTTAAATACACTCCTGGAAATTGAAATAAGAACACCGTGAATTCATTGTCCCAGGAAGGGGAAACTTTATTGACACATTCCTGGGGTCAGATACATCACATGATCACACTGACAGAACCACAGGCACATAGACACAGGCAACAGAGCATGCACAATGTCGGCACTAGTACAGTGTATATCCACCTTTCGCAGCAATGCAGGCTGCTATTCTCCCATGGAGACGATCGTAGAGATGCTGGATGTAGTCCTGTGGAACGGCTTGCCATGCCATTTCCACCTGGCGCCTCAGTTGGACCAGCGTTCGTGCTGGACGTGCAGACCGCGTGAGACGACGCTTCATCCAGTCCCAAACATGCTCAGTGGGGGACAGATCCGGAGATCTTGCTGGCCAGGGTAGTTGACTTACACCTTCTAGAGCACGTTGGGTGGCACGGGATACATGCGGACGTGCATTGTCCTGTTGGAACAGCAAGTTCCCTTGCCGGTCTAGGAATGGTAGAACGATGGGTTCGATGACGGTTTGGATGTACCGTGCACTATTCAGTGTCCCCTCGACGATCACCAGTTGTGTACGGCCAGTGTAGGAGATCGCTCCCCACACCATGATGCCGAGTGTTGGCCCTGTGTGCCTCGGTCGTATGCAGTCCTGATTGTGGCGCTCACCTGCACGGCGCCAAACACGCATACGACCATCATTGGCACCAAGGCAGAAGCGACTCTCATCGCTGAAGATGACACGTCTCCATTCGTCCCTCGATTCACGCCTGTCGCGACACCACTGGAGGCGGGCTGCACGATGTTGGGGCGTGAGCGGAAGACGGCCTAACGGTGTGCGGGACCGTAGCCCAGTTTCATGGAGACGGTTGCGAATGGTCCTCGCCGATACCCCAGGAGCAACAGTGTCCCTAATTTGCTGGGAAGTGGCGGTGCGGTCCCCTACGGCACTGCGTAGGATCCTACGGTCTTGGCGTGCATCCGTGCGTCGCTGCGGTCCGGTCCCAGGTCGACGGGCACGTGCACCTTCCGCCGACCACTGGCGACAACATCGATGTACTGTGGAGACCTCACGCCCCACGTGTTGAGCAATTCGGCGGTACGTCCACCCGGCCTCCCGCATGCCCACTATACGCTCTCGCTCAAAGTCCGTCAACTGCACATACGGTTCACGTCCACGCTGTCGCGGCATGCTACCAGTGTTAAAGACTGCGATGGAGCTCCGTATGCCACGGCAAACTGGCTGACACTGACGGCGGCGGTGCACAAATGCTGCGCAGCTAGCGCCATTCGACGGCCAACACCGCGGTTCCTGGTGTGTCCGCTGTGCCGTGCGTGTGATCATTGCTTGTACAGCCCTCTCGCAGTGTCCGGGACAAGTATGGTGGGTCTGACACACCGGTGTCAATGTGTTCTTTTTTCCATATCCAGGAGTGTATATTGCACTGCAAAACTTTAAACTGTTTTTATATCTTCTCCATGAACTTCAATTCCTTACCTAAATGTCTCCTCAGCTTCTTTTGCAGCTTGCTCATCGTACAGAATTAATAACGTGGGGGATAACCTAGACCCTATTTCATTTCTCAGTTACTGCTTCCCTGTTATGTCTTCTTTGCTTAATAGTGGCATAGCAACTGAGCTCTCGCCAAAGATTTCTTCAATTTTCTCCAGAGTTCAGCTCAATTTTTCTATAAGCGACATCTACTTTTTCTATTGTTAGGCACGCCTGCACAGCTTTGCTTGCTTTTGTCTAGCCACTCCTCATTTGCCACTTTGCACTTTTAATTTTGTCTTTTTAATTTGTTGTACATTTATATTTTCTGCTTTCATCAATCAGATTTAACACCCTATTCAATCACGTACGGTGACAATTATCGAGCTATATGAAATGAAATCGTCATAAATCCTGAACGGTTTGCGTTACGGCGTTCAGACTGCACGGTTGGCCGCGGGGCATGATGGGAATTAGTATGGTTTGGTTTAGCGACGAAGCCCACTTCCATTTGGATGGGTTCGTCAATAAACTAAGTTGGTGCCTTTGGGGCACTTAGATCCGCATTTCGCGATGGAGAAGTCTGTTCACTCTCAGGGGTGACTCTATGGAGAGCAATGTCCAGTCACGGAATAATCGTTTGATATTCCTCGATGGCATGGCGACTACCGAACGGTACTTGAAAATTGTGGAAGATTATTTAATCCTCATTATCCAAAGTGGTTCTGATTTCAACAAGATGTGGTTCAGGCAAGACGGAGCTCGACCCCATCGAAGCAGGATAGTGTTTGGTGTCCTGGAGGACAAGTTTGGGGACCGCATTGTGGCTCTGAGTTACCCAGAGGCCACTCGCTTGGGCCTCGATAGGCCGCTATATTCTCCGGACCTGAACACATGCGACTCCTTTTTGTGGGACTGTATTAGACAGCAATAGCCCCAAAACCATTGCTGAGCTGGAAACAGCCATTCAGGAGGTCATCGACAGCATCGAAGTTCCGAAACTTGAGCGGGTCACGCAGAATTTCGATATCCGTTGCGCCATACCATCGCCAATAATGGCAGGCATATCGAATATGACACAACCTAAATCCGAATACCTGTAGTGACGTTTACATGTTGAATAACGTGTACGCACGCTGTAGTTTGTAACAAATTTACGTTTTTTTTCAGATAGTTCAATAATGTAGAGGCGTACATCACTAGGGGTAAGATAGATACTGCCTACAGGAAAATTAAAGAGACCTTTGGAGAAAAGAGAACCACTTGCGAAAATATCAGGATCTCAGATGGAAACCCAGTTCCAACCAAGGGAAAGCAGAAAAATGGAAGGAGTACGTAGAGGATCTATAAAAGGGCGATGTTCTAGAGGGCAATAATATGGAAATGGAAGAGGATGTAGATGAAGATGAAATGGGAGATATGATACTGCGTGAAGAGTTTGACAGAGCACTGAAGGACCTAAGTCGAAACAAAGCCCCGGGAGTAGACAACATTCCATTAGAATTACTGACAGCCTTGGGAGAGCCAGTCCTGACAAAACTCTACCATCTGGTGAGCAAGATGTATGAGACGGGCGAAATACCCTCAGACTTCAAAAGGAATATAATAATTCCAATCCCAACGAAAGCAGGTGTTGACAGATGTGAAAATTACCGAACTATCAGTTTAATAAGCCACGGCTGCAAAATACTAAAACTAATTCTTTACAGACGAATGGAAAAACTAGCAGAAGCCGACCTCGGGGAAGATCAGTTTGGATTCCGTAGAAATGTTGGAACACGTGAGGCAATACTGACCCTACGACTTATCTTAGAAAATAGATTAAGGAAAGGCAAACCTATGTTCCTAGCATTTGTAGACGTAGAGAAAACTTTTGACAGTGTTGACTGGAATACTCTGTTTCAAATTCTGAAGGTGGCAGGGGTAAAATACAGGGAGCGAAAGGCTGTTTACAATTTGTACAGAAACCGGAAGGCAGTTATAAGAGTCTAGGGGCATGAAAGGGAAGCAGTGTTTGGGAAGGGAGTGAGACAGGGTTGTAGCCTGTTCCCAGTGTTGTTCAGTCTGTATATTGAGCAAGCAGTAAAGGAAACAAAAGAAAAATTCGGAGTAGGAATTAAAATCCATGGAGAAGAAATAAAAACTTTGAGGTTCACTGATGACGTTGTAATTCTGTCAGAGACAGCAAAGGACCTGGAAGGGCAGCTGAACCGAATGGACAGTTTCTTGAAAGGAGGATATAAGATGAACATCAACAAAAGCAAAACGAGGATAATGGAATATAGTCGAATTAAGTCGGGTGATGGTGAGGGAATTAGACTAGGAAATGAGACACTTAAAGCAGTAAAGGAGTTTTGCTATTTGGGGAGCAAAATAACTGATGATGGTCGAAGTAGAGAGGATATAGAATGTAGACTGGCAATGGCAATGAAAGCATTTCTGAAGAATTGAAATTTGTTAACATCGAGTATAGATTTAAGTATAAGGAAGTCTTTTCTGAAAGTATTTGTATGGAGTGTAGCCATGTATGGAAGTGAAACATGGACGATAAATAGTTTGGACAAGAAGAGAATTGAAGTGTGGTGTGCGTACTGTAAGACCTTCGGTACACACACCATCAGATTATTTGACTCGTCGCTCTAACGAAGTAGGCGAATCTCAGCAATATGTCTCGTGGTCTTACCGTGGCGTGTTTATCTTCTGCCGTTGGGTCAGACGATAGAAATGCCACTTGCACGCTTAGAGTAGCAGATTGACGGTGACCAACTTTAAACAGAACTTGATTAATTTTCACACACATTCATTAAAATAATAAAAAGCATAGCAATTACTTAACTTGGTTCTGGATGCTGTTTACAATTGACAATCTGAAGTTCCTTTGGTCTTGATACGTTAATCTTATTCTCACACATCTCTGAACTTGAGAAAGTGTCTATTCATTTATCTTCATGGCTATGTACAGGAATATGATAATCGTATTAGGCGCATACTGAAATTGACTACAGACTAATGCAGACTGGCGCAGACTGATGCAGGCTGACGCAGACTGACTAATCGGAGGTCTATACACTCGTTATAATACCTTGCGCGTTCAGGTATCACTGCGTGAGTGTGATCCGCAAGGAGAAAAGTTCGCCATCTCGTAGAGCGGAGACGGACGAGAGCTGCGCCTGCGCTGTTGTGCTTAGCGGGGCGCGCTCTAGTGGGAAAGTTGTGTACGCGCTGACTACGCGGAACTATGTACACAACAAGAAGCTTTCGAAATGTGGTGCTACAGAAGAATGCTGAAGATTAGATGGGTAGATCACGTAACTAATGAGGAGGTATTGAACAGAATTGGGGAGGAGTTTGTTACACAACTTGACAAGAAGAAGGGATCGGTTGGTAGGATATGTTCTGAGGCATCAAGGGATCCCCAATTTAGTATTGGAGGGCACCGCGGAGGGTAAAAATCGCAGAGGGAGACCAAGAGATGAATACACTAAGGAGATTCAGAAGGATGTAGGTTGCAGTATGTTGTGTCTAGGCAAGACAGCCTAGACACAATGAGAGGAAGCCGAAAGGCACGCGCTTAAACTCACGCAGGCTGGCGTGAGGTCTGAAACAGGATACGTAATGAATGCTATAAAGAAAAATACGTAGCTTCTGGAATACTTAACTTTAATCCATAATTGTAGAACATCGCTCTTGATGATACATGCTTCATAATATTATTTAGCAATTGAATACGGCGCCTTGCTAGGTCGTAGCAAATGTAGCTGAAGGCTAGGCTAACTATCGTCTCGGCAATTGAGAGCGTAATTGTCAGTGATCCCCTTCTGGCAAAGTCGTCTGTACAACTGGGGCGAGTGCTAGTAAGTCTCTCTAGACCTGCCGTGTGGTGGCGCTCGGTCTGCTATCACTGACAGTGGCGACACGCGGGTCCGACGTATACTACCGGACCGCGGCCGATTTAAAAGCTACCACCTAGCAAGTGTGGTGTCTGGCGGTGACACCACACAGTAGGTACTGGAAGATAAAGAAGCTTGCACAGGATAGAGTAGCATGGAGAGCTGCATCAAACGAGTCTCTGGACTGAAGACCACAACAACAACAACAACAGTTCAATAACTGTCACCTTGTAATTATCCGAACACCACTATGTCATGCGGAATTGAGCATACGCTATGACGAGAGGTTGCGCCGCCAGTGCAAAACGAGACGGGCAGCATTACGCTGCCAGTGGAAAAGCAGTAACAGCAGACTGGGTAGGCCAGGAGAGACTTGGAGCGTGGACTGGTCATTGGATGTCTCCAGAGTAGGAAATCCACGAGGGACGTTTCGACCCTTCTGAAACAACCCACGTCGTCTCTTGGTGGTGTGACTGTGGAGTGGGAACGCGAAGGACCACCAGAGCTAAACCGAGACCAGGCAGAGCTCAGAGTTACTGACGGACAGGAACCGTGGAGCGTTGCGGAAGGTGTTCGTAAAAACTCACGTGAAGTCAGCAGGCGGGATCACTCGTCACTTCCTCAGCTAACAGGGAGCTAAAACGAACAGGGTAGGGTACAGTGGTCGAGCTGATTCTCATAGGCCACACGTGGTTTCTGTAGTCTTTGCTAAGCAACGTTTGAGGTTGTGTAAAGAAGGACGTCACTGGACGCTGGATAACTGGAAACGTGTGATTTAGAGTGATGAATCACGCTGTACCCTGTGGCAATTTGATGGAACGGTATAGGTCTGACGAATGCCTGGAGAGTGCTACCCGCTATCAGGGGAAGTACAGATGATGTCGTGTTACTGTATAGGGTTGTTTTTGAGTTTATGGTGTGGTTCCGTTATTGGACTTAAGAAAACGGTAAATGGGGAATGATACGAACATATTTTTCTACATTGTGTACTGCAGACGCACAGTTCGTTTGTATTAGTATAACAATGCAGGCTGTCATACAGCTGCATCTGTGAGGAAATGGTTTGTGGACAATAACACTCCTGAAATTGACTAGACAGTCCAGAGTCCCCATCCGAATAAAACTGAATGGAACACCTCTGGGATGAGTTAGAACGTCGACTCCCAGCATATAATACCATTACCTTCTCCTGTTTCGGCTCCTGAGAGAGAATGGCTGCTATTCCTGTAGACCCATTTGGACGACTCACTCAAAGTGTACCGAGCAGTGTTCAGATCGTCGTAAGAGTGAAACGTGGACGCACACCACATTAATCTTCTAGCCGAGCGGTCTACGGCGCTGCAGTCATAAACTGTGCGGCAGGTCCCAGCGGAGGTTCGAGTCCTTCCTCGGGCATGGGTGTGTGTGTTTGTCCTTAGGATAATTTAGGTGAAGTAGTGTGTAAGCTTAGGGACTGATGACCGTAGCAGTTAAGTCCCGTGAGATTTCACACACATTTGAACATTAATCTTCACTAATACGTGTCTGGATAGTTGTCATCAGAGAGTGCATCTTGTGTGTCACGGATTTTTACTTGGCTACGTATCTGCCTATTTTTCTCTCTGGTATCTTCCCTACTTCATACCTCTCAGCTGCCCACAGTCGACTATTGTATGAATTTCCCCTGTTTCAGTTGCTCGTTGCGTAACGCTCCTTTTCCTAAACTCAGCAGTCTCTGTTTTGACTTGAGGGCCCGTATCTTTAATTTCCTATCTTTCTGCAGTTCCTTCAGCTTTAGGCTCCATTTCATAGCCAATGAATTATGATCAGGTTTTCCAACTTATTCTGGAAATGTTTGCATTTTAAAACCTGGTCTCAAAACCTCTGTCTGACCGTTAGATAGTGTATCTGAAACCTTTTTCTACCTCCAGGTCTTTTCCATAAGTGAAACATTCTTTCACGATTCTTAAACAAATTGTTTACAGTGGTAAAATGCTTTTCTGCGCAAAATTCTAGCAGGGAGCCTGTATTTTTTCCCGCCACTCCATGCTGTCCTACACTTTTTTCAGCCGGCCGCGGTGGGCTAGCGGTTCTAGGCGCTCAGTTCGGAGCCGCGCGACTGCTACGGTCGCAGGTTCGAATCCTGCCTCGGGCATGGATGTGTGTGATGTCCTTAGGTTAGTTAGGTTTAAGTAGTTCTAAGTTCTAGGGGACTGATGACCAGAGAAGTTAAGTCCCATAGTGTTCAGAGCCATTTGAACCATTTTTGAACACTTTTTTCATCTCTTTCTTTTCCCGCTAACGCACTGAACTCCGGCATCACAATTAAATTATCGTTGCTCGTAACCTGACAATTACGGTTTGTGTACTCCTAGAATATACCCATTATCAGTGAATATTTACACTGAAGCGACAAAACTCATGGGTGGCGATTTGCACGTATAGAGAGCGCGGTAGTAGCCCGTACACAAGGTACAAAAGGGCAGTGCAGTGGTGTAGCTGTCATTTCTACTCAGATGTTTCATGCGAAAAGGTTTCCGACGTGATTGCGATCTCACGACGGAAATTAACAGACTTTGGACGCACACTGGTAGTTGGAGCTAGACACGTGAGACATTCCATTTCAGAAATAGTTGGGGAATTAAATTTTCCGAGTTCCACAGTGTCAAGATTGTGCCGCAACTACCAAATTTCAGTTATTATCTGTCACTATGGACAACGCAATGGCCGACGGCCTTCACTTAACGACCGTCAGCAGCGACGTTTGGGCAGAGATGTCAGTGCTAACAGGCAAGCAACACGGCATGAAATAACTGCGAAATCAGTGTGCGGCGCACGACGAGCGCATCCGTTAGGACAGGGTGCCAAAGTTTGACGTTAATGAGCTATGGCAGCAGACGAGCGACGCGAGTACCTTTGCTAACAGCACGAATCGGCTGCAGCGCCTCTCCTGGGGTCGTGACCATAGTGGCTGGACATTAGATGACTGGAGAACCGTGGCCTGGTCAGACAGGTTCCTATTTCAGTTGGTAAGAGCTGATGGTGTGGTTCGAGTCTGGCGCAGACCACCTGAAACCATGGACGCGTGTTGTCAGCAAGGCACTGTGCAAGCTGCAGGTGCGTCGATAACAGTGTGTGCCGTGTTTACATGGAGTGGACTGCGTCCTCTGGATGGTCGGCTCCTTGGAGAACATTTACAGCCATTTATGGACTCAATCTCCCCAAACAATGATGGAATTGTCCAAGATGCTACTCCAGGCGGCTGCAAAAATGAATGTGCGCAACGGAAAATAATAAAGGCTGAAATGATGATTTGGCTGACTGACCCGTGAAGCAGATCTTAGGATCTCTTAATGCTCGTTTTAACATATAAATTTCAAACTGAACATAAATGAATGACGAAGGCAACTAATACTACTTAATCATAAACGTTGTTGCTAAATATGTAGTGTCATCGCCAGACACCACACTTGCTAGGTGGTAGCTTTAAATCGGCCACGGTCCATTAGTACATATCGGACCCGCGTGTCGCCACTGTGTGATCGCAGACCGAGCGCCACCACACGGCAGGTCTCGAGATACGGACGAGCACTCGCCCCAGTTGTACGGACGACGTAGCTAGCGACTATACTGACGAAGCCTCGCTCCTTTGCCGAGCAAATAGTTAGAATAGCCTTCAGCTAAGTCAATGGCTACGACCTACCATGGCGCCATTAGTAACATTGCATGTATCTAAAGAGTCTCACTTGTATCGCCACAATCTCCAGATGTACCAAAAGGATGGATTAAAGTTAAGTATTCCAGAAGCTACGTACTTTTCTTTATAGCATTCATTACGTATCCTGTTTCAGACCTCACGCCCATCTGCGTGAGCGTAGCGCGTGCCTTTCGGCTTCCTCTCATTGTGTCTAGGCTGTCTTGTCTAGACACAACAAAATATATATTTATTATAGATTAAAATCAACTCTTTAAGTACAATTGTCTATATTTCCTAACTAAAATTGT
Organism: Schistocerca piceifrons; assembly: GCF_021461385.2. Taxonomy (NCBI): domain Eukaryota; kingdom Metazoa; phylum Arthropoda; class Insecta; order Orthoptera; family Acrididae; genus Schistocerca; species Schistocerca piceifrons. The sequence goes on from NC_060141.1 coordinate 764,445,922, forward strand.
TAATCAGTTACCCACCTCTGCGCCTTATTATGACTGAGCGGTCTAATATCACTAACGCGAAATGACTGACATCATCTACGTAGCAATCACTAGAAGACACTACTTTCAAAGATGATCTACAGTGGCGTGGAACCTCAGTGGAAATAAACTAACGTGATCACAGCTGTTTAGCTTTACAATCCTAATAAGCCGAAATAGTTTGCGATATCACCATATGTCCGGTGCATCGAAGTGATGGATCGTCTGCGATGATGGAAGGACTCCAGCCACAAATAAACGCTTTCAAACACTAGGACGACAGAAGGCGGTCCTCTGACTCTGACCCTTGTGTTCTACAGACGAGAAACGTGAACTCACAGCCACAAGGACGGAGTTCAGATAACTTCTCAACGTAAGTATAGGGAGAAGGAGTGCTCTCAATTACAGAGCGTTGCGTACTCAACAACGACTTCCAACCTGAAGGTCAAGTCCAGAATCGTATAGGTACGCAACAGTACAGTGCCTAACTGTTCTAGCTATAAACTCTCCTGAGAGCAAAGACAGCAAGTCCTTCTGTACCAACAGAGCTGATATCGAGCGACCGTCACACACGGGCGCGCACAACGGAAGGTCTCGCCTCTCCACCGCTGGCTTCCCAGCAAGGCTCAGCTCCCCACCCTCGTAATTCCAAAACGAATCATATTCCCGAAACCACGGCATATTCTTCCTCTCTACAGTTCTCCCGAACGCCGACCAACCATATTTTAGTCATCTCATGTAGGCTTTCACGGCCGGCGTCTTCATCAGTAAACAATGCCGGGCTAAGTTTCCGTGGTCGATCTGTAGAGCTTCTTCTCCCTGACGTTTCGTTCTCAACTACGGAGAACATCTTCCGAGGTGAGTCGACGATATTTTAGTCGTTTGTCGTCCAGCGAGGAAAGTTTGCGAGGGAAAACCTATACTCGTACAATGGTACGCTTCTGAATAAAAATCCTGCGTGGTCTCTGATGTGCCGCTTCTTCGTTCCTCTTACCTGCGTCCAAGAATGGCAGAGTTCCCGGTTATCCCTCCACTCCTGCTACAATAGCGGCCGGCCGTCACCCTGTGGTGCTCCAGAGCTCAGGTGCCACGACGTCCGTCTAGCTACTTCCGATGTTTAAGCAGGACCAACACCTGTGTGGGCCTTCCACCCAGAGCTTGACTTCTGCCTGCTGTTTCATCTCCACTGGCGTTCCAACCTCTACTAGTATAGGCAATCATTCATTACGCCGTTTTTATAAAAAAGGCACTGTCACCTATCATGCAATAAGCGTTAACAATTATTTACAAGGCGTATGTGACAATGTCAGTCTCCTTTAAATACACTATTGGCCATTAAATTTGCTGCACCACGAAGATGACGTGCTGCAGACGCGAAATTTAACCGACAGGAAGAAGATGCTGTGAGATGCAAATGATTAGCTTTTCACAGCATTCACACAGGGTTGGCGCCGGTGGCGACACCTACAACGTGCTGACATGAGGAAAGTTTCCAACCGATTTCTCATACACAAACAGCAGTTGACCGGCGTTGCCTGGTGAAACGCTGTTGTGTTCCCTCGTGTAAGGAGGAGAAATGCGTACCATCACGTTTCCGACTTTGATAAAGGTCGGATTGTAGCTTATCGCGAATGCGGTTTATCGTATCACGACATTGCTGCTCGCGTTGGTCGAGATCCAATGATTGTTAGCAGAATATGGAATCGGTGAGTTCAGAAGGGTAATACGGAACACCGTGCTGGATCCCAACGGCCTCTTATCACTAGCAGTCGAGATGACAGGCATCTTATCCGCAAGGCTGTAACGGATGGTGCAGCCACGTCTCGATCCCCGAATCAACAGATGGGGACTTTTGCAAGACAACAACCATCTGCACGAACAGTTCGACGACGTTTGCAGCAGCATTGACTATCAGCTCCGACACCATGGCTGCGGTTATCCTTGACGCTGCATCACAGACAGCAGCGCCTGTGATGGTGTACTCAACGACGAACCTGGGTGCACGAATGGCAAAACGTCATTTTTCGGATGAATCCTGGTTCTGTTTACAGCATCATGATGGTCGCATCCGTGTTTGGCGACATCTCGGTGAACGCACATTGTAAGCGTGTATTCGTCACCGCCATACTGGCGTATCACCCGACGTGATGGTATGGGTTGCCATTGGTTACACGTCTCGATCACCTCTTATTCGCATTGACGGCACTTTGAACAGTGTACGTTACATTTGAGATGTGTTACGACCCGTGACTCTACCCTTCATTCGATCCCTGCGAAACCCTACATTTCAGCATGATAATGCGCGATCGCATGTTGCAGGTCCTGTACGGGCCTTTCTGGATACAGAAAGTCTTCGACTGCTGCCCTAGCCAGCACATTCTCCAGATCTCTGACCAATTGAAAACGCCTGGTCAATGGTGGCAGAGCAAGTGGCTGGTCACAATACGCCAGTCACCACTCTTGATGAACTGTGGTATCGTGTTGAAGCTGCATGGGCAGCTGTACCTGTACACGCCATCCAAGCTCTGTTTGACTCAATGCGCAGGCGTATCAAGGCCGTTATTACAGCTAGAGGTGGTTGTTCTGGGTACTGATTTCTCAGGATCTATGCACCCAAATTGCGTGAAAATGTAATCAGATGTCAGTTCTAGTATAATATATTTGTCCAATGAATCACCGTTTATCATCTGCATTTCTTCTTGGTGTAGCAATTTTAATGGCCAGTAGTGTATTCATAATACGATGGACAACCTATCAAATGATACCCAATTGTGATTGTAGTTCACGGCTAAGTATGTGGATGAGTGCTTGGGAGGTGCGAAATTATAGGCACCTTACAGTTGTTATGGATGACGACAATGCGCCATGTCACCAAATCGTGAAGTGAAAACACTTACGCAGTTACGGTCGGCTATAGAGGCATCACGGCGCAGTATTTCTGCAGGGGACTCGCAACCACTTGTGGAGTCCACACCACTACGCCAAACAAAACGACATCCGACCCCATATTAGGAGGTGTCCCACGACTTTGGCCACCTCAGTGTATGACTTTGCTGCCACTGACCGTTGTACGCTGCACGGCGGCCGCCTCGCTAAGGACAGACAGAGAGAGCTCCGGTTTCACGGTGCTGCTGGCGCCGCGCGAGGCGGGCTCACGTGGGGCTAGGCGAGTGGAGTGGAGTGGAGTGGAGTGAAAGCGCCGGAGCGCGCCGCGCTGCTGGCTTCGGGCGACCAACCCACGGGCCGCAGCTGCCCCCTGCGTCACGCCGCGCCACAGCACCGAAGCTTTGCACGTGCAGCCGGGCGGTCACCTCGCTGGTTTCCGTACCACCAATCTCTTCATTCGTCTTATGCTCACTCTGCGGCTTCCACACGCAGCTCTCTCACCACACCTGGAAACGGACACGAATGCACCAGTATACCGGGTGATCAAAAAGTCAGTATAAATTTGAAAACTTAATAAACCACGGAATAATGTAGATAGAGAGGTAAAAATTGACAGACATGCTTGGAATGACATGGGGTTTTATTAGAACAAAAAAAATGTTCACAAAATGTCCGACGGATGGCGCTGGACAGCAAAACGTCAGTGACTGCGCATGACAATCGTGTATAAAAGGAGCTGCAATGAGAGAGAGAATCAAATGCGCCAGCAGTCGCAGCATGTTGACGTTACCTGAAAAGGCGCTTTTAGTGAAGCTGTATTATCAGAATGGGGAATGTGCTAGTTCAGCGTTACGATCCTATCACCGTAGGAAGGGGATTAGAACGGGTAAAGGACCGTTGACAAATGCAGCTGTGGCGAGAATGATTTCGAAGTTCGAAGCCAAGGGTTGTTTAGACGAGAGACCCCCGTAGTGGCCGACCGAGCACAAGGCGTAATGCTGCTGAGACAGTTCAGGAAGAAATGGAGACTGTAGCGGGTTCGCCTATGCACGAGGAAGTCAGCGCTCGTGCAGTCGCACGTCGCACCGTCGTTCCATACACTACTGTTTGGTTGGCACTGAGGCGTACCCTCCAATACTATCCGCACAAAATCCATCGGCATCATGAACTGTTACCTGGCGATTTAGTGAAGCGGAGGGCATATGCGGTGTGGGCGTTTCAAAAGATGGCGGAAGATGACGATTGGTTGAGTAACGTGTTGTGGACCGACGAAGCTCATTTCACGCTCCACAACTGCAGAATTTGGTCTACCGAAAATCCTACAACTGTCGTGGAAACTCCATTGCACGACGACAAAGTCACGGTATGGGTTGGATTTACCACATCTATAGTTATCGGGCCTTTTTTCTTCGAGGAAATGTGTGATTCTGGTTTTGTAACTATCGTGACGGGTGAGAGGTACGCCGATATGTTACAGAATCGCATCATCCCCAGCCTGGCTGATAAACACCTGCTGGAACGTGCGATGTTTATGCAGGATGGCGCTCCACCCCATATTGCTAGACCCGTGAAAGATCTCTTGCGCGCGTCGTTTGGCGATGATCGTGTGCTCAGCCGCCACTTTCGTCATGCTTGGCCTCCCAGGTCCCCAGACCTCAGTCCGTGCGATTATTGGCTTTGGGGTTACCTGAAGTCGCAAGTGTATCGTGATCGACCGACATCTCTAGGGGTGCAGAAAGACAACATCCGACGCCAATGCCTCACCATAACTACGGACATACGTTACAGTGCTGTTCACAACATTATTCCTTGACTACAGCTATTGTTGAGGAATGATGGTGGACACATTGAGCATTTCCTGGAAAAAACATCATCTTTGCTTTGTCTTACTTTGTTATGCTAATTATTGCTATTCTGATCAGATTAAGCGCCATCTGTCGCACATTTTTTGAACTTTTGTATTTTTTTTTTTTTTTTGCTTCTAATAAAACCCCGTGTCATTCCAAGCATGTGTGTCAATTTTTACCTCTCTATCTACATTATTCCGTGATTTATTCAGTTTTCAAATTTATACTGACTTTTTGATCACCCGGTACGTAAAGATATTCCAAAAGATTTCGAAAGGACAGATACATTAGTGCTTTCTTTGTTGATGAGGTCTTCAGTCCGAACACTGGTTTGATACAACTCTCCCCGTTTGTCTCCTTTGCTTTTTCTGCGTAATCACTGCAACGTGTACCAACTGAACCTGCTTAGTGTTACCATGACTTTCTCTACAATTTTTACCCCTCAAACTTCACTCCATTATCACGCTGACGATTCCTTGGTGCGTCAAGATGTATTTTGTCAGCGGATTCCTTCTTTTAGGCAAGTTGTACTAAAAATTTCTTTCCTCCCCAATTGGATTCAGTATCTCCCATTACTCGCACGCTCTGCCCGTCTAATCTTCAGCACTCTTCTGTAGCATCATATTTCAACAGCTTCTATTCTCTTCTCAGCTTAATGTTTACGTCGACATTTCACTGCTGTACACTCCAGGTGAATACCTCCAAGAAAGACCTCCTAATACGTAAATTTATATTCGACGTCAAATTTTTTCTGTTTTTCAGAAACGCTTTTCTTGCTATTAACAGTCTGCATTCCATATCCTCCCTACCTCCACCATCATCAGTTATTGCGTTACCTGAACATCAGACCTCATCTACTTCTTCTGTGTATTACTTCCTAACCCAATTCTCCCTCCATCACCTGCTTTAGTTGGACTACACTCTATTACCGTTATTTTATTTTTATTGATGCACATCTTATAACCTCTTTTCAAGACACCATCAACTGTCCTTCCGAGTCTTTTCCCGTCTCTGGCAGATTACAGTGTCACAGAAACCCTCAAAGGTGTTATTTCTTCTAACTTTAATTCCCTTTCCACATTTCCCCATGACTTCGTTTGTTAGTTGCTCACTGTACAAACTGAATAACATTGGGGATATACTACAACCTTGTCTCAACCCCTTCGCAAATACTGTTTCCGTTTCATCTCCTTCGACTATAGTCTCGTTTCTGAACAAGTTACAGATCGCTTTCCGCTTCCTGGATTTTATCCGTAATGCTTTTAATTTAACTGATTTTTAATTCAATCTCACTAATGATTTACTGCAGATTTTCCAAGAATAATTTAGTGAATATCTGTGGTCTCGTTTACCGGAGATCATGGGTTCCATTTCCCACTGGGGTGTGTGTGTGTTGTACGTACTCCATTGATGTGTGTTCACTATAGCGATAAAATTAAATCAGGAAAACAAGCATACGTGTAACGGGCTTTCCGCGAGGCTCAGCTCTTCATCACGGGCAGTTGTCATAGAGTAAATATCTCTGGAATGAGCATTCACATGCGCAGAACAGTTTTTGTGTTGTGAACATACATTGCCGGCCTGGTCACGTGTTCTCGGGATGTCGTGTGTTTGTCCGTATAGCGCCCTGTATAGAATGTCACTACATCCCTTGTACAGAAGGATTCTTTTCGTACGTGTCGTGGATTATTTACGTATGTTGCGCAGACATTTTAACAGTATCCATTTCATACCGGGAATACACCAGCTACGTAACTTTTAAGGGCAAGTGGTATTACATCCTGCTTCTTTGCGATAGGTGTCACAGTTCAGATACACTCGATGTTTGGTAGTTTTCGGTATGATACGGCACTTTATAGTGTTACAGAGCCTGAGGTATATTTTTGCAGTGCTAGTCTTGCAAAACGACTTGACAGTACGCCAGTACTTTTGCAAGTGTCCGAAAAACACCGAATTTGCCACACATTAGCGATTATATCCCTGCTAATTCGTCCTTTTTTCTGCTATTTCTGCGTTTTTATTTTCTCGTTTTTGCGACCTAAAGCACAATTTTTCTTACTGGTGACACTTAGAAGTATTTATTTAACGCATTTTACGTACTTGCTCCCAGTTTATTAAATAAATAGTAGACTGAGTAATCTATATACATAATCGACAAGTCACTGATAAATGCATGGAGGATAGTATTTGCTGAAACAACTAACCATTCCCTTTCCTGTTCCACTAGCAAATTTACGAGAGGAAGCAATTGTTTGTAAGCTTTTGTACGAGCCGTAATATCTGTTACATAGTCATAAAATCGTAGAACAATAGGTCTACAGAATCAAGCCTTAATTGTAATGCGTCTCGAAATTTTTAAACATATACAGTGTCTCTTACTAATATGATAACTGTAATTAGAACTACATGGTATGTACCCGTGAAAAGTTACTATTCTTCCTTTCACATATTTTTCTTTGCATCCGTAGCAACAACAGTAATTCACCATCGCTATTACATTACAAACAAACGGTGAAACACAACAAAAACTCTTGATATTATAGACTTGAAACGCTGCGGAAAGCACACATGCACAGCGAAGTCCCGAAAACACGTAACAATCCTGGTTTAATGTTGACAACATGTGCAGAACGCAATGCTCACTCGAGAGATATTTGCTCTATGGCAGTGGCCGTAGTCTTTACTCACTCCAAGCAATCCTGCGGGACCAACCCAAGTATTCATAGCCGCTTCCATTTGCTCCTGTTTCCCGTCTTTGACCCGTATCGGATGGCTCAACTTGGTTACGACATATTGATCACACCAAAGGAATTTCACAGATATCATGCAATTTCCCTGCATTAAAGCCAGTTTCATTGACAACTTTTTCACGCATTTCTTGTGTCACTTTAAGTCAGATGAATACAGATGAGAGTGTTTCGTTATGGCTTGACGAAACTACGATCGTCCGGTCATAGTTTCGGTTCTTTGATTGCTCTGGGATATAGTTGATGGGAAAAGAACATGTGAAACGTTAGTTCATTTTATTATAAGAATGATAACAGAATGTAATTAACGCTACACAATCTGGTGCGACAGGAATGAGCCGAATATTTACAACTGTCTTTGAACAGAAAACATTACCTAACACACACAGTTACAAACTTTTCTCTTGAAGTGCAAGTTCAAGATTTATAAAAATACTGTTCCATTTGACACTTGAATAGCACTGGTGTCCTAACTAGATGATGATGATGACTGCTTCGTCGGAGGTCGCGGACTTTTGCAGAGCGAGTCAATGTTCGGTGCTATATCGACCTCTGTACGATGGCTTGTTAAAGAACTCCCCCCCCCCCCCCCCCACACGCACAAATACACGTTACCAGTCTGTAATTTACTCGTAGATTTATATTCCCCGACTCTAATAGTTTCTTCCTTCACAGCGTTTTCTTGCCTGTGTGACCATCCACTTATCACATTTTTGCTGCTTCGATTTCTAGATTATTTGCTTCAGTATTTCGCACAATGCCTTGATATGACCTACAGTTTCAGAGCTGTACTTGGCAAATAGTTTTCTTTTAGCTACGAGATACTTTTATTCTGTGAGTAATTCTTGGGTTTGTGTAGACTCCGACATAAACTAAGTTCTTTTTTGAGGAAATCGGTGTTGTATAGCGTGAGGCCGTTACTAGTAAATGTGTTTCATTCATTCATGTCGTGAGTGTTGTAAACATCGCTTCAGATTGGGTAGTAATTTTTGACTATAGCCTACTCTATCGAATTCAGAGTTAGTACATTCCCTATCCTGCCGAGGAACTGTATGTCATGTTCTCCGCTGCCAGTGAGTAACGGTTTTCGATTATTATTTTGTTCACTATACATGTTCATAGAAGCATTATCAATGGTTGTTTTTGAGCAGTTAACTATACTCGGCCGGCCGAAGTGGCCGTGCGGTTAAAGGCGCTGCAGTCTGGAACCGCAAGACCGCTACGGTCGCAGGTTCGAATCCTGCCTCGGGCATGGATGTTTGTGATGTCCTTAGGTTAGTTAGGTTTAACTGGTTCTAAGTTCTAGGGGACTAATGACCTCACCAGTTGAGTCCCATAGTGCTCAGAGCCATTTGAACCATTTTTTAACTATGCTCGATAGAATCTTCAGAGGGAATTAAGTTAAATGATAATACTGGTGGCTCAAATAAATTGCAACTGAGAGTTATTTTCAAAAAATATGTGGTATAATCACCAGCAACCACTATAGCTTTATTATTTACAATTGAATACGCTAATTTATTTGCGCGGTGGTTTAGGAAGATATTAAAATTTTCTACTGGTGCTATGCATGGAGTTACTACTATGTAGAGCTTGTTATGCATTTATACTTCAGTCGCACTTGCTACTAAAGCATTTTATTCGAAACCAATACGGACAGAATTTGTGAAATGGTAGTGGTGTTGCAACAGACAAACAATATTCGTATTGCTTTAAAACTGTCTCGTGTTGCTGTCTCTAGAGTTTTAATAATGTCTTCTAAATATTACCCACCAAGATTTTTCAAGCTGTGTGAATTTAATTTATTCACTTCTTTATTTCATGTACAGCAGTGTTCCCACGTCTGCTTCTTCACTGAAGAGACAAAGGCTACGGTCGCAGGTTCGAATCCTGCCTCGGGCATGGATGTGTGTGATGTCCTTAGGTTAGTTAGGTTTAACTATTTCTAAGTTCTAGGAGACTGATGACCACAGAAGTTAAGTCCCATAGTGCTCAGAGCCATTTGAACCATTTTTTTGAAGAGACAAGGAAACTAGTACACCTGACTAATATCGTGTAGGACCCCCGCGAGTAAGCATACGTGCCGCAACACGACGTCGCATGAGCTCGAGTAATGTCTGAAGAAGTGCTGGAGGGAATACCATGAATCCTGCAGGGCTGTCCATAAATCCGTGAGAGTACGAGGGGTCGAGATCTCTTCTGAACAGCACGTTTCAAGACATTCCAGATACGCTCAATAATGTTCACGTCTGGGAGTTTGGTGGCCAGCGGAAGTGTTTAAACTCACAAGAGTGTTTCTGGAGGCACTCTGTAGCAATTCTGCACATATGAGGTGTCGCATTGCCCTGCTGCAAGTTCCCAATACACAATAGACGTAAATGGATGCAGGTGATCAGACAGGATCCTTACGCACGTGTAACGTGTCAGAATCGTGTCTAGACGTATCAGAGGTCACGTATCACTCCAACTGCACACGCCCCACACCATCACAGAGCCTCCACCAGCTTGAACAGTCCACTGCTGTCATGCAGGGACCATGGATTCATGAAGTTGTCTCAGTACGCATACATGGCCATCTGCTCGATACAATTTGAAACGAGAATCGTCCGACCGTGCAACTTGTTTCCAGTCATCAACAATCGAATGTCGGTGTTGACGGGCCCGGGCGAGACGTAAAGCTTTGTGTCGTGCAGTCATCAAGCGTACACGAATCCTTCGGCTCCTAAAGCTCATATCGATGATGTTTCATTGAATGGTTCGCACGCTGACACTTGTTGATGGCCCAGCACTGGAATCTGCAGCAATCTGTGGAAGGGTTGCACTTCTGTCACGTTGAACGATTCTCTTCAGTCATCGTTAGTCCTGTTATTGCATGTTCTTTTTCCGGCCGCAGCGATGTCGGAGATTTGATGTTTTACCGGATTCCTGTTATTCACGCTACACTTGTGAAATGGTCGTACGCGAAAAGGCCACTTCAGCGCAACCTCGGAGATGCTGTGTCCCATCGCTCGTGTGCCGATTATAACACCACGTTAAAACTCAGATCCTGATAACTTGCCATTGTCGCAGCATTAACCGATCTAACAACTCCGCCAGACACTTGTTGTCTTATATAGGCGTTGCCTACTGCAGCGCCGTATTCTGCCAGTTTACATATCTCTGTATTTGATTACGCATGCCTATACCAGTTTCTTAGACGCTTCAGTGTACAATTTCCTGGTCCTTCGCTGCAAAGTGGCCTCCTTGTAGTCAAAAAGTGTCTCAGAGATGATTTCTGTCTTTTTTTCTCCTTGTACAGCTTAAGCGTTACAGAGTTCTTTCGTGTAAATCTTTCGAAGTCGTGTTCTACTTTTTTGCTTGCTTCCCTGTAAAGAGCCTTCCGTTATAGAACGAAAATGTGCTGAAGATGGATTTTGACAATCCTTCTTTGTCCTTTTACAGCTTAAACTTACGTATCATAAAATTTTTTTGAATAGTTCTTTCGCAGCCATGTTCCAAGAAGCATGGGCAATTTCTGAATGTAAATATAATCTTTGGAGATCTGATTTATTTTATTTGTTGTAGTTCTTTACAATTTATATATACTGTTATTTGTCAGTATATTTGACTGCTGAAATCCGTGTACAGATTGCCTGAACTAGAGTAATAATAGTTCCGCCGTTGTGTGAAAATGATTGTAATTTTGTTCTCCGTTCCCGATGTTTCAGGTAGCGCAGCTTACTGCTCCAACCTCCACATGCGTGACAGTCCCCGAAGTTCTCCCTGACCTTCTTTGCAGTACGTGTGGTGTGTGTGCTGTGCTCGGGAACACTGTAGGTACTGTGCGAACGCTTGCCGCCTACCGCTGTTTCTATGTAGATTCCGCCAGGTCAGGATACTCCATTGCTTGTACGTTGCCGTAACAGCGATTTCAGTGGGCCGCGGATTACTGACAGTGAGCAGTATACCAGACGGATGTGCTCATGTCATGTGGCAGATCAATGGTGTCAGGGGATGCGTGTGTCCGGCAGTCGAGCAGATACGGCCAGAACAGAATGGCTAGCTAAGCCGCGCAAGAAATGTTGAGTTTTCTAACAAAAACCATCATCCCTCGTTCCCAGTTATGGTCAGTCTTATTCAGAGTACAATCTTGTGCCTTTTGTTCAACCTATTCACGTGTTTTTTTTATAAAATTTCACAATATCGGGAGACCTCTATTGCAAACTGAAAACTTTCACACTTCTACGCATACCATTTTAAATATAACCCGTCCAGTGATATAACTTGTCATTTCTGCAGTCTTGGTTCTCTGTTTCCTTTCTGCTACTGTTTCACTATTGTCCGTGACACGTGGCCATAGAGCGATAGCTTTTAGAACCTTCGCGTTACATAAAAAGCCCTTGGATCGTCCCTTTCTGATTCGTCGTGAGTAATTGTTCCCCAATTCCTGCGCATACCTCTGCTAGGGTCTTTCTTTTCCAGAGGAACGACCAGCTCCATTAAGGTGAACCCCTGGACTTGTTCCACTGTGATAACGCAGCCCTTGCCATCCCTAATCTCCTTCGACTTAGAATGATTACAAGCCTACGTCTGTTTCAATTGGAGGGGTGTTTAATAATCTGCCTGACGTACTGCATGCAGCAAAAGGCGCATTCTCTCAGTCTACTTCCTTTCCACTTTGGTTATTGTTCTGCTTATTATTAGAAAATGAAACTTTGCATTCCAAAAAAGGAAAATTAATATTTGTCGTTATATCGATGGCCACTGCTAAGACTCTTAGAGATGGACAGTTCATGAATTTTCAGTGACTTTTTTTCATTTTTAGACGTCCTTGGTTCGTCTCGAACTGTACGTTGTTGCGTGCAATGTGGTTAAGTTCCATTAAGTTTATACAGTGAGCAAATTTGGTAAGGCTTCATAATTGAAATCAATGTTAATTGTGTAGTTTACTCATCATAAAATAATTTTGCTCCTGAGTGAAACAGTTGCAATTAGTGATAAATAAAAATACAACGTGCATCAGCTGCAGAAATGTGAATACAATTGTTCCATCTGCTTTATTTCGGCAAATACATCTGTTTGGACAAAGGGTATGTTATTTCAGTTTTCCATCACAAAACGACAGTTACAAAATATTTAAAATCTTTCCATAACACACTATGGTAAGAAAGAACGCTTCAGTATTCCCACTGCATTGATAATTCCCTCAGGGAGAATGTTCCTAGGTTTCAGGAAGCGTAGCAGTGAAGCGTTCTACACTAGGAGTCTGCTCCCCTAGTGCTCTGCACAGTTGCTGGGATTCTGTGCACCCATTTGAATGGCCAGCTGCGACTCGTCTCGTCGATCAAATTATTTCTGTACTGCCCCATTTCCCTCACGCTAAAAGATAAATACAAACGCCAAAATAGTGGTGCCCATTTAAATTGGTGCTTCGGTGACTTTCTCTCTCGGCCTATCTCCGACACACACACACACACACACACACACACACACACACACACACACACACACACACACCACACCCCATACACACACGACTCCTCGTCCACACATCACAACCTAGAAACTAAACAATCCGTTTACTATTAAAAACAGTCTTGATCACTGTTGTGACTTGGCAAGACAGCCAAGCCACTATGAGGAAGCCGAAAGGCACGCGTTTAAGCTCACGCAGGCTGGCGTGAGGTCTGGAACAGTTAAAGGAGTTGAGTCTAGTAAAAAAAAGTACGTAGCTTCTGGAATACTTAACTTTAATCCATAATTGGTAAACATCGGTCTGACGGTACATGCATCACAAGATAAATAGCAAATGATAATGGCGCCTTGCTAGGTCGTAGCAAATGACGTAGCTGAAGGCTATGCTAACTATCGTCTCGGCAAATGGGAGCGTAATTTGTCAGTGAACCATCGCTAGCAAAGTCGGCTGTACAACTGGCGAGTGCTAGGAAGTCTCTCTAGACCTGCCGTGTGGCGGCGCTCGGTCTGCAATCACTGATAGTGGCGACACGCGGGTCCGACGTATACTAACGGACCGCGGCCGATTTAAAGGCTACCACCTGGCAAGTGTGGTGTCTGGCGGTGACACCACAATCACAATTTATTTATTATGGTGACCGGTTTCGACCACTACTGTGGTAATCTTCAGACCAATGAGTAAGAACCTCCTTCTTCTGGAGAATCACTACTTCGGCATTGTTTGTTAAAAGATATTTTGGAATTAAGTTTCATAATTTTAGTGCGTAATCCTCTAAGCTTCTTGTAATCTCCCAATACCTGACTTGGCAATAAATTAATTACTTACGAATACATTATGGGAGAGTCAGTGATCAATATGTTACAAATATTTACTACTAAAAACAGTCTTGATCACAATTTCTTTATTATGGTGACCGGTTTCGACCACTACTGTGGTCATCTTCAGACCAATGAGCAAGAACCTCCTTCTTCTGGAGAATCACCACTCAGTTCTCCAGAAGAAGTAGGTTCTTACTCATTGGTCTGAAGATGACCACAGTAGTGGTCGAAACCGGTCACCATAATAAATAAATTGGGATCAAGACTGTTTTTAATAGTAAATATTTGTAACATATTGATCAATGTCTCTCCCATAATGTATTCAAAAGTAATTAAACACTCCGTGATTAAAAATAAGCCTTCTTTCAATTTTCAGTGAGTCACTCTGTCAGTTGCCAAGTAACGCACAACCTCAGAAACTAGCTCAGAAGAATCGACCCGCTAAAGGGTCGGACCGTTCCAAGACCAGCATATTTAGTCGCTGACCGTCGACCAGTGAAGACGGGAATGACGTGAAGGCGGTGCTACTGAAGCGTTTCACGTTTGAGAGTGAATCCATTGTCAGAGTTGGAAGGACCTACCCGAAGTCGAGCCCAGATTATCGCAGGATCGTGGCGTGTTACACTGGAATCCCTGGTACTCGTAAGGTGTGACAATCCTTTCTGTATCTGATGAGTCACCCCCAATGGAAGCTTAGGTGCTACCTCTGTCACACATTTGTTCCAGTTGAAACGGTACAGTTGTTTCCGCTCCATAAGCAGTAGGTTTCGGTGCTCGCTCGCACCGGAAAATACAAACGGAGGCGGCTCCGCTGCCAATTTTATTGCACGATGCGGCCGGCCGCGGGTGCAACAGAACCCATGTGGACGGGTGGAAAGAAATGTGTCAGGCTTCATAATACGTATTTTTATGTGTCTTGTATTATGCATTTCTTGTACGTGAAAGTGAATCTGCACATGAACTTTCCTAATCCTCCTTTCCAAAAAGCGTGGCCAAATCTTAGTTGGAAAGTAGTTCTGTAGTATAGTAGTGCCAACCTTACTCCTGGGTAGGGGATCAGAGAGACAGCACAGGCAGGTAAAAGTCAAAGACGTTCCAGCGTAAAGATTTGGGGTGGTGAGGTTGGTCACGACCAAGTGGTTCGAGCATCCCCTCCACCGGGGCCCAGGAAGACCTTCGGGTGCCCGCCATATCCTAGGAGTGTTACAGAAGACGGGTAGGTGAGTAGACGTGCCCTCAGTGCGTCTGTCTCGATGTTCACGCGTGGAAGAGAGGTATTTGAATATTTGCACTAATTCTTTAATTTCCAGCTTCGGATTGTGTAATGAAATGAATGTTCTCGTTTAATTTCGTAAATTTGACCCCCTGTGTTAATCTATCTGGTCCCCAGTTTGCCCGTTATCCTCCTCACATAGTGGGAGACTTTGGTGGTATAGATTTGGCCAACGCAATTCCGTCTTGCCAGTAGAAATGTGCGTGCAGATTAGTATATAATATACGCGAGCTATAAGTTGTAAAACTGTAACATCTGTAAACTGGAACAGTTGCTACAATCGCTGAAAGTCGAGTGATAATGTTTAAAAAATAGGTAATCAATTGTCATCAATCTTTAACATAACCCCAAAATCACATAGGAGTCAAGTTAAAGGAATTCATTTAAAATAAAAAATATACACTCCTGGAAATGGAAAAAAGAACACATTGACACCGGTGTGTCAGACCCACCATACTTGCTCCGGACACTGCGAGAGGGCTGTACAAGCAATGATCACACGCACGGCACAGCGGACACACCAGGAACTGCGGTGTTGGACGTCGAATGGCGCTAGCTGCGCAGCATTTGTGCACCGCCGCCGTCAGTGTCAGCCAGTTTGCCGTGGCATACGGAGCTCCATCGCAGTCTTTAACACTGGTAGCATGCCGCGACAGCGTGGACGTGAACCGTATGTGCAGTTGACGGACTTTGAGCGAGGGCGTATAGTGGGCATGCGGGAGGCCGGGTGGACGTACCGCCGAATTGCTCAACACGTGGGGCGTGAGGTCTCCACAGTACATCGAAGTTGTCGCCAGTGGTCGGCGGAAGGTGCACGTGCCCGTCGACCTGGGACCGGACCGCAGCGACGCACGGATGCACGCCAAGACCGTAGGATCCTACGCAGTGCCGTAGGGGACCGCACCGCCACTTCCCAGCAAATTAGGGACACTGTTGCTCCTGTGGTATCGGCGAGGACCATTCGCAACCGTCTCCATGAAGCTGGGCTACGGTCCCGCACACCGTTAGGCCGTCTTCCGCTCACGCCCCAACATCGTGCAGCCCGCCTCCAATGGTGTCGCGACAGGCGTGAATGGAGGGACGAATGGAGACGTGTCGTCTTCAGCGATGAGAGTCGCTTCTGCCTTGGTGCCAATGATGGTCGTATGCGTGTTTGGCGCCGTGCAGGTGAGCGCCACAATCAGGACTGCATACGACCGAGGCACACAGGGCCAACACCCGCCATCATGGTGTGGGGAGCGATCTCCTACACTGGCCGTACACCACTGGTGATCGTCGAGGGGACACTGAATAGTGCACGGTACATCCAAACCGTCATCGAACCCATCGTTCTACCATTCCTAGACCGGCAAGGGAACTTGCTGTTCCAACAGGACAATGCACGTCCGCATGTATCCCGTGCCACCCAACGTGCTCTAGAAGGTGTAAGTCAACTACCCTGGCCAGCAAGATCTCCGGATCTGTCCCCCATTGAGCATATTTGGGACTGGATGAAGCGTCGTCTCACGCGGTCTGCACGTTCAGCACGAACGCTGGTCCAACTGAGGCGCCAGGTGGAAATGGCATGGCAAGCCGTTCCACAGGACTACATCCAGCATCTCTACGATCGTCTCCATGGGAGAATAGCAGCCTGCATTGCTGCGAAAGGTGGATATACACTGTACTAGTGCCGACATTGTGCATGCTCTGTTGCCTGTGTCTATGTGCCTGTGGTTCTGTCAGTGTGATCATGTGATGTATCTGACCCCAGGAATGTGTCAATAAAGTTTCCCCTTCCTGGGACAATGAATTCACAGTGTTCTTATTTCAATTTCCAGGAGTGTAGAATGCAGGGACCTACACAACAGCGCGTGGGCCCTCCAGCCCCTTGCCTAGTATCGTACAGAAAGGACACGCTCTGTAGGTAGCGCTCTCAAGCTCCCCTCACCAATTATCCGTTGCGCAATTTTCATTCGGGGCTTGATGACATCAACTTTCATCTGGCGTCCGTAGGCAAGGAGGTTTGACGGTAATCTGTCACAGTGTACAACCTTTATCCTCGTACGAGAGATTTGGCAGTCCACAGACAGCTCTAGGATTAAATGTCGTGCCGTTTACCCAGGCACTTCATCATGTTCCCTACTGACCTCGGGTACCTTCATTTGCTGGCAAATGAAAAGACTGCCCCCATATTTACTCAGAGACCCGCTGCGCTGGTGATGGCGTGGTTTTCCTCACGACTTTGAAGTACCGCAGCCAAGGAAACTTGCGCGTTACCTCTACCGCGCGGCTCTGTTTGCGTGGGACTCAGCCGTGCGAAGACAATTTAGGGACGAAAAAGGGCTTTTTTCATTGTCCAGAAAGACTCGCGGATACCAGTGTCTCTAACAACATGTGTGGCTTCTCAACTAACGCTCCAGCTTCCACCCATCGCATTGAACGGTGACCGTCAGCATAAATAAATGTAGCGTATTGCACTTCAAAAGGGGTAAAACTGTTCGATTACGTGATTTATTCTCGATCACTGAAAACATTCACAACCTGTACGGTATCAAACACGTGACTGCTCTGTGGCGTGTGGTCCTTATAATGCACCTCTTCCTTCCTAAAGTTCCACAGTCTATAAGTTAGATCGTATTCAAGTCCTACTCCTTTGCCCACGGGGTAAATTTAGGATCTATAGGAGGTTCAAATTTAAAGTTAGACAGAAGGCGTTAACTAGTACGAACAGTGTTGGGACTTAGCTTTTACGATGATGGCTTCGTTATTGTCTTCATAGTATATATTGGCTTCGTTGACTCTAGAAGTGATTCCGCTGAGAGGTTCCTGTGGTTTTCTTTATGTTAGGATGAGACCAACTGGTTTATATGGTAACATGCGGTATTTTGTCTTTTAGAGAAAAAGAGTTATTTTAGTTTATGCACATCACTATTTAACCAATCTTCTCACTTTGAACAACACTTCTACACAAATATAAAATGAAACTTATTGTCTTTCACCAAATTTTCAGCCAAACGTCTTCCGCCATATCTATATCACAACCTTACCCAACCGACACTAGTGATAAAAGACCCCAAACCTCGTGTTCCAAAGACCCACCTCGTACCCGCAAGACCAAAGATGACAGTCCCTTCGAGTTGTTAAACTCGAAGCCAAAGACAATTTTTATACAAAATATTATATGTAAAGAAATTACAGAAATAAATAATTTTACGTTTCTCACAATTACCAATTTGTTTCGGGCCACTATTTTAAATACAGAGGAATGCACAGAAAAGGCTAGCTAATGTTTTCTGCATGCATCAAGGTTACGCTGAATGGTATATTCAATGTGCTTTGGGAACTATTATATGCGACTCAATAGCCATAAGTTGTAGACGCCATTGCCATGTAAACAAGGTTAAAGTGGATAAAGATAAATATATGGAATCTGACAGTCTTCAAATCGGACATTGGAGTATCGGATTGTGTGGTACTATGGAACGTAAGCACTTGGTGAAAACATTAATTTTCCCATTGATTAATATGTCCTAAGACATGTAAAACTGTTTCCTCCAAAAAAGCTCTGATTGAACACAACATGACATGAATATAACTCAAAATTATTCCACACAAAACAGTCTTTTTAAACGTTCCTTAATTAATTTATATCACTATGAATAAGATGTGCAATAGGTCAGATAAATCTCAAAGTTTTACAATTGAACTCATATAGAAGTTGTAACATATGGTTTAAGACTCTTCAAGCTCACAAATTTAAATTGCTGTAGGATTTTTCCCATTTGAGTCTTTGATTACAAATCATTCAATCTTCATTGAGGTAGTTTACTTTTGGTACTTATCAATGCCTTCCTGTCTCCTGATAAATGTCCTCAGATGATCATCATCTTCTCACATAGTGTTCCAATACTGGTAGTTCATGGTAATTTATAAACGTATTTTCACATTTCCTACTCAGCTTTCAGTACTATGCTTTTTTCGTCTCTTATCTGAAATGTCCATTATAGCATTAATTTTTGGAGAAAGTTTTGTCATGCACAGACACAAAGAATTTTTTTAAGAAGGGTGTGAGTCCAACTATATCCCAACTATAGTACAGATATGGAACAAAATACATCTAATACACACACCAAAATAAAAAATTTCAGTTCCAAAATTTCGTAATAAAATTGATTTCCCAAGGTATCTTACTTGTATATAATCTCCATAATATACAATTTGGAGTTTACATTGGCTGTATTGAGTAAGAAGTGCACTGAACTTATAGCTAACAACAAAATATGGCACCTTATATTTAACTGATCTATCATTGTAACTGCAGAGCCATGTTTAAATGGGTACATAATTATATAGCATCTGCATAAATTCAAGTTTACTTCAACACTGACTCAATACATCTTAGTTAATATCACTCTTCTGATAGCAGATCACAGTGTCAGGGGTTTCTTTAGAATGCATTAAGTGAACTACCGTGAAATGAGGGTAGCTCTCATAACATTTTAATATAAGTGTTTCAATAAAATGAAGTATGGCATGGCTTGTGTACAAAATAACCATTAAATCTAAATAAATCATTGTTCTAAAATAAGCAGGTTTTTTTAACCACATACATAAAATAGCCAAATAGTTCAAAATGATGCAGTACTTATATACTATGTTAATGGTTGTATCTTAGGCAAAATTCATATATATGTAACAAATGCAATCGCATGATGAATCATGTGTGAATTAATTGATACATGATCAGCACTGTATTTTCTGAGTCAGACTGGTTTACATATTTATGATTTAATGTTTACTTTATAATAAAGCAGCTGGGACATTCCTTATATGTCTCTATCATTGCAATTTTCTCACATTGTACGTCTATGTCAGCTTCGTAGGTCAAATTATGACAAACTCTATACTTCCATTGTGTCAGATTATTAGTATTTATACAACTTTACATCATTATTAAGCAGTGTTTCGTTTTGATTTACTCTCCTGTGTCGCAAATGGCACTCTGTCATGAAGAGAATTTATTTCAAATTGTGCAACAGAGCATGGGATAAGTTCCTAACATCTCTTCATTCACTAGAACGTCAAATCACCTAAACTATTACAAAATATTCTCTCACAGTATAAACCTCAAAATTAGCACCACATAACCTTCATTTTTTGTTAACATCAAGTATAGATTTAAGTATCAGGAAGTCGTTTCTGAAAGTATTTGTATGGAGTGTAGCCATGTATGGAAGTGAAACATGGACGATAAATATTTTGGACAAGAAGAGAATAGAAGCTTTCGAAATGTGGTGCTACAGAAGAATGCTGAAGATTAGATGGGTAGATCACATAACTAATGAGGAAGTATTGAATAGGATTGGGGAGAAGAGAAGTTTGTGGCACAACTTGACTAGAAGAAGGGATAAGTTGGTAGGACACGTTCTGAGGCATCAAGGGATCACCAGTTTAGTACTGGAGGGCAGCGTAGAGGGTAAAAATCGTAGAGGGAGACCAAGAGGTGAATACACCAAGCAGATTCAGAAGGATGTAGGTTGCAGTAGGTACTGGGAGATGAAGAAGCTTGCACAGGATAGAGTAGCTTGGAGAGCTGCATCAAACCAGTCTCTGGACTGAAGACCACAACAACAATAACCTTCAATCCATCAAAATAGTTTCAAATGTAACAAAACAACAACCACCTCCATAATGCTCTAAAGCTCAACACTTTCTTAATATGCATAATTAAATTTCATGACTACCCACTATATTTTTTAACACACTACAACATACCTGGTCTTTCAGTTGCACATTCTCATAATCTGACAAATATCTTCAGTTTGCTCTATCTGTTAAATAATGTGCCATCTGACATAGTTTACAAATGACAAGGTTTTGTTTTCTTACACATAAACACTATTCATGCCTCATTACTTTAAAAGTATCCACATCATTCTATTTGGCTGCTGTTTAAGAAGCATTACTGTGAAACAGTAGAATAGTTCATAGTGTGACTCACTGATTTCATACTAAATTTAATGAATGTGTATATTACAGAGCAAAGAGGGATCAGTACAAATGTAATTCACAAAATCTACTTTATACTTTTAGTTGACATAGTTCCATACTTTGACAGAAAGTTTTCCTTGAATAACAGAACAATAAAGTGATATAATTGGTCCATCCAACTATTTCTTTAAGAGCAACATTTTCTTATTAACGACTGCTTCACAGGTCATGTTTGTTGAGTTTTAACTCTGTAACATTTCGTAGTCCAAATAACTTCTTGGATTTTGGATAGATTAACCTATAAGCATTAGGGTGTGGGTTTTCCATGATTTCAAAGGAGCCTATATAGATGTCAAAAAATTTCCTTGTTTCTGAAGTCATCAATTTAGATTTTTCCTGTGTTTTTACTAAAACAAGATCTCCTGTCCTGAACTGTACTGCTTTACTTCTTGCATCATGTCTCCATTTACTTACCTCTCCTTGCTTGTTTATGGTGTTCCTAACAGCTGTCTCCCTTTCATTGGGCGTCATAGTTTGGCAAAGTGGGAACTCAACATTCTCAGAAATCAGATTTGTGGGTCTTCTATTAAACATTGCCTCATATAGTGAAAAACTGATGGATGAATGCTGTAAGCTTTTCATTATATCCTCGACGTCTGTGAAATTTTCAAAACAATTAACATGATTTTTACTACAATAAGTTCTGCAAATCCTTCCAATTTCCCTCATATACCTTTCTGCTGGGTCACTCAATGGGTGACAGACCGAAGTCAAAATATGCTTTATTCTTGTATCTTCAAAAACGTTATTCCATAATTTAGATGTAAACTGTGACCCATTCTCAGACATGATGGCCTGGTCTATACACACATTTGTGAAATAATGATTCATCAGCTTGAAGATAATTTGTTTACTGGTTACTTTCTTTAATACCCTTAATTTTGGTAGTGGTCCATATAAATCAATAGCTGTCAATTCAAGATTTTTTTTTGATAAAATGTTTTGCATCAATGCTCTAGATGTTTGGTGACTCACTTCTACTCTTTGACAACGATCGCAGATTGCAGGTTTCTTCTTCACCCTCCTACTGATATTAAAGAAGTAGACATTTGCCTGTTGTTGCCCCACATTGTCCAAAGTTTCATCCATATAACTGATTAACGTGTCAGTGCATTGCTCTGGCCAGCATAGTTTCCAATTGTACAAGTCTGGTCTAGGTCTCATAAACAAAATCCCTTTTTGTACTTTATAATACTGATCTACCTTTTCTCCTCACTTTTTCCCTATATAACTTTTAACCAATTTCCAATTTTCATCAAGATTTTGGTTTCTACGTATATCATTACACAGTTTTAGTATTTCAGCTTCAACTTTTACACACTTTAAGTACATAAGTTTGAACTCTTTCTCCTCTTTTCCACAATCATTTTCAAAACCTGCACCTGCTGGTAATCTGGAAATGTTGTCTGCAATGACATAATGCTTTTCCTGATTAAATCTGCTCTCAAACTGTTGAAAAATACAACCCACCTTGTTATATGGTCATGATAGAGTTCGCACTCCTGAATGTAACAGTGCTTTATGGTCAGAATTTTTAAACGTATTGATTGCCCACTAGACAGCAAGTAGTTCCTTTACTACCAGTTTCATTTATATCTCTCTGTTTCTCACTTTCTATAGTTACTTCTTTTTACTGCCACTTAGGTTTATCATCAGTTGACTCGTTATTACTTTCTTGTGTGAACAACCCCCTACCCCCCAATTCTGAACTAAAACATTTATTTCTCTCTTTGTGATTAGCTTGCTCTCCCCTTTCTGCCTAGCTGTAAAAATCATTTAACACTCCCTCATTCGGAATTGAATCAGAACTTTGATCTCTCCTATGTTTATTTTGTGGTGGTCTACTGTGCCACATAGCATTCCAAATTTGTTTATCAAAACTTATATACTTTACTTGGTATTCATTATTTTTAACCTGTTCGTTAATGGTACAGTTGTTTACACTATTTGGTTTTGTGTAAAGTTAGTGGTCCTATTATGTTTAAATCTGTTCGCCCCAAAGCTGTGGACCGTCACTGAGGTGGTCTGGAGTTTTCTGGATGGCTACCTCTATTGTCATTCCTCCAATTTTTATTCATTCTGTTGTTCCCTTGCCATCTGTCGTTCCTATTTACACCATTGTTTTGCCAGTTTCTCGCTCTCCTATTACCATTATACTCCCTTGTTCTATCATATTGGTGTTCATTCTGAAAATTTCTATTGTCCCTTCTATGATTCTCCCGATGGTACTCAGAATTCCACCTCCCACTGTAATGATTTCCATTACTAAACTGCTGTACATTTCTCTCCATTGCCCTATCTAATTTGTCTATATATTTTAGAAACTGGTCTAAACAGTCATCAGGTCCATACACTAAATCCCACTGTATTCTTTCAGGTAACCTTCTTTTAAGAGCATTAGTTTGTGTTATTTCATCAAAGGGTTTATCTAACTGCACCAATTTCCTAAGCTGATCCCTACAGAAGTCCTTCATTGAATGGTTTCTGGCCCTTAACTAGGCCCGTTTAAAAATTCACTTTTTGTCCTACCCCGTTCAGTTTCAGACCAAAACTTATTTGGTTTGCCCAAGACAAAGCTTCCCCTTCAAGAAACTTTTTGACAAGTTTAATCTTTAAATTATCAGTCATACCACGAACAAAACTGTCAGAGCAGTGTTGTAAGAAGTCTACAGGATGTAAATTATCACAAGGGAACCTTTTTACAGGTAAATTACTCAACAAACTGCTACCATTTATACATAAATTTTTACACACAAAATTATCTTGCATTTCAGTAAGTCTATTGTCTATCACACTGAAGTTACATGTTACAGACTCTTGTATTTTATTTAATTCAGCATCTAAGGAATTAACTTTTGATTCTGTATTTAGACTTAATTTGTCTACCCTTTCCTCCACAGTTTCTTGAGCTCACATTAAGTTTTCAATTTCTTTCCCTTGACTTGAACTAACCGTGACAAATTTTTTTTTCTAAATTTACAAACGTATTTTCTACAGCCTCAATTTTGGAGTTCACACCCTTCAAACTTTCTCTTAATTGAATTTTTAACTTTAAGATCTCTTTTGTCAGCAAATCACCGTTACTTTTCCTGGATGCAATTAATTTCACTTCTAGTGATTCACTATTTGAAT
Source organism: Schistocerca piceifrons (assembly GCF_021461385.2). NCBI lineage: Eukaryota > Metazoa > Arthropoda > Insecta > Orthoptera > Acrididae > Schistocerca > Schistocerca piceifrons. Next base: position 764,470,128 of record NC_060141.1, read on the forward strand.
CCACTACCACTGTTAATTCGGACTGCATTTGTCCCATTCTGGCAAACAGTAAACTTATCCAGTCCTGTTGATCCGGATTTCTCTCGGTTTGTGAGTCGTCTAGATCGTCACATACACCAGATATGTCCGAAACTAACATTACTCCCACTTCCTTTTTAATTTCTTCTGATAGCGTCATTATGACACAACGTGTTTAGACACAGACATGACGAAAAGTTTAAAACAAAGAAAAATTGTACTTATCTTTTCACACCACAACGTCGATGACAGGTCCACCTTTACACTAAGCCGGTCCTTTGTTGGCTCTCACACAACTTTTTCTTGTCCAATTTTCATTTTCTGTTCCAGGAAACGTGTATATTGATTGTTATTCGTGCTTTACGTATTACAAAGTTTATACTGTCCTGCAAACAAAGCACAAGTAGTCTCGTCGCATTTAACTGTTATATCCCGGCCGATCTCCCAAGTTTAACAGACCTCTTCCTTCCTTAAGTTCCACAGTCTATAAGTTAGATCGTATTCAAGTCCTACTCCTTTGTCCACGGGGTAAATTTAGGATCTATAGGAGGTTCAAATTTAAAGTTAGACAGAGGTCGTTAACAAGTGCGAACAGTGTCGGTACTTAGCTTTTACGATGATGGCTTCGTTTTGTCTTCATAGTATATATTGGCTTCATTGAGTCTAGGAGTGATTCCGCCGAGAGATTCCCGTGGTTTTCTTTATGTTCGGATGAGACTAACTGGTTTGTATAGTAAGATGTGGTTTTTATCTTTTAGAGAAAAAGAGTTATTTTAATTTATGCACATCACTATTTAAACAAACTTCTCACTTTGAACAACACTTCTACACAAATATAAAATGAAACTTATTGTCTTTCACCAAATTTACTATTATGCGTCTTCCGCCATATCTATATCACAACCTTACCCAATCAACGCTAGTGATAAAAGATCCCGAACCTCGTGTTCCAAAGATCCATCTCGTACCCACAAGACTTAAGATGACAGTCTCTTCGAATTGTTAAACTCGAAGCCAAAGACAATATTTACACAAATTATTATATGTAAAGAAATTACAGAAATGAATTATTTGAAGTTTCTCACCATTACCAATTTGTTTCGCGCCATTAGTTTAAGTACGGAGGAATGCACAGAAAAGGCTAGCTAATGTTTTCTGCATGCATCAAGGTTACGCTAAATGGTATATTCAATGTGCTTTGGGAACTATTATATGCGATCGTGTCCGCATTGTTACTTTGTGCCAGGAAGGGCTCTCAACAAGAGAAGTGTCCAGGCGTCTTGGAGTAAACTAAAGCGATGTTGTTCGGACATGGAGGAGATACAGAGAGACACGAACTGTCGATGACATGCCTCGCTTAGGCCGCCCAAGGGCTACTACTGCAGTAGATGACCGCTACCTACGGATTATGGCTCGGTGGAAGCCTAATAGCAACGCCACCACGTCGAATAATGCTTTTCGTGCAGCCAAAGGACGTCGTATTTAGGGTGACCAGACGTCCGGATTAATCCGGACATGTCCTCCGTTTTAGCTCCTTTTACAGTGTCCGGCTGTTTCGCAGAGTTGAGCGTAATACAGTTAAATTTACAATTCGTCCCGTTCTATTGCTATTTTCTTAAATACTTTAACTATTGGCACAGCCTTCGTGCTAAACACGCACGGAGGCGGTGTTAGTAGGTGGCGCAAGGATCATCGATGTTATCGTTGATCTACCTATAAGTGAATACAAATATCGATTGTTTAAAATTTATGTTTCGTATCTTCGCTTTGTATTGGATTGGCTTCCTGTAGTGCACGTGTGATTTGTGAGTGTAATTTTTAACCGAGTGTGTTACGTAAAATATTTGGCTATGCTTAAAGGAAAGTGTACATTTTATGATGTCCTTTCCTGCAAATATCCAGCTTTAAGAAAAGGAGAAATGAAGCGGAATGTAAGATATGTAGAGCTGGAACGTACGTCTCAGCGGCCAATAAAGGCAAGAAATAACTCTACAGGTTAACTGTCATGATTTATTTCATTGCTTCCTAGTCACTCAATTTATTTGTATTCGGAAGGGTAAAGTGCAGTTTACATGTCGTCAGCTGCTGATTGAATTGTAGATGTGGGTAGCGGTGCGTCGAATGAAGGGAGGCGAATGGTCTTGCGTGTATCGCTTTGTAAACAATTCCGTGTTGTTGATATAACAAAACAATTGAAGGCATACTGTCACCACAATCAATGTTTTTGATTTTTTTATATTGCTCAGTTAACCACCACCTTAGCGTCAGTAACAATTAATTACTAGTTTTACAGTAATTTCCGGCATTCACGTGACTTGTCGAAAGCTGACGGGTGGTGTCCTCATCTGCAGTTGACCCGTTTGATGTGTCCTCTTTTTTCTTCCTTTGTCCTCCTTTTTGAGCTGTTTGTCCTCATTTTTAAACAATTGCATCTGGTCACCCTAGTCGTATTACGCCTCAAACTGTGCGCATTTAGCTGCATAATGCGCATCTTCACTCTCAGCGTCCATGGCGAGGTCCATCTTGGTAACCACGACACCATTCAGTGCGGTACAGATGGGCCCAACAACGTGCCGAATAGACCGCTCAGGATTGGCACCACGTTCTCTTCATCGATGAGTGTCGCATATGCCTTCGACCAGACAATCGTCAGAGACGTGTTTGGAGACAACCCGGTCAGGCTGAACGCCTTAGCCACACTGTCCAGCGATTGCAGCAAGGTGGAGGTTCCCTGCTGTTTTGGTGTGGCGTTATGTGGGGCCGACGTACGCCGCTGGGGGTAATGGAAGGCGCCGTAACGGCTGTACAATAGTAAATGCCATCCTCCAATCGATAGTGCAACCACATCGGCAGCATATTGGCGAGACGTTCGTCTTCATGGATTACAATTCACGCCCCCATCGTCCACATCTTGTGAATGACTTCCTTCAGGTTAACAACATCGCTCGACTAGAGTGGTCAGCATGTTCTCCAGACATGAACTCCATCGAACATGCTTGAAATTGAAAAGGGCTGTTTATGGAGTAGGTGACCCACCAACCACTCTGAGGGATCTACGCCGAATCGCCGTTGAGGAATGGGACAATCTGGACCAACAGTGCCTTGATGAACTTGTGGATAGTATGCCACGACGAATACAGGCATGCATCAATGCAAGAGGACGTGCTATTGGGTGTTAGAGGTACCGGTGTGTACAGCAATCTGGACCACCACCTCTGAAGGTCTCGCTGCAAGGTTGTACAACATGCAATGTGTAGTTTTCATGAGCAATAAAAAGCGTGGAAATGATGTTTATGTTGCTCTCTATTCGAATTTTCTGTACAGGTTCCGGAACTCTCGGAACTGAATGTGGTTGTCGACACAAAGCACACTCTGGTTTATTTGTTCGCCCTTTCACGAAAAAGTACCCTTTGTTTGTGCTCTGATAAATGATGACTGCAATACATGACGATAAAATGAATTATCGTTAATGTGAATCTGTCTATTAAGTTCAGATCGCAACATAATGTTGCAATCTTTGAGCGGGGTGAAATAACTGATGGCGACATGCAGTTCCCGCACAAATCATTCCAGCCATCTGCTGTTCGTGCACGGGCTTTTCAGTTCACAGTACTAACGACACTTAGGAAGGGAGTGGACTTAAGAAAACACTGCCTGCTCGGCCAGAGCTAGGCGCGATGTTCATTCGGGGGAAAAATCACTGCGAGAGACGTAGTGCATTCGTGCCACTGCCGACTTGTCCAGCTGAGAATAAGGATGAACTGGAAAACTAAAGAGTCGGCACGAACTGCGTACGGGAAACAAGGCCTGCGAGTAGGGATACAGTGGTATCGAAGTAGTAGCGAAAACTTACACGGGTTAAACTATACGACAGAAGGGGCAGGGGGGGGGGGGGGGGATTGCGCCAAATGATATGTCGCTTGTCTCGAACCGGCTCTGTATACGTCCCACGCATGGGATCAAATCCGCTGGCACGCTGGTGTGTTCGCAAGTTTCGTGAGCTGTTTTCTTTTTCGTGAGGGTAAAAACATTGAGCAGCTGTAGTGTCACAGTACAGAGCAGCACATGTCTCAACAAGTATCTGTTTGTAGGAATTTGTCCTCTAGGTTGGCTAGCACTATCTCCTGTAAGGATATGGGACGTTTTCTTAAACCACTGTGCAGAAGCGTCCTACGGGAGTGGGACACAGACAGGCTGTCGCACTGCGGCAGGTATAGCAAAGTGCTACCCGTGTGTACTTGTCTAGCGCGTGCAAACCTAATTCCGTCCCAGCTTCGGTATTCTGACCCGGCTTGTCTTTAATGGTCTTCTGTACACTTCTCCAACCACCTGTGCACTTTGTTCCTGTCAACGGCATCTTTTGCGACGTGCTGCCTATCGTCTTTCGTCTCGGGGTCTCTGGTCGAGTGGAGCGTTCAAACAGCTGACATGTTTGTCCATTTTATTCTCATCGGCCTTCTGACTGGTTAGATGCGGCCCGCCATATCAGCTGTTTAAACGGCCCACTTTTGCTTAACTCTTCGGAAGTGCCTAGGGCGTTTTCATCACGTACAGTCTTTCTCTTTGACTGTCTGAAGCAAGTACAGTTGGCACAAAGAAGAAGTCCGATTGCACTGGGAGGTGGCGGTGTGAGTGGAATAACGAGATTTCCAATGTGAAGAAATAGTATACCAGCGCGTTAAAAAAACAATTTTAAAGACAACTAGTAAGCTATTTCTTCACATCGGCACTCTTCAGAAACAGTTGCTGAAAGTGACGAGCAAAAATGTAAATGACGAGATTGGTCTTTGCGGTTGGCGGAGACGTGTGAGGGGAAATGCTGACGTAATCGGAACTCGGTGCTATCAACAGAAACTGCAACGTTTAACTTCACCACACAATTTTGACACTACGACTGCCAGGTCACTGACGTTTTCAGAAATGAAAAAAAAAACGGTAAGTCGACATAAGTGTTCCAAACAAGTCCGACATGTGACGAAACCGAACGACGGACCCATCGGACGCCTTTTATTGTGCCACTTACATGCAGTGAGCATTGCAAGCAAAGCGGTTATTGCCAAGCTTGAACGCGATTCTGTGACGGTAACACCGCTCGTCTTAAACGACAATCGATGCTAATGTTATACCTCTGCGAGGAATTTTTGAGAAGTTGTGACCGTGAGATATCCCAATGGAAACAGAAGAAATAAACTTGGAGTCGTTTCCGAAACACCCCAGCACAGTATAACTAACAGTAAACAAGTGGGTCAGGGAACAGACATTCTCCGAGCACGAAAGCAAGCTGTAACATTGCGTATTAATATCGGCATCCTTGTGTCAAGCAATACACAGTGGAGAAAAATTGTGTCACGACATTTTAACCCTGGATAGCTGATGCCAGTGGGAACCAAAATTACTAATGTTGTGTAGGTCAGCAACGCACCATTTTTAAATTGCGGGAACTTGGCGTAACGCACTCTGATTGGCCCTGGGACTGCCCTGTTGCCGCAATGGTTGTCGGTTCACACATACGAACGTCCCTCGCCCCATCACTACCCCAACGTGAAAAGCACACGTCTCGAATAGGTCTTGCTGTTTGTCTCCAACACACGTCAGAGGCATTCACACGTAAGCTCCGCTTCGGAGCACACACATATCACCTGCAATTTAGTCATACAGTAAGCATGGCGGCACAGTATTCGTTTGAAGAGCAACGAGATATGGTTTTCGTTTATGGACTAGCCGACGGTAATGCGCTTGAAGCTCGACGGTTGTATGAGGAACGGTACCCACAAAGACGCCAGCCACATACGCAAACGTTTACAGCAATTCACCGGCGACTTGGCGAAACAAGCTCGTTAGCGGGATTTCATGGTCATGCTGGAAGACATCGAACACGACGGAATGCTGCATTTGAAGAGACTGTCCTCGAACTCTTCGAGGAAGCACCTACGACAAGTACTCGAGAGGTTGGACACGACATGGGGGTCACTCATCGGTTAGACTGGGAGGTTTTGAGGAATGACGGCCAGCATCCATTTAGTTTCCACACTGTGCAAGACCTAAATCCTGTCGAGGACTACGAACACAGGCTAGGGTCTTCCCGGTAGTTTCTGCTGCGTGTTGCACGGGATACCGACTTCCCCGCCATTGTGTCGTTTACCGTCGAGTGCACCTTCCTTTGGGATGGCCTTTACAACGCTCGAAATGTTCATTACTGGTCAAGGGGAAATCCTCAGTCACGTACGTCCACAGACACCAGGAACGATTTTCGCTCAACTTCTGGGTAGGCATTGTGGGTAACCATCTGACTGGGCCGGTCCGTCTACCTACTCGCCCTACCGGAGCAGATGTCCGCCCCCGGTAGGTGAGTGGTCAGCGCGACAGAATGTCAATCCTAAGGGCCCGGGTTCGATTCCCGGCTGGGTCGGAGATATTCTCCGCTCAGAGACTGGGTGTGGTGTTGTCGTAATCATCATCATTTCATCCCCATCGACACGCAAGTCGCCGAAGTGGCGTCAAATCGAAAGACTTGCACCCGGCGAACGGTCTACCCTACGGGAGGCCGAGTCACACGACATTTACATTTTACCGGGGCAAATTATATTCACTTTTTGCAAGAAACTCTACCCGGCCTGCAGGAAGATGTTCCTCTGGACATACGGCTACGCATGTGGTTGCAGCATAATGGGGAGCCCGCATATAACAGTCGTGCTGTGCACGGATATCTAAATGAAGTCTTCGACGGCAGAGTAATTGGCAGAGGTGCTCGTAGGACACGGCCCCCGCTATCACCAGGCCTCACGCCACCTAACTTTTTCCTGTGGGTACTCTTCACGATTCTAATTCACCCATCCGGACACGAACCAAATAAATGGTTCAAATGGCTCTGAGCAATATGGGACTCAACTGCTGAGGTCATTAGTCCCCTAGAACTTAGAACTACTTAAACCTAACTAACCTAAGGACATCACACACACCCATGCCCGAGGCAGGATTCGAACCTGCGACCGTAGCAGCAGCACGGCTCCGGACTGGAGCGCCTAGAATCGGACACGAACCACCAAGAAACGAAGAGGATTTAATGGATCGCATTTGACATGCCGCCGATCACATGAGGGCAATGCCAGGAATCTTTGAAAGAGTTCGGCAAAACACTGTTCGACGTTACCAAGGTTTTTTCGCGTTAGAGGGTCCCCAATTCGAGCAACTGCTTTAAGTAAACAATGTCCTAGCTACGAAAAAGGCCGTTTTTTGGCCGACAGTTTGCAAAAGACTTTCTCTACGCGAACTAACAGCTTTTGACGGGTTTGTTCCCCGGTACGTCTCATCATGAAACTACAATTGATGTGTCGGGACCCCGGCGGATTCGCCCCCAGAGTGGAAGGATGGCGCGCTACCACAGAGCGTGCGTTGCCGCCTTGGATACATCGATATCTCCGGCAGGCAAAGCATTCACCGTCATGTGTTGTCCATAGCATCTGGCAACAGGCAAATCCCGCGGCCAATCGGAGCGCGTGGCGCCAGGTTTTCGTAGTTTAAAAATTGTGCGTTGTCGACCTACAAAACATTAGTAGCTTTGGTTTCTACTGGCATCACTTATCCAGGGTTAAAATGTCGTGACACAATTTTCTCCACCCTGTATCATAAAGCGGAAAGCAGTGCTAAGACTAGCCTAACCGTCCTAAACTCTTTCTTTATATCTGTTCACACTACAACACGGTAATGTAGTATTGCAGATAAAAGTACTGTTAACTTGCAAGTCAGACATACAAATTGCCAATGAGATAGCAAACAGTAAGATATACCTCTCAACAATGCGTACCTTAAATGAACTAGATGCAGCAGTTTATAGAACCAACACGCTTGAAGTTAGTAGCAATACTAAACAGGGAAGAGTGTGAAATGATTGTGATGTAAATCAGGGAGTCTGTTAATGATCATACTCTTTAACTTCATCGCTTAGTACGTCTGTGCATAAACCAACTTGCATTAGAATAGCTGATACGGTAAATAATCCTTTCTTAAAATCGATTTGAAGCAGTTAAACAGAATGCAAATTTAACTATGCTGGCTCTTTAGAGCGTTTGCATTGCTTCATTAACTAACTAGCCTAGTACATGAGGGCCCTAAAACTTTGGAGAACCATGGTCATTAACAAAACTACTCCAGTATATATGAGAAATGGTAAGTATTCTTATCATTAGTTATTAATTAAGTAAAGCACAACAAACTATAACTCTTAAATTAACAAATGTGCTTTCATAAGCAATCTTTGGACTTACTCAAGAGTATAATTGGCTGTGAGAATAACAACACAACATTAAATTCAAGTTCAACCACTTTCTCAAGAAATGAACACTGATAAAACTTCGTAACTCGGACCAAAGTGCATAAATGCAACAATTAATATTCTTTTTCGTTTCAAATTAGCTTAACCATTTTCAGGCAGCTTTTCAACTAAGGCAAATTCTTTAAGAAAATAACTGCAGATTGATTTAAAATTGCGCTAGAAGTCGAGTAATTCTCAGACTCTAAAATTGAATTTTAAAGTCCACACATTACAAAGCAATCATAACTATTTTTACAGCTGCCAAATAAGTCTTTCCATAATAAATTAGGAGTCTCGGAATTTAATTCACTAGGATGGGATTCTTGTCCAGGTTTCTGATTTTGGATAATCACGGGTGCAAATGGAGTTTTTAGCAAGACCACGATTATATATCAACCAAATGTCACAAATACCTGCTGCATTTACAGAGTGCCAAATATAAACAATTTAGTGGAAGGCTGGTGGCACTGGTGTCATAAATTGTGGCAGCTGTTAACCTGTTGGCGATGCAGTTATGGGAGTACTGTTAGCCTCGCCCGGTTACAGATCTTTTTGGCGTCGGAATTATATTTTTTATGGGCCCAAAATCCATGCCACAATAATATCATCACCAAATACAGCATCCGAGGCCCATAAATACTGTTCTTCAGCTCTTCTGGCCTCAAAAGTCCAAGAATATGAGCCACAATGATCCGCTACTGCTAGCGAGATGTCAAGCACAGCAATGCTCAGCCGAGACTCCTTACCCGTCACGAAGGACGCGTTGCCACTTGCACGCCAACCAAACCTTGTCCACTCCGCTAGCCTACATCCGTAGCTGCGGGACTTCCCCACGTCTTTTACATTCAACCCTCCGTTCCTCAACTATGGACCAAGTCATTTGCAGCACATTATGTAACTATCATTCCAGTAGTTATTTAAATTAACAAGCATAATTTAAATAACGACCTTTGGAGAAAAGGGAGTCACTTGTATGAATATCAAGAGCCCAGATGGAAACCCAGTTCTAAGCAATGAAGAGAAAGTAGAAAGGTGGAAGGAGCATATAGAGGGTCTATCCAAGGGCGATGTACTTGAGGACAATATTATGGAAATGGAAGAGGATGTAGATGAAGATGAAATGGGAGAAAAGATACTGCGTGAAGAGTTTGACAGAGCACTGAAAGATCTGAGTCGAAACAAGGCCCCGGGAGTAGACAACATTCCATTAAAACTACTTATGGCCTTGGGAGAGCCAGTCCTGACAAAACTCTACCATCTGGTAAGCAAGATGTATGAAACAGGCGAAATACCCTCAGACTTCAAGAAGAATATAATAATTCCAATCCCAAAGAAAGCAGGTGTTGACAGATGTGAAAATTACCGAACAATCAGTTTAATAAGTCACAGCTGCAAAATACTAACGCGAATTCTTTACAGACGAATGGAAAAACTGGTAGAAGCCGACCTCGGGGAAGATCAGTTTGGATTCTGTAGAAATGTTGGAACACGTGAGGCAATACTGACCCTACGACTTATCTTAGAAGAAAGATTAAGGAAAGGCAAACCTACGTTTCTATCATTTGTAGACTTAGAGAAAGCTTTTGACAATGTTGACTGGAATACTCTCTTTCAAATTCTAGAGGTGGCAGGGGTGAAATACAGGGAGCGAAAGGCTATTTACAATTCGTACAGAAACCAGATGGCAGTTATAAGAGTCGAGGGACATGAAAGGGAAGCAGTGGTTGGAAAGGGATTGAGACAGGGTTGTAGCCTCTCCCTGATGTTATTCAATCTGTATATTGAGCAAGCAGTAAAGGAAACAAAAGAAAAATTCGGAGTAGGTATTAAAGCCGATGGAGAAGAAATAAAAACTTTGAGGTTCGCCGATGACATTGTAACTCTGACAGAAACAGCAAAGGACTTGGAAGAGCAGTTGAACGGAATGGAGAGTGTCTTGAAAGGAGGATATAAGATGAACATCAACAAAAGCAAAACGAGGATAATGGAATGTACTCGAATTAATTCTGGTGATGCTGAGCGAATTGGATTAGGAAATGAGACACTTAAAGTAGTAAAGGAGTTTTGCTATTTGGGGAGCAAAATAACTGATGATGGTCGAAATAGAGAGGACATAAAATGTAGACTGGCAATGGCAAGGAAAGCGTTTCTGAAGAAGAGAAATTTGTTAACATCGAGTATAGATTTAAATGTCAGGAAGTCGTTTCTTAAAGTATTTGTATGGAGTGTAGCCATGTATGGAAGTGAAACATGGATGATAAATAGTTTGGACAAGATGGGAATAGAAGCTTTCGAAATGTGGTGCTACAGAAGAGTGCTGAAGATTAGATGGGTAGATCACATAACTAATGAGGAGGTATTGAATAGAATTGGGGAGAAGAGGAGATTGTGGCACAACTTGACTAGAAGAAGGGATCGGTTGGTAGGACATGTTCTGAGGCATCAAGGGATCACCAATTTAATACTGGAGGGTAGCGTGGAGGGTAAAAATCGTAGAGGGAGACCAAGAGATCAATACACTAAAGAGATTCAGAAGGACGTAGGTTGCAGTAGGTACTGGGAGATGAAGAAGCTTGCACAGGTTAGAGTAGCATGGAGAGCTGCATCAAACCAGTCTCAGGACTGAAGACCACAACAACAACAACATCGTTCTCACGTTCATATAACTGAAATATGTATACGTATGCAAAGGATTTCCATGACAGATGCAACATTCTGCATTAGCAATACTACAAACTGACATAGAAATATGGATACAGATACAAAATAGATCGAAAATAGGTGATACAATTCGTTTACCTTTCAATTCTTGCTCTAAGTTGGATAGGCAGGGTGCTAGCTTGTTGATGTACAGAATATCGAATAATAAACCAATACTTAAATACAGAGTTCTAAAACTGGCAGTACATTTACAATGTGTAGCTGATATTCTTTTTTGGCCGTTACGTCGATATATCTTTGCCGTACTATCGATATATCGGTATCGATTCCGTCCAATCGATCACCGATAATTTTCTTTAAATTACCGATACACCGGATTCCCGATATTTTTAAAAATATCAACAGTGCTAGTAATGCCCTCGTGCAGCTTGTGTGCACGTGTCACGCGAGTGATATCGGGGGCGAACGCCTCGCCGCCACATTTGGACGGCGTGAGTCATCGCGTGGCGGCCCCTGCTGGAACCTTGCCTGCCGCTGCCCTGTGAGACCTGCCAACGTACACACGGCGAGTGGCCGGCGTGAGCCGAAACACAGCGGCCGCTGCTGCCGAGAGGAGGAAGCACGGAACCAGCTGACGGCTGCTAGGCTCCGGAAACCTGGCTCGTACACTGTTTACGATAACTGCAACACCAAGGATGGCACCAGTGACTGGAAATAGCTTTGTACCGCGTACTACGTATCTGAGACACAAACGGTGAGATCTACATCAACCGGGTAATCAAAAAGTCAGTATAAATTTGAAAACTGAATAAATCACGGAATAATGTAGATAGAGAGAGGTACAAATTGACACACGTGCTTGGAATGACATGGTGTTTTATTAGAACCAAAAAAATACAAAATTTCAAAAAATGTGCGACAGACGGCGCTTCATCTGATCAGAATAGCAATAATTAGCATCACAAAGTACGACAAAGCAAAGATGATGTTCTTTACAGGAAATGCTCAATATGTCCACCATCATTTCTCAACAATAGCTGTCGTCGAGGAATAATGTTGTGAACAGCACTGCAAAGCATGTCCAGAGTTATGGTGAGGCATTGGCGTCGGATGTTGTCTTTCAGCATCTCTAGAGATGTCGGTCGATCACGATACACTTGCGACTTCAGGTAACCCCAAAGCCAATAATCGCATGGACTGAGGTCTGGGGACCTGGGAGGCCAAGCATGACGAAAGTGGCGGCTGAGCACACGATCATCGCCAAACGACGCGCGCAAGAGATCTTCCACGCGTCTAGCAATATGCGGTGGAGCGCCATCCTGCATAAACATCGTACGTTCCAGCAGGTGTTTATCAGCCAGGCTGGGGATGATGCGATTCTGTAACATATCGGCGTACCTCTCACCCGTCACGGTAGCAGTTACAAAACCAGAATCACGCATTTCCTCGGAGAAAAAAGGCCCGATAACAGTAGATGTGGTAAATCCAATCCATACCGTGACTTTCTCGTCGTGCAATGGAGTTTCCACGACAGTTCTAGGATTTTCGGTAGCCTAAATTCTGAAGTTGTGGGCGTTGACAGACCCTCGGACCTTGAAATGAGCTTCGTCGGTCCACAACACCTTACTCAACCAATCGTCATCTTCCGCCATCTTTTGAAACGCCCACACCGCAAATGCCCTCCGCTTCACAATATCGCCAGGTAACAGTTCATGATGCCGATGGATTTCGTAAGGATAGCATCGGAGGGTACACCTCAGTGCCTACCAAGCAGTAGTGTATGGAATGCCGGTGCGACGTGCGACTGCACGAGCGCTGACTTCCCCGTGCAGTCTCCAATTCTTCCTTAACTGTCTCATCAGCATTACACCTTGTGCTCGGTCGGCCACTACGTGGTCTGTCGTCTAAACAACCCGTGGCTTCGAACTTCGAAATCATTCTCGCCACAGCTGCATTTGTCAACGGACCTTTACCCGTTTGAATCCCCTTCCTAAGGCGGTAGGATCGTAACGCTGAACTAGCACATTCCCCATTTTCATAATACAGCTTCACTAAAAGCGCCTTTTCAGGTAACGTCAACATGCTGCAATTGCTGGCGCATCTGATTCTCTCATTACTGCTCCTTTTATACATGATTGTCATGCGCAGTCACTGACGTTTTTCTGTCCAGCGCAATCTGTCGGACATTTAGTGAACTTTGTTCTTTTTTTTGGTTCTATTAAAACCCCATGTCATTCGAAGCATGTGTGTCAATTTTTACCTCTCTATCTACATTATTCCGTGGTTTATTAAGTATTCAAATTTATACTGACTTTTTGATCACCCGGTACATGGATACTCTGCAAATCACATTTAAGTGACTGGCAGAGGGTTCGTCGAACCACCTTCACAATTCTCTATTATTCCAATCTCGTATAGCGCGCGGAAAGAATGAACACACATATCTTACCGTACGAGCTCTGATTTCCCTTATTTTATCCTGGTGATCGTTTGATCGTTCCTCCCTTTGTAGGTCGGTGTCAACAAAATATTTTCGCATTCGGAGGAGAAAGTTGGTGATTGGAATTTCGTGAGAATCTTCCGTCGCAACGAAAAACGCCTTTCTTTTAACGAATTCCAGCCCAAATCCTGTATCATTTCTGTGACACTCTCTCCTATATTTCGCGATAATACAAAACGTGCTGCCATTCTTTGAACTTTTTCGATGTACTCCGTCAGCCCTACCTGGTAAGGATCCCACACCGCGCAGCAGTATTCTAAAAGAGGACGGACAAGCGTAGGGTAGGCAGTCTCCTTAGTAAGTCTGTTCCATTTTCTAAGCGTCATGCCAATAAAACGCAGTCTTTGGTTAGCGTCCCCCACAACATTTTCTCTGTGTTCCTTCCAATTTAAGTTGTTCGTAATTGTAATACCTAGGTATTTAGTTGAATTTACGACTTTTATATTAGACTGATTTATCGTGTAACCGAAGTTTAACGAGTTCCTTTTAGCACTCATGTGGATGACCTCACACTTTTCGTTATTCAGGGTCAACCACCACTTTTCGCACCATTCAGATATTTTTTGTAAATCGTTTTGCAGTTTGTTTTGATCTTTATTTGTCGATAAACGACAGCGTCATCTGCAAACAACCGAAGACGGCTGCTCAGATTGTCTCCAGAATCCATTATATGGATAACGATAAGCAAAGGGCCTATAACACTGCCTTGGGGAACGCCTGAAATCACATCCGTTTTACTCGATGACTCTCCGTTAATTACTACGAAGTGTGACCTCTCTGACAGGAAATCACAAGTCCAGTCACATAACTGAGACGATATTCCATAAGCACGCAATTTCACTACGAGCCGCTTGTGTGGTACAGTGTCAAAAGCCTTCCGGAAATCCAGAAATACGGAATCTATCTGAAATCCCTTGTCAATAGCACTCAGCACTTCATGTGGATAAAGAGCTAGTTGTGTTCACAGGAACGACGCTTTCTAAACCCATGTTGACTGTGTGTCAATAGGCCGTTTCTGTCGAGGTAATTTATAATGTTCGAACACAATATACGTTCTAAAATCCTGCTACATATTGACGTTAACGATATGGGCCTGTAATTTAATGGATTACTCATACCACCTTTCTTGAATATTGGTGTGACCTGTGCAACTTTCCAGTCTTTGGGTACGGATCTTCCGTCTAGCGAACGGTTGTATATGATTGTTAAGTATAGAGCTAATGCATCAGCATATTCCGAAAGGAACCTAATTGGTATACAGTCTGGACCAGAAGACATGCTTTTATTAAGTGATTTAAGTTGCTTCACTGCTCCGAGGATATTTACTTCTACGTTACTCATGTTGGCAGCAGTTCTCGAATCGAATTGTAGAATATTTCTTTTCTGAAGGCATTTCGGAAGACTGTGTTTAGTAACTCTGTTTTGTCAGCATTGTCTTCGATAGTATCTCCAATGCTATCGCACAGAGAAGGCATTGATTGTTTCTTGCCGCTAACATACTTCACATACGACCAGAATCTCTTTGGATTTTCCACCAGGTTTCGAGACAACGTTTCGTTGTGGAAACTGTTATAGGCACCTCGCTTTGAAGTCCGTGCTTCTGTAAAAGATCGCCAATCTTGGGGATTTTGCGTCTGTTTAAATTTGGCATGTTTGTTTCGTTGTTTCTGTAACAGTGTTCTAACCTGTTTTGTGCACCAAGAAAGATCAGCTCTTTCGTTTGTGATATCTGAAAAATAAGTGTGATGAGAGGGTCTTACTTGTTATAGTTAGAGCCATTGAAACTTGAAGTGTGAGGAACAAAGTTGCTGACCAATCATATTCCAGGCATGTTCGGCGTGCGATGTATCAGGCAAAAATCCAGATCTCCGTCATGCTGGTGGGTCATGGTCTTCCGATATGGGGTACAAAGCGTTGCGTGGTTCCTCTGTCTGTGAAGTTTTTGTGATGGGGCTCCCAACACGCACTAGCCGAATTCGCGGTCACGCATTGCTGGGTCCGTAGCATGCGGTTTTGCAGAAATTTTACGGTACGCGGAAACTGTGAAAACTGCTTGCTCACAACTCGATGTCTTCATACCGCTGTAGCAACTTTTTTTATTTATTCACGACTAGTTTCGGTTATGGTCACGAATCAGCATGGTTTTAGAAAGCATCGCTCGTGCGAAACTCCCTGTGTAGGTTGCATGGTGGCTTAATTATTTATGATTGAAATATTTTTAGTAGCTGTAAGTCCGATTACGCTGTTTCGTAATCGATTGGCCCTGACTAGTATTCTTACGCTATCTGACTGCAAAGAACAACAACAAAGAATGAAATGAAAATTTTCGTTAACACAATTAATTAATTAAGTCCCCAGCAACTATGAAACCTACGAAACCAAAGCACAAGTATAACTGTTCTGTATGTGGAGGTATGACTCAACGCACATCTGGCACGGTTCTTCTTCAACAAGACAAGAATTTTTAAATACCAATTTTACTGACGTGATAAAAGAAAATTACAAATACTATAATTGCGTAAGGAAAGCAGAATTAAACTCTAATACAAGAACACACGCCAGATGCTTTGTTGACTGAACCTGTAATGACGCATTATTTAGGACACTGAAATAATGAGAAAAAAAGAAACGGAATTTGTTACCTCATTTATATGGATGAAAATCACTCTAATCCTTACAATATATCTCACACCGACTCTCTACTATCACATCTCAACCAGAACTCTCCAATATCACATCTCAGCAAGCACTACCTACTAGCACATCTCAACAAACACTCTCTGCTACAACATCTCAGCACAGACTACCCCGAGTCCTCGACAGGCACTGACTACTACGAGCTCTCGACAAGCACTGTGGAGGCGGCTTAATAATACTCTTTGTCGCAATCTCTGGCGCAGTGGCTCAGTGTAGCCACCTTTCAAGGTGCTGGCACATCGCACATTGATTCCGACGAGACGCGCTGCCACTGGTCTCAATATTTCCTCTGCGTCAGTCACCGGTCCTCGTCCTTCCCGCGAAAGAGGAGAGAAGCTGCCCGTCCTACGTGTGTGCCACCGCTTTGCAGTTCCAATCACTTGTTAACGACACACCATTCTACGACTCATTTGTTTCGTTTCTAGATGATGGTATTACCTCAATATTTTGTGATAGATTTTCGAGGCTACGTATACTGATATGCCGACGTCCAGAAGTTCTACACCACTGGCCATTAAAATTGCTACACCAAGAAGAAATGCAGATGATAAACGGCTATACATTTGACAAATATATTATACTAGAATTTCACGCAATTTGGGTGCACAGATCCTGAGAAATCAGGCCGTAATAACGGCCTTGATACGCCTGGGCATTCAGTCAGACAGAGCTTGGATGGCGTGTACAGGTACAGCTGCCCATGCAGTTTCAACACGATACCACAGTTCATCAAGAGTAGTGACTGGCGTATTGTGACGAGCCAGTTGCTCAGCCACCGTTGACCTGACGTTTTCAATCGGTGAGAGATCTGGACAATGTGCTGGCCAGGGCAGCACTCGAACACTTTCTGTATCCAGAAAGGCCGGTACAGGACCTGCAACATGCGGTCGTACATTATCCTGCTGAAATGTAGGCTTTCGCAGGGATCGAATGAATGGTAGAGCCACAGGTCGTAACTCATCTGAAATGTTAAGTCCACTGTTCAAACTGCCGTCAATGCGAACAAGAGGTGACTGAGACGTGTAACCAATGGCACCCCATACCATCATGCCGAGTGATACGCCAGCATGGCGATGACGAATACACGCTTCTGATGTGCGTTCACCACCATGTCGCTAAACGCGGATGCGACCATCATGATGCTCTAAAGAGAACCTGGATTCATCCGAAAAAATTATGTATTGCCATTCGTGCACCCAGATTCGTCCTTGAGTATACCATCGCAGGCGCTCCTGTCTGTGATGCAGCGCCAAGGGTAACCGCAGCCATGGTATCCGAGCTGATAGTCCATGTTGCTGCAAACGTCGTCGAACTGTTCGTGCAGATGGTTGCTGCCTTGCAAACGTCCCCATCTGTTGACTCAGGGATCGAGACGTGGCTGCACGATCCGTTACAGTCATGCGGATAGGATGCCTATCATCTCGACTGCTTGTGATACGAGGCCGTTGGGATCCAGCACGGCGTTCCGTATTACCCTCCTGAACCCACCGATTCCATATTCTGCTAACAGTCATTGGATCTCGACCAACGCGAGTAGCAATGTCGCGATACGATAAACCGCAACTGCGACAGGCTACAATCTGACCTTTGTCAAAGTCGGAAACGTGATGGTACGCATTTCCCCTCCTTACACGAGGCATCACAACAACGTTTCACCAGGCAACGCCGGTCAACTGCTGTTTGTGTGTGAGTAATCGGTTGGAAACTTTCCTCATGTCAGCACGTTGTAGGTGTCGCCAGCGGCGCCAACCTTGTGTGAATTCTCTGAAAAGCTAATCATTTGCATATCACAGCATTTTCTTCCTGTCTGTTAAATTTCTCGTCTGTAGCACGTCATCTTCGTGGTGTAGCAATTTTAATTGTCAGTAGTGTATATTTTTTCCATGTTTATGAGCTTTGTCTGGAATCCATAGTTAATTTATTTAAGTGTTGCGAACAACTACAGTGTTTCGCTATTGCTTCCTTGGTCATAATTTAGTGCCGGGGAATATCCTCTTTTAAGTGGTAAAGGTTGTTTCCGGCAATGGTATTGAGGCAATGTGGTTGTCTGTACAGTGATGGCAATATTTATTTACTATCGCATAAAGCAGTCTATATAACTTGCGCCCAGTTTTTATTGGTCACAGCGATACAGCTAGTTACAGAGGCAAGTTTTCATTTCGCGCCTTGGTTCTCTAGACTTCCAGAAGCTAAAGTGCTTACAGGAGTCTTCGTTCAGCTGCGAGAGACTGCTGCATGGCCTAGAACAGTAGTTCGCAACCTTTCTCAGAATATTATCCCTGAGTGCAATAAGACATCAGCTAGTCACCCCGCCCTCCCCCCCTCCCGCCCTCCCCCTTCCCACATTATCACCTTACTTCGAACCTATCTAAACTGTAGAATGAAAGGCTTTTCTTCGAACACTTTCATTTTTAAAATGATGAAAGATGTGTGTGTGTGTGTGTGTGTGCGCGCATATATATATATATATATATAATTCCTTCTCTCCATTACTCCTCTCCATTGCGGCACTTGCTTGCTGCACACTGACACTGCAATCCCCATTTAAAATGAAACAAGTTCAAATGTCTGCACTCTACTTACTGTTCGTAAATCACTTCATTGCTGCATTTCTTACTTCCGAACTGGAAGAAATTGGACGACTTCAGGCTGTTGATGCTTTGTATCTAACCGTCCTAATAATAATAATAATAATAATAATAATGATATCACATCACAGCCAATACAGATTAAGCGTGGAATGTACCAAGGAGACTCATTAAGTCCTTCCTGGTTCTGCCTTGCTCTGAACCCACTATCCAACATGCTAAATAATACAAATTATGGATACAATATTACTGGAACATACCCACACAAAATCACACATTTGCTATACATGGATGATCTAAAACCACTGGCAGCAACAAATCAGCAACTCAACTAATTACTAAAAATATGGCTTTTGGAACAGACAAATGTAAGAAAAATAGCATAGTCAAGGGAAAACACACTAAACAAGAAGATTACATATTGGATAACCACAGCGACTGCATAGTAGTGATGGAAAAAACAGATGACTATAAATATCTAGGATACAGACAAAAAATAGGAATAGATAATAATACAAATATTAAAGAAGAACTAAAAGAAAAATATAGACAAAGACTAACAAAAATACTGAAAACAGAATTGACAGCAAGAAACAAGACAAAAGCTATAAATACTTATGCTATACCAATATTGAGCTACTCATTTGGAGTAGTGAAATGGAGTAACACAGACCTAGAAGCACTCAATACACTTACACGATCACAATGCCACAAATATAGAATACATCGCATACATTCAGCAACTGAAAGATTCACATTAAGCAGAAAGGAAGGAGGAAGGGGATTTATCGACATAAAACACCTACATTATGGACAGGTAGACAATTTAAGAAAATTCTTTATAGAACGAGCAGAAACTAGCAAAATACACTAAGCAATCACTCATATAAACACATCGGCTACACCATTGCAATTTCATAACCACTTCTACAACCCTTTAGATCACATAACATCAACAGATACGAAGAAAGTAAATTGGAAAAAGAAAACACTACATGGCAAGCACCCGTATCATCTAACACAGCCACACATCGATCAAGACGCATCCAACACATGGCTAAGAAAAGGCAATATATACAGTGAGACGGAAGGATTCACGATTGCAATACAGAATCAAACAATAAACACCAGATATTACAGTAAGCATATTATTAAAGATCCCAATACCACAACAGATAATGCAGACTTTGCAAACAACAAATAAAAACAGTAGATCACATCACAAGCGGGTGTACAATACTAGCAAATACAGAATACCCCAGAAGACATGACAATGTAGCAAAAATAATACATCAACAGATTGCCTTACAACATAAACTTATAAAACAACACGTTCCCACATACAAGTATGCACCACAAAATGTACTGGAGAATGATGAATACAAATTATACTGGAACAGAACCATTATAACAGATAAAACAACACCACATAACAAACCTGACATCATACTCACCAATAAAAGGAAGAAATCAACACAACTAATCGAAATATCCACACCCAATACAACAAATATACAAAAGAAAACAGGAGAAACAATTGAAAAATACATCCAACTGGCTGAGGAAGTCAAGGACATGTGGCATCAGAATAAAGTTGACATTATACCAATTATACTATCAACTACAGGAGTCATACCACACAATATCCACCAGTACATCAATGCAATACAGCTACATCCAAACTTATATATACAACTACAGAAATCCGTAATTATTGATACATGTTCAATTACCCGAAAGTTCCTAAATGCAGGAAAACATATACCGTACAGTTAAAAGGAAGTCACGCTTGATCAAGGTCCGCATCACTTTCCATTTTTGACCAGACATAACGTCTGAGAAAAAAAAGAGAGAATAACAATAAAACTTTTACAGGACTATAATAGTCCCTATGAATTTACTGCTGTGTCGGGCTGACAATTAATTCATTTCTCTGTTTCGAAGTGAGTAATGAAGTAATTTCCAGACTACTGCAGGTACTATCTACAACTTGGAGAAGACATTCCTTAAGATATTTAGCATTTGTTGCGTGTAAGTCTCACTTTTGCCATCAGTGGTGTACGGCACAAAGCGCAACATATGTGTGTTGTGGGTGGACTATGTGGCGAACCTGTAACCTCCTCCGAATTACTGCTACCAACTGAGAAAAAGTAATTATTGATTACTTGTATAATCAGTATCAGAGTCCTACAAAATTGTAGTAATAGTAATGAACTTTTGAAAATAACTTAGTTTCGTGACTAAAACAGAACAGAACAGAACATTTTATTTTACACCTCAGGAGTAACTACCCCGAGGTTGCGAACCACTGGCCTAGAAGCTATATCTCATCCGAATGTGCAAACTAACAGAGTGTGCATCAAGAAAGATACGTTATTCAGTTGGTAGAAGGTAGGGAAGAAATAAGGTGGTATACGTGGAAGAGGCTGGAAAGCACTGTAAGATTTCAGATTAATTATATAATGGTAAAACAGTGATTTCGGAACCAGATTTTAAGACATTTCCAGGGGTAGATGTGTACACTGACCACAATTTATTGGTTATGAATTGTAGATTAAACCTGAAGAAACTGACAAACGTAGGAAATTAAGGAGATGGAACCTGGATAAACTGAAAGAACCAGAGGCTGCAGAGAGTTTCAGAGGGAGCATCAGGAATAGAGAAGAAATAGTGAGGGCAGAGAGGGTCAGGTAGGAAAAAGAACCAGGGCTAGTAGAAAGAACACAAGAAAGACTGAATTTAATTGATGAAAGGGGAAAACATATAAATGAAGCAGTCGAAAGGGAATACAAACGTCTAAAAAATGAGATGGACAGTAAGTGCAAAATGGCTAAGCAGGAATGGCTAGAGGACAAATGTAAGGATTTAGAAGCATATATCACTAGGGGGGAAGATAGACGCCGCCTACAGGAAAATTAAAGAGACTATTGGAGAAAAGAGAAGAGACCAATTTGAATATCAAGAGCTCGTATGGAAAACCAGTCTCAAACAAAGTAGGGAAAGCTGAAAGGTGGAAGGAGTATACATAGGGTCTATACAAGAGGGATGTACTTGAGGACAATATTATAGAAATGGAAGAGCACGTAGATGAAGATGAGATGGGAGAGATGATACGCAAAAAAATTGACAGAGCACCGAAAGACCTAAGTCGAAACAAGGCCCCGGGAGTAGACAGCATTCCGTTAAAACTACTAATAGCCTTGGTAGAGCTACCCATGACAGAACTCTTCCATCTGGTGAGCAATACGTATGAGATAGGCGAAATACCCCAGACTTCAAGAGGAATATCATAACTCCCATTCCAAAGAAAGAAGGTGCTGACAGATGTGAAAATTACCGAAGCTCAGTTTAATAAGTAGCAAATTATTAACACGAATTCTTTAAAGAAGAATGGAAAAACTGATAGAAGCCGACCTCATGAAAGATCAGTTTGAATTCCGTAGAAATGTTGGAACACGTGAGGCAATACTGACCCTACGAGCTGACTTACAAGATAGATTAAAGAAAGGCAAACCTACGTTTATAGCATTTGTCGACTTACAGAAAGCTTTCAATAATGTTGACTGAAATACTCTTTCGGTTTATAAAGGTGGCAAGGGTCAAATACATGGAGAGAAAGGAAATTTACAATTTGTACAGAAATCAGATGGCAATTATTAGACTCGAGCGGCATGAAAGGGAAACTGTGGTTGAGAAGGGAGTGAGACAGGGTTGTAGACTATCCCAAATCTTATTCAGTCTGTGTACTGAGCAAGCAGTATAGGAAACAAAATAAAAATTTGGAGTAGGAATTAAAGTCTAGGGATAAGAAATAAAACCTTTGAGGTTTGCCGATGACATTGTAATCTTGTCAGAGACAGCACGGACTTGTAAGAGCAGTTCAACGGACTGAACAGTGTCTTAAAAGAAGGATGTGGGATCGACATCAACAAAACCAGAACGATGGTAATGGAATGTAGTCGAATTAAATCAGGTGATGCTGAAGGAATTAGATTAGAAAACGAGCCAGTTAAAGCGGGAGATTTGTTTATCTGGGAAGCAAAATAACTGATGATGGTCGAAGCCGAGAGGATAAAAAATGTAGACTGGCAATGGTAAGAAAAGTGTTTCTAAAGAAGAAAAATTTGTTGACATCGCGTGTGTATTTAAGTGTCAGGAAGTCTTTTCTGAAAGTATTTGTATGGAGTGTAGCCATGTATGGAAGTAAAACGTGGGCGATAAACAGTTTAGACAAGAAAAGAATGGAAGCTTTTGAAATGTGGTGCTACAGAAGAATGCTGAACATTAGATGCTAATGAGGAAGTACTGAACAGAACTGGGAAGAAAAGATATCTGTGGCACAACCGCACTAGAAGAAGGGATCGGTTGGTAGGCCACATTCTCAGTTATCAATGGAGCACCAATTAAGTACTACAGGGAAGTTCAAAATGGTTCAAATGGCTCTTAGCACTATAGGACAACATCTGAGGTCATGAGTCCCCTAGAACTTAGAACTACTTAAACCTAACTAACCTAAGGACATCACACACATCCATGCCCGAGGCAGGATTCGAACCTGCGACCGTAGCGGTCGCGCGGTTCCAGACTGTAGCGCCTAGAACCGCTCGGCCACTCCTGACGGCTACAGGGAAGTGTAGGGGTTAAAAATCATAGAGGGAGATCATACACAAAAAGATGTAGGTTGCAGTAGTTACTCGGAGATGAAGAGTCAGGATAGAGTAGCATGGAGAGCTGCATCAAACCAGTCTTAGGACTGGAGACCACCACCAGCACAACAACAACATAAGGTAGCCTCCGACAAACACTTGCGGACTTTCTACAAGTATGAATGTTCCACATACACGAATGCGGCGAGCATTACGTATGCACTGTCTTCATCTGTATCATTTATAGAGACTTCAACACCTTCGAGAAGGAGATGAAGACAGGCGATTGGTATTTTATCGTTCGCTAATTGCAAATCGCCGAGTAATCCCGTTAATACTCTGTACCGACAATGCCACTTTCACTCATGGCGGTGTCAATAAAATTCGTAGTTCGCATCAGATGTCCGACGAAAACGTACATGTCTTTGTGGAGAGGCCCTTTCAACAACACTTCTCTATATGGTGTAATAACAGCTGATTCTGTATATTGTGTTACCCCGTCGTTTTAGAATGCGCAGTTAGCTAGACTTTCTTGGAAACGAGATTCCATCATTATTGGAAGAGATTTGTTTCTTCTTCGAGCACGACGGGGCCCATGCACATTGTGGTCGTAAGGTGACGCATCATATAGATCTAATATTCGTCGGCAGATGTGACCGAGCGGGGTGGCGCAATGGTTAGCACCCTGGACTCGCATTTGGGAGGACGTCGGTTCAAACCCGCGTCCGTCCATCCTGACATAGGTTTTTCCGTGATCTCCCTAAATCGCTTCAGGTAAATGCTGGGATAGTTCTTTCGACAAAGGGCACGGTCGACTTCTTTTCCCATCGTTCCCTGATCCAAACTCGTGCTCCGTCTCTAACGACCTCGTTATCGACCAGGCGTTAAACGCTTATCTCCTCCTGTCGTCCTTCGTTCGGAAATGACCTCGTTTCTTGCCTACAGGTCGCAGACCGCACCCCTTTAGATTTTTGTCTGTGAGGATGCTTGAGAGGGGAAGTAAGGTAGGAAAAGTAAACACAAGTTGCCAATTGAGTGTTCCGATTACGAAATGTGCTGGCCTCACAAAAGAACGAAAAGAAGTACCTCAGAAGAGCTAGTCGACGTGTTGTCAAGAGAATTCGAAAGTGCATTCGAGTAGGAGGTCAAATTTACGAAAATCAACTTCGAACTTAATCATTTGCCTCTGCATAACACCTTCTATAAGTGTTTGCGTTACATTCCAACGCTGTACTTGTGTAAAAAAATTATTGTATTGGCGTTATATGGAATTTTGTATTCGAATTAGTCTATACTTCCATCCCATAAAATACACTGTCGGAAAAAGAAATCGGAACACTAACAAGGAGTTAGGCGACATGAACAAAAGCTGGTAGGCTTGTTTCCACATCTGAACGATGATGTCTTTTCAGATTTTGCGCCTGTCGGATAAGAGATGCGCTAGTACAGCCGCTATGAGGGAGCAAATCAGGTTTGCCTTAAATACACGCTCTAATGGTCGTCAGCGTTATCTGCCTATGAGATTGGACGAGATGATGTTAGCCAAGAATGACTTTAATAAGGCGACAAAGAAGCTATTATCAACACCTCAATGAGTTTGAACGAAGTCATGTAGCAGGACTACGAGAAGCTGCATGTTCCTTCTTCGATACTGAAGGAACTTAGCCACTGTACATGATTGTTGGCAGCGGTACAGGTACAGCTGCCCATGCAGCTTCAACACGATACCACAGTTCATCAAGAGTAGTGACTGGCGTATTGTGACGAGCCAGTTGCCCGGCCACCATTGACGAGACGTTTTCAATTGGTGAGAGATCTGGGGATTGTGCTGGCCAGGGCAGCAGTCGAACATGTTCTGTATACAGAAAGGCCTGTACACGACCTGCAACATGCGGTCGTGCATTATCCTGCTGAAATGCAGGCTTTCGCAGGGATCGAATGAAGGGTAGAGCGACGGGTCGTAACACATCTGAAACGTAACGTCCACTGTTCAAAGTGCCGTCAATGCGAACAAGAGGTGACCGAGACGTGTAACCAATGGCACCCCATACCATCACGCCGGGTGATACGCCAGTATGGCGATGACGAATACACGCTTCCAATGTGCGTTCATCACGATGTCGCCAAACAAGGATGCGACCATTACGATGCTGTAAACAGAACCAGGATTCATCCGAAAAAATGACGTTTTGCCATTCGTGCACCCAGGTTCGTCGTTGAGTACACCATCGCAGGCGTTCCTGTCTGTGATGCAGCGTCAAGGGTAACCGCAGCCGTGATCTCCGAGCTGCTAGTCCGTGCTGCTGCAAACGTCCTTGAACTGTTCGTGCAGATGGTTGTTGTCTTGCAAAACGTCCCCATCTGTTGACTCAGGGATCGAGACGCGGCTGCACGATCCTTTACAGCCATGCGGATAAGATGCCTGTCATCTCGACTGCTAGTGATACGAGGCCGTTGGGATCCAGCACGGCGTTCCGTATTACCCTCCTGAACCCACCGATTCCATATTCTGCTAACAGTCATTGGATCTCGAGCGACGCGAGCAGCAATTTCGCGATACGATAAACCGCAATCGGGATAGGCTACAATCCCACTTTTATCAAAGTCGGAAACGTGATGGTACGTATTTCTCCTCCTTACACGAGGCATGACAATAACGTTTCACCAGGCAACGCCGGTCAACTGCTGAGAAATGCGTTGGAAACTTTCCTCATGTCAGCACGTTGTAGGTGTCGCCACCGGCGCCAACCTTGTGTGAATTCTCGGAAAAGCTAATCATTTGCATATCACAGCATCTTCTTCCTGTCGGTTAAATTTCGCGTCTGTAGCACGTCATCTTCGTGGTCTAGCAATTTTAATGGCCAGTAGTGCATTTTCTGATAAAAGCTGGTTCTGCCTCGGTGCCAGAGATGGCCCTGTGTTCGTTAGGAGGAAGACAGGTGAGGACCTGCAACGAACTTTACGTGCTAGAAACTCTGGACCTGCACCTAGAGCTACGGTCTGGAATGCGATTCCATATGACAGAGGGAACACTCTCGTGGTTAACCCACGCACCCCGACTACAAATCTTTATGTGAATCTGGTGATTCCACCTGTTGTGCTGCCATTCACGAACAGCATTCCAGGGGGTGTTTCCAACAGGATAACACTCGCCCACATACCGCAGTTGTAACGTAACATGCTCTGCAGAGTGTCGGCATGTTACCTTGACTAGCTGGATCACCAGATCTGTCTCCAATTGAGTACATGTGGGACGTTATCGGACGACAACTCCAGCGTCATCCACAAACAGCATTATCCGACCCAGTACTGACTGACCAAGTGCAAGAGACATGGAACTCCGTCTCACAAACTGACATCCGGCAACTGTACAACGCAATAAATGCACGTTTCCACGTTTATTTTCAACATTCTGGGGGTTACATCGGTTACTGTTGTTGTTGTTGTGGTCTTCAGTCCCGAGACTGGTTTGATGCAGCTCTCCATGCTACTCTGTGCTCTGCAAGCTTCTTCATCTCCCAGTACCTACTTCAATCTACATCCTTCAGAATCTGTTTAGTGTATTCATCTCTTGGTCTCCCTCTACGATTTTTACCCTTCGCGCTGCCCTCCAATACTAAACTGGTGATCCCTTCATGCCTCTGAACATGTCCTACAAACCGATCCCTTCTTCTAGTCAAGTTGTGCCACAAACTCCTCTTCTCCCCAATTCTATTCAATACCTCCTCATTAGTTACGTGATCTACCCATCTAATCTTCACCATTCTTCTGTAGCACGACATTTCGAAAGCTTCTCTTCTGTTCTTGTCCAAACTATTTATTGTCCATGTTTCACTTCCATACATGGCTACACTCCATACAAATACTTTAAGAAACGACTTCCTGACACTTAAATCTATACTCGATGTTAACAAATTTCTGTTCTTCAGAAACGCTTTCCTTGCCATTGCGAGTCTACATTTTATATCCTTTCCACTTCGACCATCATCAGTTACTTTGCTCCCCAAATTGCTAAATCCTTTACTACTTTAAGTGTCTCATTTCCTAATCTAATTCCCTGAGCATCACCCGACTTAATTCGACTACATTCCATTATCCTCGTTTTGCTTTTCTTGATCTTCCTCTCATATCCTTTCAAGACACTGTCCATTCCGTTGAACTGCTCTTCCAGATGCTTTGCTGTCACTGGCAGAATAACAATGTCATCGGCAAATTTCGAAGTTTTTGTTTCTTCTCCATGGACTTTAATTCTTACTCCGAATTTTTCTTTTGTTTCCTTTACTGCTTGCTCAATATACAGATTGAATGACTCCGTTCCCAACTACTGTTTCCCTTTCATGTCCGTCGACTCTTATAACTGCCATCTGGTTTCTGTACAAATTGTAAATAGCCTTTCGCTCCCTGTATTTTAGCCCTGCCACCTTCAGAATTTGAAAGATAGTATTCCAATCAACATTATCAAAAGCTTCCTCTAGGTCTACAAATGGCAGAAACGTAGGTTTGCCTTTCCTTAATCTATTTTCTAAGATAAGTCGTAGAGTCAGTATTGCCTCACGTGTTCCAACATTTCTACGGAATCCAAATTGATCCTCCCCGAGGTCGGCTTCTGCCAGTTGTTCCATTCATTTGTAAAGAATTCGCGTTACTATTTTTCGCGTTACTATTTTGCATCCGTGACTTATTAAACTGATAGTTCCGTAATTTTCACATCTGTCAACACCTGCGCCGGCCGAAGTGGCCGTGCGGTTAAAGGCGCTGCAGTCTGGAACCGCAAGACCGCTACGGTCGCAGGTTCGAATCCTGCCTCGGGCATGGATGTTTGTGATGTCCTTAGGTTAGTTAGGTTTAACTAGTTCTAAGTTCTAGGGGACTAATGACCTCAGCAGTTGAGTCCCATAGTGCTCAGAGCCATTTGAACCATTTTGTCAACACCTGCTTTCTTTAGGATTCGAATTATTATATTATTCTTGAAGTTTGAGGGTGTTTCGCCAGTCTCATACATCTTGCTCACCAGATGATAGAGTTTTATCAGGGTTGGCTCTCCGAAAGCTATCAGTAGTTCTAATGTACCCGAATTTCACATTTGCAATGGCATATCTCGCGCTTACAATAACCTGTGATCTTGCAATGTTAATAGTTAGATATGTTACCTAGGCAAATCTATTCGCGAAATTTCATTACTCTACATTGTTTTTTTTTTACGTTGCTGTCTTTTTTGGTCAGTGTATTTACTATTGGTTCCCAAACACCACGTACATGTAGACGGAGATCACATCGGTTTAATGAAAATCGCAAGTCCTTGCGCGGACTAAAGCACTGCGATTTGCTGGGAGGCCTCGCTGCGAGTCGGCAGCAGCGGCCGGCTGGCTCGGCCACGCCACGGCGGATGGTCTCTGCTGAAGGATCGCGCCGTCCGCAACACCCGCCACCGCCCCCGCCGCAGCCGCTGCCGCGACCTTTCCGAGCCGCGAGTCGGCGAGCCGGGCGTGCCGTAAAAACGAGAGCACAATTAGGCGGCGCCGGCGTTACGAGGCATTGTGCGGCGGCCGGCGCTGGCCGCCCGCCTTCCCGCGGCAAAATAATTACCGCCGCGCCGGAAACGTATCGCCGCGTCCGCGCTGCCGCTGCCGCCTCGGCGAGAGCCACTTTTCCCTCGGCCGTCTTGTTAGCCGGCGGAAATTCCTGCTGCCCGCTTCCTTTCTCTCGCTTCACTTTCGCCCCGCCCCTTTCGTCTCGCCGTACAAGCTCCGAGAACGCGTCTCCGTCTGATAGAAAATGCACTCCACTGAAGCAATAAACGGTAGTTCTGTTCGTCCGTGGACCACATCTACTAGAACACTGTACATGTCGTGGTATTTCAGAGTAATAACAAAAAACATAAGTCATACATACCCTTGGACCATAACCACGATATTTGGTTTCCATTTTGAGTAAAGCAACTTAATATTTGCTTGCCTGAGAAACGAAGTCAAATGGTTCAAATGGCTCTGAGCACTATGTGACTTAACATCTGAGGTCATCAGTCCTCTAGACTTAGAACTGCTTATACCTAACAAACCTAACGACATCACATACATCCATGCGCGAGGCAGGTTGGTTCAAATGGCTCCGAGCACTATGCGACTTAACTTATGAGGTCATCAGTCGCCTGGAACTAATTAAACCTAACTAACCTAAGGACATCACACACATCCATGCCCCAGGCAGGATTCGAACCTGCGACCGTAGCGGGCGCTCGGTTCCAGACTGTAGCGCCTAGAACCGCACGGCCGCTCCGGCCAGCCCCGAGGCAGGATTCGAACCTGCGACCGTAGCGTAGCAGTCGTGCGGTTCCAGACTGAAGCGCCTAGAACCGCACGGCCACTCCGGCCGGCAAAATGAAGTCAGCATCCCACCTGACATGCGCTCAGAAAGGCGATAAGCGGTGGTTGAAAATGTTGCAGGCGACCCATTTTCTGTCTGTCCATGTTCTTCCGTGCTCTCCACAATTAATCGTTTCTTTGTCTCGTTATAACTCGTACACGTACAAAATCTGCTTTACTTGTTCCCATTCACAAATGGTGTCCCAAATAACCCTTTGGAATAACGATGTACTTCTGGAATATCGTTTTTTGAGTCACGCGCTATGAATGAAAGGAAGTCTGTTTTGTTTTCCGATGATTTATGTAAGTACTACCTGACGTTACTGACCTAATTACAAATCACCATTTTTTCAGAACATGAATATTGCCTTTTATTCGTTCCAGGAAATATTATGAAGGTCCCGAAAAGTTCTACTTGTTTCGCCAGGCCAATTGTGGGTTCGTGTGCTGTTGGGATACATTAGTCACAGTATCGTCCCCGAAGAGCAACCGTTTGGCTCTGCTACATTGTTTTACACTGTTATCGCTCGTAACCCTCCTACCACTTCAGTCCCTCAAGTTCGTAGGGCAATCTTATTCCTCAAGGGTTTTTTAATTTTTATTTGTTTATTTATTTTTAGCTACAAAATCATGTTCTTACAAAATATGGTTCAAATTGCTGCAGGATTCCCAGAATTATGCTGACACACAAGTGTCTCTTCTTTCTCTCTCCCTCTCTCTCTCTCTCTCTCTCTCTCTCTCTCTCTCTTTCTTTCTTTTTCCTCCCTCCCCCGTTCTCACTCTCTTACACACGCACACACGAAATGATTTACATACCATTTCCGTGGTGTAGCGTCAAATGGTTCAAATGGCTCTAAGCACTATGGGACTTAACATTTCAGGTCATCATTCCCCTAGACTTAGAACTACTTAAACCTAACTAACCTAAGGACATTACACACATCCATGCCCGAGGCAGGATTCGAACCTGCGGCCGTAGCAGCAGCGCGGTTCCGGACTGAAGCGCCTAGAACCGCTCGGCCACAACGGCCGGCTAGCAATTATCACGTATCGCTTTACACGCAGAAGGTCCCCGGTTCGATCCCGGCGGAGCCACAACTATTTCGCTCTCGTAAACTGACATACGGCCGGGAGAGCGGTGTGCTGACCACGTGCCCCTCCATATCCGCATCCAGTGACTTCTGTGGACTGAGGATGACACGGCGGCCGGTCGGTGGCGTTGGGACTTCATGGCCTGTTCGGGCGGAGTTTAGTTTTAGCTTTTATTTTGGAGAGAGACGTGTATGCCGTCCCTCTGAAATGTCAGCAGAACTAGTACTGAAGATGTTGGCCTGGCAGCCGATGCAGGATTGGCAAGACGCACAGTACCTCTGCACTGAATCACGACCATGTTTAATGTCCGTTGTAGTGGAAATTCCATCTCCAGCATTGCGCAGACTTTGGACCTTTCAGCCATCATCGTGCCAAAAGAGAGTCGAAGATGAGGAGGGCAACACCCAGAAACTAGGGGAGTTAATACCAACAGTCTTTCAATGTCTTGCTCTCCATTAAATAAACAAACTTACAGTAATTAACTGAATAACAAATCAAACACACTCAGCTTCACTCAAACTCTTCAATGGAAGCCAAGCCAAAATGAAGATTAACTGAAATGAATTAACTGATCAGCAATGAAGTCACGCTAAAGCTCATCTCTGTGTTCCCAGACACACATGGGGCAAACTTATACAAGACAAGATTTTGAAGGGAGCACATCAGTAAAACCGGTAGTGGAGCTAATTCGTGCCACCGAAAATTAAGGTACTAGACCGGGGCACAAGGTGGTATAGAATGAGGTTGCCTTAGTGATATACTGCGCTCCAAAATATTAATTCAAATGGCCAATTCAAAATTAAGTACACATAAACCAGCATTAATTAACGAGGAGTGACACCAGGACGCTCGAAGGGATGACAACACTTAATTGAAAAGACGAATGCCGGAGGCGGCAGTAACATGAAACACCTTCTCCGAGTTTTAACCTTGAGTCACTTCCCACTATACAAGTAAACATTTAACCAAGGAAGGAACCCCAACTATTTAAATTTAAAAGAATTAGCTCTCCTCATAGGCAGTGTAAACGCTAAGGCCACACTTTAGAGGCCACCAAAATTGGTTACAAAAGTCTTATACATTTGCTGCTTTTCTTTAAAAGAAACACAAGGCTGCTTAACTTCTGCTGGACGTCCGGTATGGCTCGTGTAGGATACACCAGGCAGCAATCCAAGCTAGGCGGTCGCAAGGCACGGCGAGCAAAATCAGGAGAGCAGACAGGCAGGCAGCCAACATATATCCTCCATCCTGAACCGGCAGACCGCGTACAACCAACTCCACATATACGAGGGCAGTTCAATAAGTTTTTTCTGAAACAGGGGTTGTTTTATTCAGCATCGAAATACATCAGGTTATTCCCCAATCTTTTAGCTACACAACACTATTTTTCAACGTAATCTCCAATCAATGCTACGGCCTTACGCCACCTTGAAATGAGGGCCTGTATGCCTGCACGGTACCATTCCACTGGTTGATGTCGGAGCCAACGTCGTACTGCATCAATAACTTCTTCATCATCCGCGTAGTGCCTCCCACGGATTGCGTCCTTCATTGGGCCAAACATATGGAAATCCGACGGTGCGAGATCGGGGCTGTAGGGTGCATGAGGAAGAACAGTCCACTGAAGTTTTGTGAGCTCCTCTCGGGTGCGAAGACTTGTGTGAGGTCTTGCGTTGTCATGAAGAAGGAGAAGTTCGATCAGATTTTTGTGCCTACGAACACGCTGAAGTCGTTTCTTCAATTTATGAAGAGTAGCACAATACACTTCAGAGTTGATCGTTTGACCATAGGGAAGGACATCGATCAGAATAACCCCTTCAGCGTCCCAGAAGACTGTAACCATGACTTTACCGGCTGAGGGTATGGCTTTAAACTTTTTCTTGGTAGGGGAGTGGGTGTGGCGCCACTCCATTGATTGCCGTTTTGTTTCAGGTTCGCCTGTAACAATCTTTGACAAGAAATTGTCACCCTCAGCCACATGACGAGCAAGCAATTCCGCACAGATGGTTCTCCTTTGCTCTTTATGGTGTTCGGTTAGACAACGAGGGACCCAGCGGGAACAAACCCTTGAATATCCCAACTGGTGAACAATTGTGACAGCACTACCAACAGAGATGTCAAGTTGAGCACTGAGTTGTTTGATGGTGATCCGTCGATCATCTCGAACGCGTGTGTTGGCACGCTCCGCCATTGCAGGAGTCACAGCTGTGCACGGCCGGCCCGCACGCGGGAGATCAGACAGTCTTGCTTGACCTTGCGGCGATGATGACACACGCTTTGCCCAACGACTCACCGTGCTTTTGTCCACTGCCAGATCACCGTAGACATTCTGCAAGCGCCTATGAATATCTGAGATGCCCTGGTTTTCCGCCAAAAGAAACTCGATCACTGCCCGTTGTTTGCAACGCACATCCGTTACAGACGCCATTTTAACAGCTCCGTACAGCGCTGCCACCTGTCGGAAGTCAATGAAACTATACGAGACGAAGCGGGAATGTTTGAAAATATTCCACAAGAAATTTCCGGTTTTTTCAATCAAAACTGGCCGAGAAAAAAATGTGTTGCCATTACTTATTGAACTGCCCTCGTACGTGGTTGCTTCCCACCTCGTACCTCGCGGCGTCTCAGCAGGTAGCCCGAGGAAACGTCAACTGCCACTCGCCCCGCGAATGCGGAAAACAACAAGACAGGCAAAGATAAGAAACATCGAAGGATCGATAATGGACATCCATGAGACTGGCGCGCCAGTAACGAGCGCCACGGCTCAAGGTGCTTGTTGGTAACTAGTGGGAGATGAACGGAAACGAAGACAATGGGCCAGAAAAGCGACTGGAGCGGAAGAAGTAATTATAACAATGATGAAAACGCAGTGGAAGTGGTTGGAAATTGGTTATCTACAGCAGAGTCCTGTCACATGGCACGGTGAGAAAGCGGACGAGGCCTGCGGACAAATCTGGCCGGACCAGCAGTGGTCTAGGCTAGCGCGGAGCAACTGCCAGATGACGCGCCGCTGTCCTCAGTGTCTACGTTGAGGGTGCGCGTCCACGCCTCCGCTGCATCGAAGTGACTTGGCTCTTCGGCAGGCTAATGACCTCCTCTCGAGAGGGCTTCAGACGCATCCGAGCGCGTAAACCAGAAACGACGGGAGGCCAAACGGCGCCCGCTGATAGCGTAAATGAGCGAGCATTAAGCGCGCGCGCACACACGGCACTCGGCATCCGGGAAAAGGCGCTTCCGCCGCGTTCCCATCTGATGGATGGATGGATGGCGCAACACGGCGCCCGTTCTGGAAAAATCCGCAGCTTCCGACCGGAAGCCGGCCTTGTGCGCCTCTGCCTCTGCCTCGGGATGTGCGCGTGGTCCAGCGCTGGACACCTTGCTGTGGCTTCTGCAGCGCCCCGTGCTACCTCAGTACAGTACTGAAATAATACACTGCTTACATTACATCCGTATCTATTTAACTGATCTATACAACCTCTGCTTTCCGCATACGGTTTGGACGGATATGAGGAACTTGGTCCTGCCTCTGTTTATGTGCACCTAAGCAATAAAATCGAGCAAAGACACATGGGGTTGGTAGCAGGGTAGACCCCGAGGTGGACGTTAAGCCCCAGATTGGAATGGTTTTGCTTAATCAGGTTCAGCAGTACCTCTGCTCGCTCAGGCGTTTGTTTAGTGTGGCAGTTTAGGGTAGGTGACTGTGATGCGTGTGTATCGACACTATGTGCTCAGCTACTTGGGGAGAGGTTTTGTACACTACTGGCCATTAAAATTGCTACACCAAGAAGAAATTCAGATGATAAACCGGTATTCATTGGACAAATATACTATACTAGAACTGACATGTGATTACATTTTCACACTATTTGGGTGCAGAGATCCTAGACTGTACCCCTGGTCTAGCGGTAGCGTCTTTGATTCGTAATCGAAACGTCTTCGGTCCCGGGTTCGATCCCCGCCACTGCCTTGCTTTTGATAAATAATCAGCATTGGCGGCCGAAGACTTCCGGCGTAAGAAGTCAGCCTCATTCTGCCAACGGCCTTGTCAAAGAGGGCGGAGGAGCGGACAGAGGTTCAGGGCACTCTCTTGTCCTAGGGGTGGGAAATTGCCCCTAAAGGCGGAAGAATCAGCAATGATCAGCGACATGAGGATGCAGAAGGCAGTGGAAACCACTGCATTGAAGACACGTACCGTGTATCCACAGGACATGTGGCCTGTAATTGAAGAAGTGTCATGATGATCTCTCCATTGGCAAAAGATTCCGGAATAGTCCCCCATTCGGATCTCCGGGAGGGGACTGCCAAGGGGGAGGTTACCATGCGAAAAAGATTGAATAATCAACGAAAGGATAACGTTCTACGAGTCGGGGCGTGTAGGTGGTAGGGAAACTAGAAAATCTGAAAAGGGAAATGCAAATGCTCAATCTAGATGTAGTAGGGGTCAGTGAAGTGAAGTGGAAGGAAGACAAGGATTTCTGGTCAGATGAGTATCGGGTAATATCAACAGCAGCAGAAAATGGTATAACAGGTGTAGGATTCGTTATGAATAGGAAGGTAGGGCAGAGGGAGTGTTACTGTGAACGGTTCAGTGACCGGGTTGTTCTAATCAGAATCGACAGCAGACCAACACCGACAACGATAGTTCAGGTATACATGCCGACGTCGCAAGCTGAAAATGAACAGATAGAGAAAGTGTATGAGGATATTGAAAGGGTAATGCAGTATGTAAAGGGGGACGAAAATCTAATAGTCATGGGCGACTGGAATGCAGTTGTAGGGGAAGGAGCAGAAGAAAAGGTTACAGGAGAATATGGGCTTGGGACAAGGAGTGAAAGAGGAGAAAGACTAATTGAGTACTGTAACAAGTTTCAGCTAGTAATAGCGAATACCCTGTTCAAGAATCACAAGAGGAGGAGGTATACTTGGAAAAGGCCGGGAGATACGGGAAGATTTCAATTAGATTACATCATGGTCAGACAGAGATTCCGAAAACAGATACTGGATTGTAAGGCGTACCCAGGAGCAGATATAGACTCAGATCACAATATGGTAGTGATGAAGAGTAGGCTGAAGTTCAAGACATTAGTCAGGAAGAATCAATACGCAAAGAAGTGGGATACGGAAGTACTAAGGAATGACGAGACACGTTTGAAGTTCTCTAACGCTATAGATACAGCAATAAGGAATAGTGCAGTAGGCAGTACAGTTCAAGAGGAATGGACATCTCTAAAAAGAGCCATCACAGAAGTTGGGAAGGAAAACATAGGTACAAAGAAGGTAGCTGCGAAGAAACCATGGGTAACAGAAGAAATACTTCAGTTGATTGATGAAAGAAGGAAGTAAAAACAAGTTCCGGGAAAATCAGGAATACAGAAATACAAGTCGCTGAGGAATGAAATAAATAGGAAGTGCAGGGAAGCTAAGACGAAATGTCTGCAGGAAAAATGTGAAGACATCGAAAAAGATATGATTGTCGGAAGGACAGACTCAGCAAACAGGAAAGTCAAAACAACCTTTGGTGACATTAAAAGCAACGGGGGTAACATTAAGAGTGCAACGGGAATTCCACTGTTAAATGCAGAGGAGAGAGCAGATAGGTGGAAAGAATACATTGAAAGCCACTATGAGGGCGAAGATTTGTCTGATGTGATAGAAGAAGAAACAGGAGTCGATTTAGAAGAAATAGGGGATCCTGTATTAGAATCGGAATTTAAAAGAGCTTTGGAGGACTTACGGTCAAACAAGGCAGAAGGGATAGATAACATTCCATCAGAATTTCTAAAATCATTGAGGGAAGTGGCAACAAAACGACTATTCACGTTGGTGTGTAGAATGTATGAGTCAGGGGACATACCATCTGACTTTCGCAAAAGCATCATCCACACAATTCCGAAGACAGCAAGAGCTGACAAGTGCGAGAATTATCGCACAATCAGCTTAACAGCTCATGCATCGAAGCTGCTTACAAGAATAATATACAGAAGAATGGAAAAGAAAATTGAGAATGCGCTAGGTGACGATCAGTTTGGCTTTAG
Organism: Schistocerca piceifrons; assembly: GCF_021461385.2. Classification (NCBI taxonomy): domain Eukaryota; kingdom Metazoa; phylum Arthropoda; class Insecta; order Orthoptera; family Acrididae; genus Schistocerca; species Schistocerca piceifrons. Next base: position 764,507,038 of record NC_060141.1, read on the forward strand.
GAAAAATAAAGGGAAGCAAGGCTAAAGAAAAATCAAGACACTTTCATAGGATTTGTCGACCTGGAAAAAGCGTTCGACAATATAAAATGGTGCAAGCTGTTCGAGATTCTGAAAAAAGTAGGGGTAAGCTATAGGGAGAGACGGGTCATATACAATATGTACAACAACCAAGAGGGAATAATAAGAGTGGACGATCAAGAACGAAGTGCTCGTATTAAGAAGGCTGTAAGACAAGGCTGTAGCCTTTCGACCCTACTCTTCAATCTGTACATCGCGGATGCAATGCCGCCCGCGGTGGCCATGCGGTTAAAGGCGCTCCAGTCCGGAGCCGCGCTGCTGCTACGGTCGCAGATTCAAATCCTGCCTCGGGCATGGGTGTGAGTGATGTCCTTAGGTTAGTTAGGTTTAAGTAGTTTTAAGCTCTAGGGGACTGATGACCACAGCAGTTTAATCCCATAGTGCTCAGAGCCATTTGAACCACTTTTTTTGTGGAAGCAATGATGGAAATAAAAGAAAGGTTCAGGAGTGGAATTAAAATACAAGGTGAAAGGATATCAATGATACGATTCGCTGATGACATTGCTATCCTGAGCGAAAGTGAAGAAGAATTAAATGATCTGCTGAACGGAATGAACAGTCTAATGAGTACACAGTATGGTTTGAGAGTAAATCGGAGAAAGAGGAAGGTAATGAGAAGTAGTAGAAATGAGAACAGCGAGAAACTTAACATCAGGATTGATGGTCACGAAGTCAATGAAGTTAAGGAATTCTGCTACCTAGGCAGTAAAATAACCAATTACGGACGGAGCAAAGAGGACATCAAAAGCAGACTCGCTATGGCAAAAAAGGCATTTGTGGCCAAGAGAAGTCTACTAATATCAAATACCGGCCTTAATTTGAGGAAGAAATTTCTGAGGATGTACGTCTGGAGTACAGCATTGTATGGTAGTGAAACATGGACTGTGGGAAAACCGGAACAGAAGAGAATCGAAGCATTTGAGATGTGGTGCTATAGACGAATGTTGAAAATTAGGTGGACTGATAAGGTAAGGAATGAGGAGGTTCTACGCAGAATCGGAGAGGAAAGGAATATGTGGAAAACACTGATAAAGAGAAGGGACAGGATGATAGGACATCTGCTAAGACATGAGGGAATGACTTCCATCGTACTAGAGGGAGCTGTAGAGGGCAAAAACTGTAGAGGAAGACAGAGATTGGAATACGTCAAGCAAATAATTGAGGACGTAGGTTGCAAGTGCTACTCTGAGATGAAGAGGTTAGCACAGGAAAGGAATTCGTGGCGGGCCGCATCAAACCAGTCAGTAGACCGATGACCAAAAAAAAAAAAAAGATCTTGAGAAATAAGTACCCAGAACAACCACCTCTGGCCGTAATAACGGCCTTGATACGCCTGGGCATTGAGTCAAACAGAGCTTGGATGGAGTGTACAGGTACAGCTGCCCATGCAGCTTCAACACAATACCACAGTTCATCAAGAGTAGTGACTGGCGTATTGTGACGAGCCAGTTGCTCGGCCACCATTGACCAGACGTTTTCAATTGGTGAGACATCTGGAGAATGTGCTGGCCGGGGCAGCAGTCGAACATTTTCTGTATCCAGAAAGGCGCGTACAGGACCTGCAACATGTGGTCGTGCATTATCCTGCTGAAATGTAGGGTTTCGCAGGGATCGAATGAAGGGTAGAGTCACGGGGCGTAACACATCTCAAATGTAACGTACACTGTTCAAAGTGCCGTCAGGGCGAACTAGAAGTGACCGAGACGTGTAACCAATGGCACCCCATACCATCACACCGGGTGATACGCCAGTACGGCGATGACGAATACACGCTTCCAATGTGCGTTCACCGCGATGTCGCGAAACACGGATGTGTCCATCATGATGCTGTAAACAGAACCTGGATTCATCCGAAAAAATGAGGTTTTGCCATTCGTGCACCCAGGTTCGCCGTTGAGTACACCATGGCATGCGGTCCTGTCTGTGATGCACCGTCAAGGGTAACCGCAGCCATGCTCTCCGAGCTGATAGTCCATGCTGCTGCGAACGTCATCGAACTGTTCGTGCAGATGGTTGTAGTCTTGCAAACGTCCCCATCTGTTGATTCAGGGATCGAGACGTGGCTGCACGATCCGTTACAGCCGTGCGGATAAGATGCCTGTTATCTCGATTGCTAGTGATACGAGGCCGTTGGGATCCATCACGGCGTTCCGTATTACCCTCCTGAACCCACCGATTCCATATTCAGCAAACAGTCATTGGATCTCGACCAACGCGAGCAGCAATGTCGCGATACGATACGCCGCAATCGCGATAGGCTACAATCCGGCCTTTACCAAAGTCGGAAACGTGATGGTACGCATTTCTTCTCCTTACACGAGGCATCACAACAACGTTTCACCAGGCAACGCCGGTCAACTGCTGTTTGTGTATGAGGAATCGGTTGGAAACTTCCCTAATGTCAGCACGTTGTAGGTGTGGCCACCGGCGCCAACCTTGTGTGAATGCTCTGAAAAGCTAATCATTTGCATATCACAGCATCTTCTTCCTGTCGGTTAAATTTCACGTCTGTAGCACGTCATCTTCGTGGTGGAGCAATTTTAATGACCAGTAGTGTAAATATGGTAGCCTGGCTGATAGCCTACTTTCCTGGACCTGCTACCGAGCACCGTACTTCATTTTCTGTTGGAAAAGCTAAATTAAGTCCAGACTTCCAGCTCAGTCACAGCCGACCTGATTTAAGCCCCAGTTAGAGTTACAGGATGCGAAGAGAGATTTACAACACTAGTGAGACGAGAGTCGTACTTCGACTCGCATAAAACAGATTTGCGACGTGAGGCCGCTTGGACTGGTTGAGAGGACAGGATAGCTTTGTATCGGATTGGATTACAAGGCCAGTAGTCTGGCCACTCTTTACTTTATATCAATTGTAATATAAATAGTAAAGAAAATGACTGTGTTGAAAATAAAAAAAAACTGACCAACGGGACTCGATCCAGCGATTACGGGGCTTGAACGCTAACCTTTTTTTTTGGTCTCTTTTTGTTCTATATTGTCCGTTGAATTTGTTCGTTGCAGACATCCGATGACACCCGTTCCAGTTGTTCGTTGGCCCGTTCACTCAGTTTCCTTATTAAAGACAGTAGCTAAGCCCTCTGACCGAACACGCTGAGCTACCGTGCCGGCTTATCTTGCGATTTTCTCAATAACGCTTGAGAAGTATGCGCTACTGCTTACACATTTTGTTGTTCAAAAAAGTTCAAATGTGTGTGAAATCTGATGGGACTTAACTGCTAAGGTCATCAGTCCCTAAGCTTACACACTACTTAACCTAAATTATCCTAAGGACAAACACACACACACCCATGCCCGAGGGAGGACTCGAACCTCCGCCGGGACCAGCCGCACAGTCCATGACTGCTGCGCCCTAGACCACTCGGCTAATCCCGCGCGGCACACATTTTGTTGTCCTCATGGAGTACTACGAGTGTCCGAAGTTTGCAGTAAATCCACGTTCCAAGCGTTGTTACCTCCCCTTGTTAGAACTACTTAAACCTAACTAACCCAAGGATATCGCACACATCCATCCCCGAGGCACGATTCGAACCTGGGACCGTAGCGGTCACGCGGTCCCGGACTGAATCACCTAGAACCGCTCGGCCACAGCGACCGGCCTCAATCTGTACTCGGAGATTTCCCTTTTCCACCAAAGGCAGTGCCATCGGCGGCAGACTAAACTGCAATCTTTTTTGAGACACGAAGGCGTTGCGAAGACTCATGTGGAGGCTCTCTGCGGTGTGACGGCTCCAGTGCGTTCGTCTGATCGCGGGTTTCTCTGAGTGCAGTCCGACAGCAACAGGCCTCACACGAATGTGCAGGAACTGTCACTAATTACAATTTCTTCGCTAGAGACGCTTGTCCAAACAATATCGAAAGCAGAGGAGAGGGGAAAGATCATTCGGGTCCGCCAGTGAAATGTTTCCTTTGCCATCCGTAGGCGTGGCGAAAACGCACGGGCCGCACGACGTCTGCAGCACGTGAGAGGCGGCTTCGCTTTCCCGAGAGGATGAGCAGCTGCAGAACGGCAAAGTACACAGCCGCGGCGGCACGGGGAGCGCAGCCAGCTCCAGAGGTCGCCAGTGGCAGCCTGGCGAGCCCCCCCCCCCCCCCCACTTACCGGCTCCCGACACGCGCGCCGAAAGCACGGCCGCGGCGTCCTCGCAGTGGCGCGAGCCGCGCCGGCTAATTACCGGAAGTTGTGCTGCGTCTGAAAAGCGAAGCCGCCCCCTACTGCCAAACTGCTCGTGACCTGCCAACTGCTCCCTGCAGTACTGCAACACCTGCTGTCTGACACTCACGACTTTTGATCCCAGTGCTGCGGGTAGCCATTGGATCCAATTACCGTACTCTGTTCCTACAAAGCGTGAACTGATTCGTCCTCTCGTAATGAATTCTCATTGGCTGTAGGTTTCACCAAACTCCTATCACTGCCTCCAAACGCCGTACTCTCCGCTTTTTTTTTTTTTCTTTATTGTGATTTTAAAACCTGTAGAACAGGCAGGCTGGCAGCAGCATTCTACGCTGCTCTTCAGCCGTAGGATGGACAATGAGAAAAAACAGAAGGAATACACATAATTTACATAATGGCAGGTAATAAAAACAGTAGACACATAAATACAAAAACACGGAGCCGTTCACACTCGACGATAATCCACACTACAAACTGTTGACACGACGCACAAACACTGAAGATGTCGATGGCACATGTGAACGATGGAGTGTGACGGTGAACACTAAGCACAAAACACGACGGCACACACGAGAAACGGATGGCGATGATCTCCGGCGCGTTAATGTTCACGTAACGTGTGCGAGTCCTCCTGCCAAGAGGGGGAGAAGGGTGAGGGGGAGGGAGAGGGGAGAGCAAAGATGGCAACGGGACATGGCAGGAGGAGTAGAGGGACGGGGGTAGGGGAAGCCCAGGGGAGGAGTGGGAAGAAAGGGAGGAGGGAGGGAAGGGGGAGAGAAGGGAGGGAGGGTGCCTAAAGGAAAAGACACAGGAAGTGGGGGGGGGGATCAAAGTTGATAGGATGGGTAGATGGAGGGGAGCAGGACATCATCAGGGAGGGGGAGCTGGCGGAAGCCACCTTGGGAGAGGGTAAGGAGGGTGGAGAGATGGAGACCGGGTGGGACGTGGAAATACAGGCGCGGCAGTGGGCGGGGGTGGGAGAGGATGGGTGAGACAAGCGGGTGAGGAGGATCGAGTTTACAGGAGGTGTAGAGGATCCGTATCTGTTCGAGGAAAAGGAGGAGGTGGGTGAACGGAATTAGGTCGTACAGGATCCGCGTGGGGGAGGGGAGATGGATGCAATATGCGAGGCGAAGAGCATGGCGTTCAAGGATCTGAAGGGATTTATAAAAGGTAGAGGGGGCGGAGATCCAGGCCGGATGGACGTAACAGAGGATAGGACGAATGAGGGATTTATATGTGTGGAGTATGGTGGAGGGGTCCAGACCCCACGTACGGCCGGTAAGGAGTTTGTGGGAGACGAAGTCGGGAGCGTGCCTTGGCTTCGATTGTCTGGAGATGGGGGGTCCAGGAGAGGCGACGGTCGAGGGTGACGCCAAGGTATTTAAGGGTGGGGGTGAGGGCGATAAGACGGCCATAGATGATTAGATAGAAATCGAGGAGGCGGAAGGAAGGGGTGGTTTTGCCCACAATGATCGCCTGGGTTTTGGAGGGATTGACCTTGAGCAACCACTGGTTGCACCAAGTGGTGAACCGGTCAAGATGGGATTAGAGAAGGTGCTGGGAACGCTGCAGGGTGGGGGCAAGGGCAAGGAAAGCGGTGTCATCGGCATACTGGAGAAGGTGGACAGGGGGTGACGGCGACGGCATGTCCGCCGTATACAAAAGGTACAGAAGGGGGGAGAGGACGGAGCCTTGGGGCACACCGGCGGAGGGAAAACAGGTATAGGAATCCCTGTTATGGATGGTGATGTAGGAAGGACGGTGGGAGAGAAAGGAGCCAATCAGACGGACGTAGTTAATGGGAAGGGCGAAGGTTTGGAGCTTGAAGAGGAGACCGGAATGCCATACACGGTCATAGGCACGTTTGAGGTCCAGGGAGAGGAAGATTGTGGAGCGACGGGAATTAAGCTGTTCGGAAAGGAGATGAGTGAGATGAAGGAGAAGGTCATCGGAAGAGAAGGACGGCCGAAAGCCACACTGGGTAACAGGAAGGAGGCGGTGCTGGCGGAGATGCTGGTGGATGCGTTGGGTGAGGATGGATTCCAGGACCTTGCTGAAGACCGAGGTAAGGCTGATGGGACGGTAGGAGGAGACGGTGGACGGCAGTTTACCGGGTTTAAGGAACATCAGGATACGGGAGGTTTTCCACAGGTCGGGCTAGTAGCCGGTGGACAGGACTACATTGTAGAGCCTGGCCAGGGTGGAGAGGAAAGAGGCAGGAGCTTCACGAAGGTGGCGGTAGGTGACACAATCGTGACCAATGAGCGGTGTTGCTCCAGTCCACTATCGTCTAACTTCATCAAGTGGGAGAAATGTAGCCTTTACCAGAAGGCATTTACTACACCATCTGAGGGTAGGAAAAGATAAACGTCAGGATTTTCTTTATTGTCATCTAAGGATGTGGGGTTTGGAAGGGACTATGTGGGGGAACTGAAGGTTCTGAATGTTGCGACTGCCGCAGTTGAGCAGTGTTGCGTTTTGTGCGGAGTGTAGCAATGAGATCCTGTGTAGTGATAGGGGCATTGAGTTCCGTATGTGCAATGTTGTCCATGTACTGGAAACCAGGAGCGAGGGGAGGGACAGAGGTGTCAGTTCGATTGCGGACATCCGGGAAGAAGGAGTAATCGAACTGGGGATCGTCGGGGATGGAAAAGACATCGGAGAGGTAGGAGGCAAAGTGATTGGCCTTACTAAGGGTGTCAGGGAAGGGGTGATCATCATGGAGAAGAGGATAGTAGGGGGAGGGTTTAGTTCCGGTAAGGCAATGGAAGGCTGACCAGAACTTGGACGAGTTTATAGGTAGGGTAGCATTTAAATGGGTGCATGCCTGTCGCCAGTCCCGGCGTTTCTTAGCCGCGAGCAAGTTTCGGATGTCTCGCTGGAGTTGCCGGTGGCGTCGTGGTGTGTCCGGGTCACGCGTGCGGAGGAAGGCACGGTAGAGACGACGGGATTCACGGAGGAGGAGGACAGCCTGTGGGGGTAAGGTAGGACGGTGGGGGTGGATGGCAACAGTAGGGACGTGGGCCTCCACGGCCGCAGACAAGGTCTGCTGGAGAAAGGAGGCGGCATGGGTAACATCGTCAGGGTGGCAGTAGGTGAAGGGATGGCCTTCGACCCGGGTGGAGGGGGTATCCTGGTAGGCATTCCAGTCGGAATACTCATGGACGCATTTGGGGGGAGGGTCATTACGAGGGTCGAGGCGGGGGCGACGACCGTCTGAAACGGTGAGGAGGACAGGAACATGGTCGCTACGAATGGGCTCCAGGACATCCACCGTTATGCGGACAAGAAGGTTAGGGCAGGAGAGGATGACATCGGGAGCGGAGTTGGATTCGGGACGGGTATGCTGGGGAATGGGGACAAGGTTGTACTCTCCGCTTCGCTTCCCACGTCCCCATAGGGTCTCCCACACGAATCCTTTACCGGTTCATCATATTCGTCTCCCTCCTCCTTCATACGTTGTAGCCTCCCGACTATATTTTTCTTTCTGTCTGAAATTCAGCTCAACTTTACCTTCAACTCTATAAAAGTGTACGTATTATCAAAGCTATACAGGGTGGTCCATTGATAGTGACCGGTGTGTAGTACGGAAACAAATATAAATGTTTTAATTAGACCACTTTTTTCGCTTGGTGATAGGTGGCGTTGTAATAGACACAAACGTATACGTACGTGGTATCACGTAACATTCCGCCAGTGCGGACGGTATTTGCTTCGTGATACAATACCCGTGTTAAAATGGACCGTTTACCAATTGCGGAAAAGGTCGATATCGTGTTGATGTATGGCTATTGTGATCAAAATGCCCAACGGGCGTGTGCTATGTATGCTGCTCGGTATCCTGGACGACATCATCCAAGTGTCCGGACCGTTCGCCGGATAGTTACGTTGTTTAAGGAAACAGGAAGTGTTCAGCCACATTTGAAATGTCAACCACGACCTGCAACAAATGACGATGCCCAAGTAGGTGTTTTAGCTGCTGTCGCGGCTAATCCGAACATCAGTAGCAGACAAATGGCGCGAGAATCGGGAATCTCAAAAACGTCGAGTTGAGAATGCTACATCAACATCGATTGCACCCGTACCATATTCCTATGCACCAGGAATTGCATGGCGACGAGTTTGAACGTCGTGTACAGTTCTGCCACTGGGCACAAGAGAAATCACGGGACGATGGCAGATTTTTTGCACGCGTTCTGTTTAGCGACGAAGCGTGATTCACCAACAGCGGTAACGTAAACCGGCATAGTATGCACTATTGGGCAACGGAAAATCCACGATGGCTGCGACAAATGGAACATCAGCGACCTTGGGGGGTTAATGTATGGTGCGGAATTATGGGAGGAAGGATAATTGGCCCCCTTTTTATGGATGGCAATGTAAATGGTGCAATGTGGATGGCAATCTAAATGGTGCAATGTATGCTGATTTCCTACGTAATGTTCTACCAGTGTTACTACAAGATGTTTCACTGCATGGCAGAATGGCGATGTACTTCCAACATGATGGATGTCCGGCACGTAACTCGCGTGCGGTTGAAGCGGTATGGAATAGCATATTTCATGAAAGGTGGATCGGTCGTCGATGCACCATACCGCGGCCCGCACGTTCACCGGATCTGACGTCCCCGGATTTCTTTCTGTGGGGAAAGTTCAAGGATATTTACTATCGTGATCCACCGACAACGCCTGACGACATGCGTCAGCGCATTGTCAATGCACGTGCAAACATTACCGGTGGCGAACTACTCGCTGTTGAGAGGAATGTCGTTACACGTATTGCCAAATGCATTGAGGTTGACGGACACCCTTTTGAGCGTTTATTGCATTAATGTGGTATTCACAGGCAATCACGCTGTAACAGCATGCGTTCTCAGAAATAATAAGTTCACAAAGGTACATGTATCACATTAGAACAACCGAAATAAAATGTTCAAACGTGCCTACGTTCTGTATTTTAATTTAAAAAACCTACCTGTTACCAACTGTTCGTCTAAAATTGTGATCCATACGTTTGTGACTATTACAGCGCCATCTATCACAAAGCGAAGAAAGTGGTCCAACTAAAACATTCATATTTCTTTGCGTACTACACGAATATGTTATAAAAAATGGGGGTTCCTATTTTTTAAAAACGCAGCTGATATCCGTTTGACCTATGGCAGCGCCATCTAGCGGGCGAACCATAGCGCCATCTGGTTTTCCCCTTCAAGCTAGACAAGTTTCGTTCTTTGTAGTTTTTTTGTTTGACCCTTATTTCGTGAGATATTTGGCCTGGTCACGATCAATTCTACATACATATTCGAAATGTTGCGTCCGGTAATGTGTAATGACAAACAGTGGGGTGGAGTGAGTAACCATTCCTATGAAATGATATTCCAAGACAACGATTTTAGAACGAAATACACACTGAAGCGCCAAAGAAACTGGTATAGGCATGCGTATTCAAATACAGAGATACGTAAACAGGTAGAAGATGGCGCTGCGGTCGGCAACGCCTGTAAAGACAACAACTGTCTGACGTAGTTCTTAGAGCAGTTGCTGCTGCTACAATGGCAGGTTATCAAGATTTAAGTGATTTTAAACGTGGTCTTATAGTCGCCGCACGAGTGATGGGACACAGAATCTCCGAGGTAGCGATGAAGTGGGGATTTTCCCGGACGACCATTTCAGGAGTGTACCGTGAATATCAGGAATCCGGTAAAACAACAAATCTCCGACATCGCTGCGGTCGATAAAAGATCCTACAACAACGGGACCAAGAGATTCGTTCAACGTGACAAGAGTGCAACCCTTCCGCAAATTGCTGCAGCCTTCAATGCTGGGCCATCAACAAGTGCCAGCGTGCAAACGCGTATGGAGACAACCTCATGAATCCATGGGCCCTACATGTCAACAGGGACTTTTAGAGCTGGTGGAGGCTTTGTAATGGTGTGAGGCGTGTGCAATTGGAGTGATATGGAACCCCTGATGCGTCTAGATACGACTCTGATAGGTGACACGTAGGTAAGCATCCTGCCTGATCACCTGCAACCATTCATGCCCATTGTGCGTTCCAACGGACTTGGGCAATTCCAGCAGGACAATGCGACACCCCACACGTCCAGAATTGCTACACAGTGGCTCCAGGATCACTCTTCTGTGTTTAAACTCTTCCACTGACCACCAAACTCCCCAGACATGACTGGGACACCTTGCAACGTGCTGTTGAGAAGAGATCTCCACCCCCTCGTACTCTTGCGGATCTCTGGACAGCCCTGCAGGATCCATGGTCTCAGTTGCCTCCAGCACAACTTCAGAGATTAGCTGAGTCCATGCCGCGTCGTGTTGTGGCTGTTCTGCGTGCTCGCGGGAGCCCTGCACGATGTTAGGAAGGTGTACCAGTTTCTTTGACCCTTCAGAGTAAATTCAAAAAGACAAAGTAAAACTTTGCATATCTTGACGCATAACACACGTCTGAACGATAATATGCTTAATAAAGTGAACAATGATTTAAAGAGGGTACAATGTTAACATAGAATTTCTGCAAAAATCAAACAGCTTAATCAACTCATATAGTAGCCCATGATTCAGAGAAGTAGGTGGTCATTCTCTCAGCTCTGAGCAAGTTAAGTACCTGACAATAATCATTCCTAGCTGCGCAATGCTGCAGTCTTACCTCAAACTTCTTCTCTTTTTAAAAAAAAAATAGTCGCGTTATTTATAATTTTATTCCTTTCACCTTTCATTGTCTACATCATATTCATCCTTGCTGTCCTTTTTTCATCTAACACATACAATCGCATGTCCACACAGCACTACTAACTACATCACCCACCGCACTTCAACTGCGCAGACGTAAAGATTGTGCCATGACAATACCAATGATTATTTAACAGTAACGTTAGTCACTCTCTCTCTCTCTGACGGGCACATTGGTGACATACAAAAATCGAAATGACATGCCCACCTTTAAATGTATACTGCACCGTTTCTGCAAACTCTACCCCTGTGATCCACTGGCAACCCTCTGAAGCTCAATCCCTGTTCCTCTCCCTCTCCTTCCTTCTCTCGCGTTGCCCCCTCCCCCCTCCCCCGTCGGCCTCTTCTTTTTCTTTCCATAATCACAGAATCACAGCCTCCGCTTACACCTACACCAAACTCCATGTTTTCCTACATCGACCCCTCCCCTTTCCAAACTACGTTCACTTCCACATACCGATCCAGTCACTTTATTCCACACTGCGACTCACATCACAGAATCCTCTAAACTTTGGTCTCTCACTTACCTTTCCCCAGTGCAGGTTTTTTCCGCTTCAGTGCACCGAAGTGGAGTGATTCGTTCCATCATCTTCAACATCATTGCCATTATTCTGGAGGATAACATGCTGCTTTTAATATCATCAGTAGCTCAAGTCTCTTCTCTTGACTTCAGAAACGTGTACATTTTTGTTTTTAATATTTTAAACTATATCTGTTATTAAAAGCAGCTTGGTTGAACAGCGAAAAAATGTATCACTGTCCGTCAGCACCACCCTTAATACGTCAGGGAGTGAAATTACAAGTAAGGAAAAAAAGTAACTACGCTGTTATAGTTCAGCGTTAAATGTAAAAATTAATGCCTGTTATATCTTCCTAGTAATGCCTAACAGAGCGGTCGGAGCCTGAAGTGACATTTACGCGACTTCTCGGGCACTTAGCGAAATTATTGCTATAACCGAAATTGCGAAACTTTATCTGCAATTTAATGGTGGCTCACCGGAGTTACGCTTATCGGTATCAGTAGGAGATGTGAAGTGTTAATGCTAGCCCAACCGTCGTTTGGAGATGAAGTTAAGGCCAGAAAGGCGTGGGTGGCGACGTATTAAAAATAAGTTATCTTTCACATTTAATACTGTCCGGTACAAGCAGAACCAAACAACCTTCGATGGGTTTGTTTATAAATAAGTTTCTACTACCAGTCACGATTTTCTTTTATTTATGTTTTACACGACGCGTTTCGGGAAATGATTCTCATTTTGAAGTGTGTATTTCTTTGTATTTCTTCAGATGCTGCGACAATATACTTAAATAAAAATAGTAACTCATAGAAATGAACACCATTGTGAAACAGATATGAGCAAATCCATACTGTTGAGATAAATATTTTCTGTACAGAAGCATGTCTATGGGGGACTTGTAATGTTATCTATGTCAAGTACGTCTAAAAACATCTTTGTAACTGTTTGTTTATGTAAGTTATTCTCGATTTGTACTGCGCACTTAAAGTTGTGAGTGATGTTTAACGTTAATAGGCCATAAGAAAACTGTAAGTACAAGTTCTTGCAAATTTCGCCACTAACTACATATAAAAGTCGATAACTAACTAGAAATTGCGGGTTTTTCATATATTGCAATAAAGTCAACAAAACAAAGCAGAACCTCACACATCGAAAGCATTACGAAAAAATGGCATACTACAAAGAAATACACACTTGAAAATCGGAATCATTGCCCGAAGCGCGACGTGTAAAACAGAAATGAAATAAAATCGTGACTGGTAGCAGAAAGTTATTTTTAAACAAACCCATTGTTTTCACAGTCGCAGGCTTTCTAGAAAAACATTTATAATGGACAAAATCAAATTTCGATGGACAGTTAGGATACTTCAAGTGGCCCTAAACACTATGGGACTCAACATCTGAGCTCATCATTCCCCTAGACTTAGAAGTACGTAAACGTAACTAACCTAGGGACATCACACACATCCATGCCCGAGACAGGACTCGAACCTGCGACCGTAGGAGCAGCGCGGTTCCGGAGTGAAGTGCCTAGAACCGCTCGGCCACAGTGGCCGGCGACAGTTAGGAACTGTTTACTGTTTAATGATGGTAGGTCTTAACATGTGATGTATCACTGAAGAAGTATTCAAGGCGTAATTGCATGGCCGGCCGTTGTGGCCGAGCGGTTCTAGGCGCTTCAGTCCAGAACCGCGCGTCTGATACGGTCGCAGGTTCGAATCCTGCCTCGGGCATGGATGTGTGTGATGTCCTTAGGTTAGTTAGGTTTAAGTAGTTGTAAGTCTAGGGGACCGATGACCTCAGATGTTAAGTCCCATAGTACTTAGAGCCATTTGAACCATTTTTTGAAAAAGATAAGTATGTGAAATCGGATATAAATTTAAAAGTTACAATTTTTTTCTCTAGGTATTTGCGTGATGTGTAGCCTTCTAAGGAAGGGAAATATGGACGACAAACAGTTCAGACGACGAGAGAATAAAAGCTTTTCAAATGTGATGCTACAGGAGTATGCTGAATATTATGGACAGCTCGAGCAGTTACTGAAGAGGATTTGAATCAAACTGGAAAACAGAAATTTATTGCACAGCCTGGCTAAAAGCAGGCATCAGTTGATAGAACACATTCACAGGTATCAAGGAATGTGGTAACATAGGCGTGGGATGTAAAATTTGTGGGGGAGAGCAAGGCTCGAACTCAGTAAGGAGGTTCAAATGCCCGTAGATTGCAGTAGTTAGTTAGAGATGAAGAGGCTTGGACAGGACACAGCTGCATCAAACCAGTCTTCTGGTTGAAGACCACAACAACAACAGCCAGTGCGTACGGTGCAGTCGCTGTGGCGGGTTAAAGGCAGGACGGGAGAGGGGGGTGGGGGGGGTACGGCGGCACACGAGGGGTGCCTCCAATTGAGGGACGTATTGATCAAGCGAAGCCGGCGAAACAGGAAATTACTCGCTGGCCGCGTCAACGCGCGCCGCCCGCGCTGTGTGTGTGTGTGTGTGTGTGTGTGTGTGTGTGTGTGTGTGACGCGCTACGCTCCCGCGGGCCGCGCCACGCGTCGCCACGCACGCACGCACTGCGTACCTCTGGAGGTTGCGGCCAGTGCGTCTGTGCGGACGGAAACCGGCTGAGGACGGAGCGGTGGTTGTCGCAGGCGGAGATCGGCGCGCTGCATCCTGTCGCTCTGCCTAAACTTATACAACGAGTTAAAAAAAAATAACAGTGTCTAATTGTTGTGTCTAGACAAGACAGCCTAGACACAATGAGAGGAAGCCGAAAGGCACGCGCTTAAACTCACGCAGGCTGGCGTGAGGTCTGAAACAGGATACGTAATGAATGCTATAAAGAGAAGTACGTAGCTTCTGGAATACTTAACTTTAATCCATAATTGTAGAACATCGCTCTTGGTGATACATGCTTCATAATATTAATTAGCAATTGAATACGGCTCCTTGCTAGGTCGTAGCAAATGTAGCTGAAGGCTAGGCTAACTATCGTCTCGGCAATTGAGATCATAATTGTCAGTGATCCCCTTCCGGCAAAGTCGGCTGTACAACGGGGCGAGTGCTAGGGAGTCTCTCTAGACTAGACCTGCCGTGTGGCGGCGCTCGGTCTGCAATCACTGATAGTGGCGACACGCGGGTCCGACGTTTACTACCGGACCGCGGCCAATTTAAAAGCTACCACCTAGCAAGTGTGGTGTCTGGCGGTGACACCACACTAATGTTTCCAGAAGTGGCAGTACTCATCGAAACAAGATCAAAATGTTCGATAATCACGGGACCGGGAACGCATAGACTCTGATACACAAACACTTGTGCATACGAGAGGATGGAACACTTTTGGTTGCGGATATGAGCGCAGCCGTTGTCCCTAGGTCATGAGAGTGTACTGATGACGTAACGTTAGCGACAGCCCCGGTTTCATTGAATATGCGAGTTGAAAAATCATCAATAACAAAGAAAAATAAAAATGGTATCCACACTGTCTTTTTTATTTCATGAGCTTTCATCTGCACTATATCAAAAAATCTGATATTTGTTAACTGCAGTGAGCGCAAATTTCCGTCACATCGCGCAGTGTAAGAAATTCTGTTGGGGAATATTAATTAGTAGTATCGCCAAGGATGC
This sequence comes from Schistocerca piceifrons, assembly GCF_021461385.2. Lineage (NCBI taxonomy): Eukaryota > Metazoa > Arthropoda > Insecta > Orthoptera > Acrididae > Schistocerca > Schistocerca piceifrons. Next base: position 764,522,192 of record NC_060141.1, read on the forward strand.
TGTCCATTATCTCGATTGTCTAAAGTCAATGTTGTGTATAAACAAGGCAAAGTCGATGTCTTGGTTTGTTTCTGATTACCTCATTAAGACTAAAGCATATAAGAGTGGGATAATGTAGAAATGCGTAATGCAAGCAGTCAGATATTTATACAGTGACATTCTTCATTAATATTTGCCTGTGTAATGGATCAATTTTTACTTGTGAACTCTTATGGCTGCTTGCTTACAGCAGACACGAGATTACTTTGAGTTCTTCTTCAGTGTTTGAGAGCTTTAGAGCTGCCTATTGTTAAACATATGTACATAATTTCGTCAGTGTCATTACAACATATCTTATCGTACTTTAATGTGTATTATGTATCAGTTTGACAGCAATTGGCCACGACAGTCAAGATTAGGTACCTTGTGTATGATAACTTTATTGAGAGTGCATATCTATGTTTCATTTTGACAGTTTACACAAACTGCTAAGCAGTACTAACAGCACAATACTGCTAGTATGAACAACCGCGGTAAAACAAAAAACGACGAACAAAAACACGACAGCGACGAGGACTGCCAAAGATCATATTGATGCGTTCTTGGTTGGTGTGGCGGGGGGTAGGTGTGGAGGGGGGAAATGGGCGGGGCTTGTGCAAATGTCCGGGGCTGTCGCTAACGTTTCCCGTACTGATGGCTTTCTGTACCATAGTACCCTATAGCTGAGCACTGGGTGCTCTAAGGCAGAAGTAGCGTTCGTTTGGAGAATACCAGCAACACTCCATACCCGATAATTTCATCAATCGAACTCCCATGTATGAAACAGCTTGAAACCCCTGATTTCATTACAAACGAGTTAATGTGTTAAATATTTGACATTAAGCGTGTTATACGATTGACTGAAGACGCAAAAACCTAATTATTTCACAAACGATTAAACGCTCTGAACGCTACATTACTCGGAAATACTAATTACATACGATAAGTTATGTAAACACTTTACTAAATACATTAATTGCATCGCATATTTCTGCACGTAGTATAACGTCACTTATGATGACACGTTTATTTTTTTAAATTAGGTAATCGTAGGTCTATTATGATAGAGTCTTATGAAAACTACCTTGCAAGACAGTTTTTTTTAAATCATGTAAACATTTATGCAACCGACACTGAACACTGTTTACATTTTTTTTGAAACGCTAGTTTTTCTCTTAAATTATATGTCGTAAAATGGTATAATTTTGGAAACACTTTCAGTAGTGTATGTGGATACTTTCTCAGTAACGTAGTAATAAGTGAAATAGTCATTCCCGATCATGAAGTTTTAGAACATGAGTAGCGGAAACGTAAGCGGTAAACGTTCTTCCTTTCGTAATCGGGGTAGGAGGGAGCTATAAGCGAAAAAAAGGTTTGAAATTAGGTCTAAATTTTGTTGTAAGTCGCTTAGTGCTCTCATTCTCAAGTACTGGATGAGTGTAGCGTGCCTAATTTGCGCGACGTGAGTTACACTGCCCCGAGACACTTGCGCAGTTTCTGTCTTAAATGCTGTGTTAAGCCTTTAATCAAAGATTATACCTCTTAATGTGCAGATTATGCCACCATTTTAAATTTTTGATTTCCTTCAATAATTGTATGAAATACTGAAAAATTGTTGCTGCCCCTACAAGCCGCTAGATAGGCAACCTGCAATGGAAACCGGGTATAAGTAGCCGTTTAGTAAAGTACGAGGGTCACTCCAAAAGAAATGCACACTATTTTTGTAAAAATACGGTTCTCATTCTGCATGCGTGAAAGTTGTACAGTGTGTAGATACATCCTTCCCGCTTGTTCTCAAACTTAGCTCAACCTGTTCCCGTGAGTGGCACCGTCACAGCATGCCTTCAAGATAGCACCTACACTTGACGTTCGTCAGAAGCAACGTGCTGTCATAGAATTCCTGTGCTGTGAAAACGAGACAGTGGGAAACATCCACAAGAGGTTGAAAAAGGTGTATGGAGATGCTGCTGTCGATCGCAGTACATTTAGTCGGTGGGCAAGCAGGTTACGTGATGAAAGCTTTCACGGCAATATTGAGGATTGTCCTCGCAGCGGCAGGCCTCGTACTGCACACACTCCACACAATGTGCAGAGAGTTAACAAATTGGTGACTGCTGACAGACGCATCACTGTGAACGAATTGTCACGCTACGTTGGGATAGGGGAAGAAAGTGTTTGCAGAATAATGAAAGTTTTGGCATTAAAAAAGGTTTGTGCCAGGAGGGTTCCCAGGATGTTGACAGTGGCTCACAAAGAAACAAGAAAAACGGTATACAGCGAACTTTTGGAACAGTACGAGAATGGTGGAGATGAATTTCTTGGAAGAACTGTGACAGGTGATGAAACATGGCTCCATCATTTTTCACCAGAGACGAAGAGGCAGTCAATGGAGTGGCATCATGCAAATTCATCCACGACAAAAAAATTCAAAACCACACCTTCTGCTGGAAAAGTTATGGCTACGGTGTTTTTCGATTCCGAAGGACTCTTGCTTGTGGACATCGTGGGCATCATACGAAGTGGAAGCACCAATTCTGATGCATATGGGACGACACTGAAGAAACTTCAAGATCGACTGAGTCGTAGTCGACCACATCGACAAAAGCAGGATGTTTTGCTGTTGCACGACAATGCACGGCCACATGTCAGTCAAAAAACCATGGAAGCGATCACAAAACTCGGATGGACAACACTGAAACACCCGCCTTACAGCCCTGACCTGGCTCCATGTGACTATCATCTCTTTGGGAAACTGAAAGACTCTCTTCGTGGAACAATGTTTGAAGATGATGACTCCCTTGTGCACGCTGCCAAACAGTGGCTCCGGAATTTTTCTGTGGGGGTATACAGGCGCTGGTTCCAAGATGGCGTAAGGCAGTTGAGAGTGATGGAAATTATGTGGAGAAATGAAAATATTGTTTCTAAAGAATGTACGTACAAACTTTAAGACTTTCAAACGTGTAGAATAAAAGATGGATTTAAAAAAATATAGTGTGCATTTCTTTTGGAGTGACCCTTGTCGATAACTTCCTGGATGATGCCATTCTCTCTATTGCGAATCAAGTGTTTTAAGTGTAAGAATATTATGTAATTAACAGCACTTGCTGTGTGTGGCCTACAGAGTCGTGTTTATGTTGTTGGTGATGATTACGAGAGGTATGGGAAACAGTGAACGTCTCTGCGGACACGGAGCCAAGCCTGCTGACTTCGAGTAACAGCAGACGGTGGTGCGCATTTCTTCCACCCCCAGGATTATTGCCATTGTACAATCGTGCGTTACAAACCGCTGCTGCTTAGGCCCTTTTTGCGAGGGTGCCTCCACATAGGAATTCCTTCTCGTATGCAACGCCACAGAAAAATAGCTTGCAGCCGGAAGTCATACCCTTCGTCCTCACGTGGGCCTCCCACTCGACGCACGAAGCACTTCCGCAGTGCAGTCCTCGCGATGTAACGCGCAGCCCGAAACCTGTTGCGGAATGAGTGACCACCTCGCGACGACCGCGCAATATCCTTCAGGAGTTTAGCCACTGGTAACACGGTTTGCCCCGCGATCCTGCACCAAATTGTCTCATCCGTTGTTACTCTTTCCGTGTTCTTTACGGAGATGTGTGGAGCCAGCCGCACTGAATATCTGCGCAGCGTGTGACTACGTTCTAGCCTCACATGTCGTGAAATGCTCAGTCTCTTAAACTGATTCCGAACATTTGTTTTCGTTGTAATTATACGTGTTAAATGCACTGTTTTTCATTATCTCTAAATAGCGTGCCTATTGTAGGTCTACTCTGTTTCACCTACTAATAATTTCACGTACTAATAACACAACTTCATTTTACGAGGAAATCTTGATAATTATCTTCAGCGATTGCTCACTTTTTTTTAATTTCCTTGGTTTCCCGAGTGTACTTGAACTACCAGGTCTGTAGGATAAATAAACATGTTAAAGTACGCGTGTATATGTGTCCTGCGAAGCATCAAAGACATTTACACGTAAAACTCTGTATTTGTGTACGTTGTTTGCAACATTTGTTTCCAACCATCTATGTCAACAGATGCATTTATCACGTTAGAAGCCGCTGTATTGCCGCACGCTCTTCCCTTATTCGTCATCGCAGTGTAAACTGCGGAGTTTCAATGAAGTAATTAAAGTACAGCGTAACTGACAATATGCACTCTTAACAATGGAAACTGGTGGACATGCTACATCGTTTTGAGCGTACCAGCACTAAACTAGCCATTATCAGAAGCCATAGCGATCGCATTATCGTATCCAGATATTTGCCCCGAACTGTTTTAGTCAGCTGTGATTTAATCACTCCGTCGAATATCGATATTTGAACCTCGATCATGAATGTAAGAACGTACGGCAACATAGTAACTTCCAATTCGGAGTGTGAGTGCTGGATGTGCTAATAGATATCATTTAAAGCAAATATTCAGTTTTTTCACGAATAATTCATTTATGACTTTGTGAATGTGCTGATCACAATTGTGTTATGTAGTCTTTATATTTGTTAGGCTTCAAGCGTCGATTTAACGGACGAATGATCTTCGTCAGCTGTAGAAGAGACATTGCATTTTCGAATGATTTCCATCCGATTTTAACCGTTCAACCTGGAGTGCTTGCCGTCTTAGGTTAGGTGAGACCGTTATTCATGCATTGTTGGCCAGTTTCAGGGTGGTTATTACTGCTGCTTTGATGATTTTGATGCGTGCTCCGTGGATGACCATTGTGGGCAAGATTATGGGAAAGTCGGCTTCTGCCCCATGAGGCTTTAGGTGAGGGCAGCGTGTTTCAGTGAGGCAGCAGTAACTCTGTTACGGTCGTCTTATACAGTGTTTCTGCGTAGTAGCTGGCATGACCTGTACCAGAAGCCAGTTACATAAGGCGGAGAGGCAGCACATTTCATTAACTGTACAGCGTAAGCACAAGTGATTACCGGCAGATGGGGAGGATATTACCCTACTGTTAATTCATACACTTTTGTAGCGATTTGTATCGATTAATAAACGTAAAAAGTAGAGTTCTTGTGTTCCGTTTTCTTCGGGACAGTCCCAGTAGTTTGGTGTGGTGCGAGGGGGAGGAATCTGCTATAACGTTGCTAAGAACACGTCACTACGAGTCAGCGAAACATTGCTGCGAAGTGTGCTTTGAGGGGTGGAGATGGGTATACGTTTTCCGAAAACACCGAGTGAAATCCTTGGTAGTGATTGTAGGAAAATGAAACGCCTACAGACGTCCTTATGATCTCATTTATTGTGTGGCTGGCACTTGCGGCGCTACACTGCGCCATCTTCAGGTCTTCGTTGATGCTGCAGAGGTTATCACGATAGTGAGCGGGACAAATATCTCACGATATAAGCATCAAACGAAAAAACTACAAAGAACGAAACTCGTCTAGCTTGAAGGGGGAAACCAGATGGCGCTATGGTTGGCCCGCTAGATGGCGCTGCCATACGTCAAACGGATATTTTTTAAAATAGGAACCCCCATTTTTATTACATATTCGTGTAGTACGTAAAGAACTATGAATGTTTTAGGTGGACCACTTTTTTCGCTTTGTGATAGATGGCGCTGTAATAGTCACAAACATATAAGTACGTGGTATCACTTAACATTCCGCCAGTGCGGACGGAATTTGCTTGATGATACATTACCCGTGTTAAAATGGACCGTTTACCAATTGCGGAAAAGGTCGATATCGTGTTGATGTATGGCTATTGTGATCAAAATGCCCAACGGGCGTGTGCTGTGTGTGCTGTTCGGTATCCTGGACGACATTATCCAAATGTCCGGATCGTTCGCCGGGTAGTTAGGTTATTTAAGGACACAGGAAGTGTTCAGCCACATTTGAAACGTCAACCACGACCTGCAACAAATGATGATGCCCAAGTAGGTGTTTTAGCTGCTGTCGCGGCTAATCCGCCCGTCAGTAGCAGACAAATTGCTCGAGAATCGGGAATCTCAAAAACGTCGGTGTTGAGAATGCTACATCAACGTCGATTGCACCCGTACCATATTTCTATGCACCAAGAATTGCATGGCGAGGACTTTGAACGTCGTGTACAGTTCTGCCACTGGGCACAAGAGAAATTACGGGACGATGACAGATTTTTTGCACGCGTTCTATTTAGCGACGAAGCGTCATTCACCAACAACGGTAACGTAAACCGACATAATATGCACTATTGGGCAACGGAAAATCCACGATGGCTGCGACAAGTGTAACATCAGTGACCTTGGCGGGTAATGTATGGTGCGGCATTATGGGAGGAAGGATAATTGGCCCCCATTTTATCGATGGTAATCTAAATGGTGCAATGTATGCTGATTTCCTACGTAATGTTCTGCCGATGTTACCAGAAGATGTTTCACTGCATGACAGAATGGCGATGTACTTCCGACATGATGAATGTCCGGCACAAAGCTCGCGTGCGGTTGAAGCGGTATTGAGTAGAATATTTCATGACAGGTGGATTGGTCGTCGAAGCACCATACCATGGCCCGCACGTTCACCGGATCTACGTCCCCGGATTTCTTTCTCTGGGGAAAGTTGAAGGATATTTGCTATCGTGATCCACCGACAACGCGTGACAACATGCGTCAGCGCATTGTCAATGCATGTGCGAACATTACGGAATGCGAAATACTCGCTGTTGAGAGGAATGTCGTTACACGTATTGCCAAATGCATTGAGGTTGACGGACATCATTTTGAGCATTTATTGCATTAATGTGATATTTAGAAGCAATCACGCTGTAACAGCATGCGTTCTCAGAAATGATAAGTTCACAAAGGTACATGTATCACATTGGAACAACCGAAATAAAATGTTCAAACGTACCTACGTTCTGTATTTTAATTTTAAAACGTTCCTGCTACCAACTGTTCGTCTAAAATTGTGAGCCATATGTTTGTGACTATTACAGCGCCCTCTATCACAAAGCGAAAAAAGTGGTCCAACTAAAACATTCGTATTTCTTTACGTACTATACGAATATGTAATAAAAAATGGGGGTCCCTATTTTTAAAAAAACGCAGTTGATATCCGTTTGAACTATGGCAGCGCCATCTAGCTGGCCAACCATACTGCCATCTGGTTTTCCCCTTCAAGCTGGCCGAGTTTCGTTCTTTGTAGTTTTTTCGTTTGACGCTTATTTCGTGAGACATTTGACCCTGTCACTATCAATGGACCACACTGTATATGCAGCAGCATAACTGGTTTACGCAGTTGACGGTTGGAGTGCTGTCATCAAATTTACAGATAGCATGCGTAAGCCACTTGTGATGACTCTGGTGCAGCGTATATGTGGATCGTGACAACCCCCTCAGCATCAACTAAGCCCTGAAGATGGCACAGTGAAGTGCTGAAACTGATAGCTACACAATAAATAAGGACGGCTTTAGGCGTTACATGATGAACGGCCGTGGCCCCCAAGACCAACCGCCAAAAGAATGGACATACAAAACCTTGGTAGCGATTGTCGCAGTGGTTGCTAAATGGCTGGTAAAATGGTCAAAGCTGGACAACGGTGAATGCATCCAAAGAAGACACGGACAGTCTGCAGCTAGTCTCACCTCACGTAGTCGAGCGCCGCGTCTTTAAGTACTTGACCATTTTTTGAGTGTCATAGTTTGTGTCCAAGTGTTGTCTGCAGCTTTCACCGCGGCTTTTCCGCTCGCGCCGGCCACGTATTCGATCCCGGAACTGGGCGCGCGCGTGCGCCGGCAGGGCCGTGTTTGACGAACGATAACAGCCACATTATCGCGGCGCGGCTTACGTGACGGGGCGTTGATACGGGCGCACGCTTCCTCTCCTGTCTGAACGACAGTCCTGCCGGCCGCCGCTGCGACACGTGCGGGCTGCCTCCTATTCTCGTGCTGAGGAGGCGTTCTATTGAAGCATCCTCACACCGGACGTGAAAGAGGAGGCGGACGCGCCGGTGGAGTTTCGTGACGTCACAGCGAGGCATTTCACGTTGCGGCTCGAGGAAGGGCGAATCAGACTAGTGAGACGATTGCTTCGTTCACAGAAACATGGCCAATGATATACACTACTGGCCATTAAAATTGCTACACCACGAAGATGACGTGCTACAGACGCGAGATTTAACCGACAGAACGAGGATGATGTGATATGCAAATGATTAGCTTTTCAGAGCATTCACACAAGGTTGGTGACACCTACAACGTGCTGACATGAGGAAAGTTACCAACCGATTTCTGATACACAAACAGCAGTTGACCGGCGTTACCTGGTGAAACGTTGTTGTGATGCCTCGTGTAAGGAGGAGAAATCCGTACCATCACGTTTCCGACTTGATAAAGGTCGGATTGTACCCTACGGCGATTGCGGTTTATCGTATCGCGACAATGCTGCTCGCGTTGGTCGAGATCCAATGACTGTCGGTGGGTTCAGGAGGGTAATACGGAACGCCGTGCTCGATCCCAACGGCCTCGTATCACTAGCAGTCGAGATGACAGCCATCTTATCCGCATGGCTGTACCGCTTCGTGCAGCCACGTCTCGATCCCTCAGTCAACAGATGGGGACCTGTGGAAGACAACAACCATCTGCACGAACAGTTCGACGACGTTTGCAGCAGCACGGACTATCAGCTCGGAGACCATCGCTGCGGTTACCCTTGACGCTGCATCACAGACAGGAGCGCCTGCGATGGTGTACTTAACCTGGGTGCACGAATGGCAAAACGTCATTTTTTCGGATGAATCCAGGTTCTGTTTACAGCATCATGATGGCCGCATCCGTGTTTGGCGACATAGCGGTGAACGCACATTGGAAGCCTGTATTCGTCATCGCCATACTGGCGTATCACCCGGCGTGATGGTATGGGGTGCCATTGGTTACACGTCTCGGTGACCTCTTGTTCGCATTGACGGCACTTTGAACAGTGGACGTTACATTTCAGATGTGTTACGACCCGTGGCTCTACCCTTCATTCGATCCCTGCGAAACCCTATATGTCAACAGGATAATGCACGACCGCATGTTGCGGGTCCTGTACGGGCCTTTCGGGATACAGAAAATGTTCGACTGCTGGTCTGGCCAGCACATTCTCCAGATCTCTCATCAATTGAAAACGTGTGGTGAATGGTGGCCGAGCAACTGGCTCGTCACAATAAGCCAGTCACTACTCTTGATGAACTGTGGTATCGTGTTGAAGCTGCATGGGCAGCTGTACCTGTACACGCCATCCAAGCTCTGTTTGACTCAATGCCCAGGCTTATCAAGGCCGTTATTACTGCCAGAGGTGGTTGTTCTGGGTACCGATTTCTCAGGGTCTACGCACCCAAATTGCGTGAAAATGTAATCACATGTCAGTTCTAGTATAATATATTTGTACAATGAATACCCATTTATCATCTGCATTTCTTCTTGCTGTAGCAATTTTAGTGGCCAGTAGTGTACAAGATCGCTTTCTACGTCACTAGCAGAATGTAGGAGACGGCATATTGTATTATGTGGTTTGCAGATTAATCGCATATGGTGTTTATATCATAACTTAATTCCAGTAAATACACGAGGTTCCAAAAACATCTGTACACTGATGACCTCTCAAAGACGTCATGTTTCTGGTATGGTGTGTTTTAACAAGACGAAGAGATATAACGTATTGGAGAATAGACACATTCGTAACTTGATGCGTTTCGTGCTGTAGCTCGCGTACAAAGGGAGTACGTCGTTTCAAGGCACCGGCTCATTCAATGCTTATCAGAAAGTGTCGTTTTTGGTGCGACTTTTTTATAATTAACTATCAATTACTGACATGTCGGCAGTTAAAGTTTTCACGTCACCTTAAGACCAAATGCACAGACATAATATGCATCTGCAAACTAGTGTGGGGCGAAGAGGCACCGATTCGTAACTCAGAGGCTGCGTATCCACTTGCATGTTTTCTAAAAGATTCTGGGAGTTTTTGTTCACTGAATACAACTTTGTTCTGAAAAATTTGATGTCATCTATATAATAAACGCCTAAAGTCGCCATCATTTTACCAGTAGCAGGTTGTCCATCTAACGGTTTCTAGGGGGCAACAAAAGTTTCATTTAGTATTTCATATTATTGTTGCCCGAATTTAAAAATTTAAAATGCTGTAATAATAACCGACCCGTCAAGAGACATAATCTTACGTTAAAGTCTTAACACTAGAGCTCAAGCATCGAAGTCTGTGTCTGTGTCTTGAGGTAGCGCGAGGTACCCAGACGACATCCATCCAGTATTTGGTGAAGACTGCGCTTACTGAGTACCAAGAAACCTCACACATAAATTCAAACATTTCCGAAACTTTTCCTTTCCTGACACGCCTCACAAAATGACAAATGGAAACAAGTTTATCACTTCCTACACTTTCGCAGTAAAACTTCAGTATCTGGCGTGATATTTTAATTTTTACTTTTTTTTAATGTTATGGGACTTAACTGCTAAATTCGTCAGTCCCTAAGCTTACACACAACCTAAACTATCCTAAGGTCAAAAACACACACACACATGCCCGAGGGAGGACTCGAACCTCTGCCGGGATCAGCCTCACAGTCCATGACTGCAGCGCCCTAGACCGCTCGGCTAATCCCGCGTGGCTTTTACTTCTTTACCACTAACTCTATTCGCAACAAATTTTTCAGACAGTAACCACTTTCAGCACTGAATATACCTGCAAAAATTATGTCATTGTACACCAGATACGTCAGGAGATATGACTTTATAAACATTGAGTAGTGTGAAAAAGTAGCTGTTCTAAAAACTTTGCGCAAATTACGCAGTCTACAGTCATCCAATATTTGACAATGAAGCTCTTTTATACATGGGAGCTGCACTACATAAAGAATCGGGACCGAGGGGGGAGGGGGGGGCGGAGAGTTACTGCTGTATAAATAAAACTGTTCCCCTTTCAGGAGTGAGTTTGTTCGGTTTTGTGAACGTGTCAGGGAACGTTGACCAAGGAATTGAGACAGCTGCCTATGCCACTGGCTGATCACAGAACGAGGAGCCACGACGCTGGAGTCATGGATTTATTTCACACTCTGTACATCTTTAGTAAGCCATCTAAACAACGAAATGTGCAAGCAGTAAGGTGCACCACTCTGGTAGTTCCGAGAAAATCGCAAGAGAGGTTTTACGAGTCTATTACATAACTGATGTATTTGCGCGCAGGTGCTGCACGTTAAGAGTTGATGGGGGTCAGGTGGTTAGCGTCCGAGCTTCGTAAGACAAACGTGTATGATGCGACGCTTCGACTGCCATTCAAACCTTTATTCTTGTAGAACAAGTGTAAATTCAGTGATATTCGTTATCGCTACATTAGCAACGTCTCACCGCTACGCAGTTTAACTGCCAAATGAGGACAGCCTCTGTGTCTGCAGCTCGAAGCATTGAGATGGAAAGTAGTTCCGGGTCCTTACTAGATAGAATGTTAAAGAATTTCGCAAATCATCACAGGCATACGTTTTCAGGAAACCTCTATGCGTTTCTTCATTTAGTTATCGATAGCTATAAACATGATTGTTCTAATCACTAAATGCAATTAATATAGTAAGTAGTAAAATAACATTAAATTCACTAAAATTTCATGCAAATACACGTGACTTTTTGATTATATTACCTCTCAAAGTCGTATAAATTAAAATGACCAGTGATGAAAAAAATATAGTTTGAGCAGGACTCGAACCGTCGCCTCATACACGTTCCTCTTCTCTTATGTAGCTCGAACGCTGACCACTTCACCACTGTGAACTTCAACTATAAACTGCCCCCCCCTCCCCCCACCGCCCGACCTTCCTTTCCCGCACATACGGACAGGTACATCAGTTACGTAATAGATTCTTAAAACCTGTCTTGCGATTTTATCGAAATTGCCAGATTAGGGCACCTTACTACTTGCACACTATGTTGTTTTGATGGCTTACTGAAGCCGTACGAAGTTTGAAGTACACTACTGGCCATTAAAATTACTACACCACGAGGATGACGTGCTACAGACGCGAAATTTAACGACAGGAAGAAGATGCTGTGATATGCAAATGATTAGCTTTTCACAGCATTCACTTAAGGTTGGCGCCGGTGGCGACACCTACAACGTGCTGACATGAGGAAAGTTTCCAACCGATTTCTCATACACCACCAGCAGTTGACCGGCGTTGCCTGGTGAAACGTTGTTGTGATGCCTCGTGTAAGGAGGAGAAATGCGTACCATCGCGTTTCCGACTTTGATAAAGGTCGGATTGTAGCCTATCGCGATTGCGGTTTATCGTATCGCGACATTGCTGCTCGCGTTGGTCGAGATCCAATGACTGTTAGCAGAATATGGAATCCGTGGCTTCAGGAGGGTAATACGGAACGCCGTGCTGGATCCCAACGGCCTCGTATCACTAGCAGTCGAGATGACAGGCATCTTATCCTCATGGCTGTAACGGATCGTGCAGCCACGTCTCGATCCTTGAGTCAACAGATTGGGACGTTTGCAAGACAACAACCATCTGCACGAACAGTCCGACGACGTTTGCAGCAGCACGGACTATCAGCTCAGAGACCATGGCTGCGGTTACCCCTGACGCTGCATCACAGACAGGAGCGCCTGTGATGGTGTACTCAGCGACGAACCTGGGTGCACGAACGGCAAAACGTCATTTTTTCGGATGAATCCAGGTTCTGTTTACAGCATCATGATGGTCGCTGTTTGGCGACATCGTGATGAACGCACATTGGAAGCGTATGTCCGTCATCGCCATACTGACGTATCACCGGCGTGATGGTATGGGGTGCCATTGGTTACACGTCTCGGTCATCTCTTGTTCGCATTGACGGCTCTTTGAACTGTGGACGTTACATTTCAGATGTGTTAAGACCCGTGGCTCTACCCTTCCTTCGATCCCTGCAAAACGCTACATTTCAGCAGGATAATGCACGACCACATGTTGCAGGTCCTGTACGGGCCTTTCTGGATACAGAAAATGTTCGACTGCTGCCCTGGCCAGCACATTCTCCAGATCTCTCACCAATTGAAAACGTCTGGTCAATGGTGGCTGAGAAACTGGCTCGTCACAATACGTCAGTCACTACTCTTGATGAACTGTGGTATCGTGTTGGAGCTGCATGGGCAGCTGTACCTGTATACGCCATCCAAGCTCTGTTTGAGTCAATGCCCAGGCGTATCAAGGCCGTTATTACGGCCGGAGGTGGTTGTTCTGGGTACTGATTTCCCAGGATCTATGCACCCAAATTGTGTGAAAATGTCAGTTCTAGTATAATATATTTGTCCAATGAATACCCGCTTATCATCTGCATTTCTTGTTGGTGTAGCAATTTTAATAGCCAGTGTTTTTTTAAGTTGAATGTTTTCAACATTTCACGGCCCTGTCAGCAACTGTGGCTGCTGCATCGCGGTCGCGAAGTGGGCCCGAGGCAGTTTCAAACAAGTTTTTACACTCTGACGATAATTTATGGTTTTGTAGTTTTAGCTTGACGGTGTCCACAATGGACAAACGGTAGTTACTTTTATTCTGAAGAAGGTTGGGTTATCGCGACTGAAACGTAGGTAAATCTAGGCAAACATTGGGACTGAGGCTGTTGGTTATTAAAATTAAATTTTTTTAAGTGCACTTTGATGTGCCAGCTGTGTTTGTTTAATTTTATGTAGACTTTTTAACTGTCCCCCAGTGCATTTCCCCATCTTAGTGAATATTTTAACTCTCATCATCTCCACTTACTGTGTTTTTATATCCTCCTTTTTAACCCCCTTTTTATGTAATCACCCTTCCGTATTTCTGTAAAGCCAATTGGCTGAAGAGCAGTGGACGGTGCTGCTGCCAGCCCTCCCCTACTCATATGGGGCAGGGGAATGAAATTACAATAAAGGAAACAAAAACTAGCGGACACTCACCTGGAGATGGTTGGACGGTTGCCAGCTGAAAGATTGTGACAAGACGTCAACATGATCCGGCTGCATTCCCTAAACCTCAAAGAATATACAATACTTCTAATTGTTGTATCTTTACGGTCTGACAGTGAGGCTAATGTACCACTATGTCCGCTATTGGCTGCCAGTAAGAGGCGCCAGCTATCCGTCGCATGGGCCTAGATCCTGACGTCCAGCCAGAGACAAATACCGGCCACCGGGCGGCTGCAACACACTTGGAATCCTACTGTGTCAAAGTCTCTCCCTCGCTTACACCTTACTTTCGTCACCTGGCTGTTCACTGGATTTCAGTTTGGATCGCTGTTCTGCGGATTATTGACGGTTAAATGCATGCAGCTTACTATGCATATGTACACTGGAGAGAAAAAGAAACTGGTACACTTGCGTAGCCGGCCGGTGTGGCCGAGCGGTTCTAGGCGCTTCAGTCTGGAACCGCGTGACCGCTACGGTTGCAGGTTCGAATCCTGCCTCGGGCATGGATGTGTGTGATGTCCTTAGGTTAGTTAGGTTTAAGTAGTTCTAAGTTCTAGGGGACTGATGACCTCAGAAGTTAAGTCCCATAGTGCTCAGAGCCATTTGAACCATTTTTGAACACCTGCGTTATCTCTTGTAGGGCAATCGCGAGCACGCAGAAGTACTGCAACACGGCGGGCAAGGACTCAACTACTGTCTGCAGTAGTGGTGCAGGGATTTGACACAATGAATCCTGCAGGGCTGTCCATAAATCCGTAAGAGTACGATGGGGTTGAGATCTCTTCTGAACAGTACGTTGCAAGGCATCCCAGATATGCTCTATAATGTCATGTCTGGGGAGCTTGGTGGCCAGCGGAAGTGTTTAAACTCATAAGAGTGTTCCTATAGCCACTCTGTAACAATTCTGGGCGTGTGGGGTTTCGCATTATCCTGCTGGTATTGCCCAACTCCGTCGGAATGCGCTACGCTCATGAATGGATACAAATGATGAGACAGGATGCTTACGTACGTGACAGAGTCGTATCCAGACGTATCAGGGGTCCCTTATCACTCCAGTTGCACACACCACACGCCATTAAAGAGCCTCCACCAGCTTGAACACTCTCCTGTTGACATGCAGAGTCCATGGTTCAAATGGCTATGAGCACTTTGGGACTGAACATCTGAGGTCATCTGTCCCCTAGAGCTTAGAACTACTTAAACCTAACTAACCTAAGGATATCACACACATCCATGCCCGAGGCAAGATTCGAACCTGTGACCGTAGCAGCCGCACGGTTCCGGACTAAAGCGCCTAGAACCGCTCGACCACAACGGCGGCAAGGTCCATGGATTCATGAGGTTGTCTCCATATCCGTACTCGTCCATCCACTCAATACAACTGGAAACGAGACTCATTCGACCAGGCAACATCACTCATCAACAGACCAATGCCTGTGTTGACGGGCCCCGCCAAGGTGTAAAGTTTTCTGTCGTGCAGTCATCAAGGGTACACGAGTGGTCCTTCGGCTCCGAATGCCCATATCGTTGAATGGTTCGCACGCTGACATTTGTTGACGGCCCAGCGTTGAAATCTGCAGCAATTTGCGGAAGTGGTGCACTTCTGTCCCGTTGAACGATTCACTTCAGTCGTCGTTGGTCCTGTTCTTGCAAGATCTTTTTCATGGCGCAGCGATGTCGGAGATTTGATGTTTTAACGGATTTTTTTATATTCACGGTACATTCGTGAAATGGTCGTAGGGGAAAATCCCCTCTTCATCGCTACCTCGAAGATGCTGTGTGCCATCGCTCCTGCGCAGATTATAGCACCACGTTCAAACGTTGTAGCAGCAATAACGGGTCTGACAACTGCGCCAGACACCTCTTGTCTCATACAGACATGGTCGATCGCAGCGCCGTATTCTGTTTTTACGAGGGTCACTCCAAAAGAAATGCACACTATTTTTTTTAAATCCATATTTTATTCTACATGTTTGAAAGTTTTACAGTGTGTAGATACATCCTTTAAGAACAATATTTTCATTTCTCCACATAATTTCCATCCCTCTCAACTGCCTTACGCCATCTTGGAACCAGCGCCTGTATACCCGCACGGTAAAATTCTGGACCAACCTGTTGGAGCCATTGTTTGGCAGCGTGCACAAGGGAGTCATCATCTTCAAACCTTCAAATCTTCATCAAAAATGATGGAGCCATGTTTCATCACCTGTCACAGTTCTTCCAAGAAATTCATCCCCACCATTCTCATACTGTTCCAAAAGTTCGCTGCATACCGTTCTTCTTGTTTCTTTGTGAGCCACTGTCAACATCCTGGGAATGCACCTGCCACAAACCTTTTTTAACGCCAACACTTTCAGTATTCTGCGAACACTTCCTTCTCCTATCCCACCGCAGCGTGACAATTCGTTCACTGTGATGCGTCTGTCAGCAGTCACCAATTCGTTAACTCTCTGCACATTGTGTGGAGTGTGTGCAGTACGAGGCCTGCCGCTGCGAGGACAATCCTCAATAATGCCGTGCCCGCTTTCATCACGTAACCTGCTTGCCCACCGACTAACTGTACTGCGATCGACAGCAGCATCTCCTTACACCTTTTTCAACCGCTTGTGGATGTTTTCCACAGTCTCATTTTCACAGCACAGGAATTCAATCACAGGACGTTGCTTCTGATGAACGTCAAGTGTAGCAACCATCTTGAAGACATGCTGTGACGGCGCCACTCACGGGAACAGGTTGAACTAAGTTTGAAAAGAAGCGGGAAGGATGTATCTACCACTGTAAAACTTTCATACATGCAGAACGAAAACTGCGTTTTTACAAAAATAGTGTGCATTTCTTTTGGAGTGACCCTCGTATATTTCTGTATTGGAATACGCATGGCTATACCAGTTTCTTTGGCGCTTCAGCGTATTAATTCCGTAACATGGTATGCAATTTTTTTTTTTTGATGGAGTAATGTACGCTTAATCTAGGGCTTGGTCCATATAAGAGCTGTTGGTAAAACATGGATATGTATCGTAACTTTTCCCACAACAAATCCATAATTTTCGGCGATAAATTATATCACTTTGTACCGATATATCGACATGAATATGGTAACACTGACTGCCGATATTTTTATTTTATATTATTTTATTATTTTTTTTTTACATTCGTTAACTGCTAGATCTCTGGCGTTGGCAGAAATGAAAAGACAGGAAGTGGACATGAAGTGTTCCGAACAAATCCGGTATGTGGTGAAACCGAACGATGGACCCATCGGGCACCTTCTATTCTGCCACTTACATGCAGGTACTATTGTTAGCAAAGTGGTTATCGCCGAACGTGATCGTGCATCATTTTCCTTTCAGTTCTTACTCCAAGGGGGATAAGCAGCCTGCTATCTTGTTGATGCACAGAATGTCTACTAATAAAATCAATACTTAAATATACAGCTGTAAGACCGGCAGTACATTTACAATGTGGAGTCGATAGTTTTGTAGGCGGGTACGTCGATGTTTGATTGATCAATAGAAGGGTAGAGAAAAACCGTGTCACGAAATTTTAACCCTGAACAGCTGATGCCACTAGCTACCAAAAATACTAATGTTGTGTAGGTCGACAACGCATCATTTTTAAACTACGGAAACTTGGCGCCACACGTTCCATTTGGCCATGGGATTGCCCTGTTGCCGTTCGTCGGTTGACAGTTCGCACGTACAAACGTCCCTCGCCCTATCGCTGCCCGAACGTGATAAACACACGTGTCGAATAGGCCTTGCGGTTTATCTCCATCTCACGTCAGAGGCATTCACATGTAAGAACGAGATATGGTTTTTGCTTATGGACTAGCTGACGATAATGCACTTGAAGCTCGACGGTTGTATGAGGAACGGTACCCAGCGATGATGTCCTCCTCGCCGTGCCCGGCGACAGCGACTCCGTCAGTCTTCTCTGTCCTTGTTGTGGTAGGCTCGGATGTGGCTCGCGAATCCGAATGTCGCTTTGAATATCCTGTTGCATGAAGCACAGTGAAGTTGACCAGCAGAGTTGTAAGTATACGTGTAGACAGGCTTGAGCTGAGATTTTCGGAGCTCTCTTTTAGCATCCGGGTTCATTAGACGCTTTTGCTCGAATTGTTCGATGCTCTTATGTACAGTTGATCGCCACTCCGATCGGCGCAATGCTAGCTCCTCCCAACGGTTGCTTGGAATGCCACAGGCTGCAAGGTGGCGTTTGATGGTGTCTTTATATAGCAGGTGTTGACCACCTTTCCTTCTCTTCCCGCACGAGAGCTGCGAGTAGAACACCGCTTTAGGTAGCCTACTGTCATCCATGCGTACTATGTGACCACTCCATCTCAGTTGATGTTTAATTATTAAAGCTTCAATACCAGCCAGTTTCACGCGGCGCAAAATCTCCGTGTTTGGGACACGGTCTTCCCATTTGATGCGCAGAATTGATCTCAGACATCGAAGATGAAATTTATCTAGCTTCTTAATGTCAGCTTTGTAACAGCACCAGGTTTCCGAGGCATAGAGTAAGGTGGATAATACTACTGCTTTGTAGACTGCAATTTTTGTTTGTAGTTTGAGATCATGTGATTTCCATACTCGGTCATTAAGCTTACCGAAGGCTGAGGCTGCGCTGGCTATACGCGCTGCGATTTCCGTTGTCAGGCTGTTGTCACTTCTAATTTGGCTTCCCAGGTATTTGAAATTTGACACATTTTGCAAGGGTTTGTTATTTATCTCAATACTGGAGTCATCTGCATTAAGACCTCTAAGTGGCTGTTTGAGAACTTGCGTCTTAGTGATGCTAATGGCTAAGCCAAATCTTCTGCAGGAGGCATTTAGCAGATTTACGTAAGTCTGAAAAGTTTCGCAAGAATTAGCCATCATGCATACATCATCCGCGTAGAGAATCGCTAAGATGGATAGTTTGGTTACGCGACATTTTGTTCTGAGGCGAGAGATGTTGAAGACACTTTTGTCTGTCCTTGTGTCGAGACTAATTTGATTACTACAGGCTTTGGTCGCGTCTCTCATAACAACTGCGAAGTAAAGTGAGAAGAGTGTGGGAGCCAGAACACAGCCTTGTTTTACACCACATGTCACGGGAAACTGTTCTGAGAGCTTGTCCTCATGGCGGATTTTTGCCATCATGTTTTCATGAAACTGCCGAATCAAACTGACAATTTTGTCAGGGCACCCAGTTTTCTTTAGTATGATCCAGAGAGCTTCCCGTGGGACACGATCAAAAGCATTTTCCAGGTCTACAAAGCACATGAACAAAGGCCGATGTTGCTCTAAGCTTTTCTTTTGCATCTGTTTGACAACAAATATGGCATCCACTGTGCCTCTGTTTGGGCGAAAGCCACACTGGGTCTCTGGTAGCAGTTTTTCTGCAAAGTGTGTTAACCGGGTGTTAATTATGTGGGCAAGGACTTTTCCCGCTGCTGAGAGAAGAGAAATGCCCCTGTGGGAGCTGCAGTCTGATATGTCACCCTTGCCTTTATAGATCTTGGAAATACAAGCATCTTTCCAGTCTTGTGGAATCATTTCATACTCCCAAATCCTTAAGATCAGAGCAAAAAATGGTTTCTTGATGTTTGGCCCCCCATATTTATATAGCTCTGATGGCAAGTTATCTAATCCTGCTGATTTGTCATTTTTCAGCTTAGCCAGTGCTGAAATGAATTCATCGTAGGAAGGGGCATCCGCAAGTTGTTCCTCAACTGGCAGGTCTTCAAGTGCTTCTATGTATGGAATATCGGTTGTCTGATGGTCGTGACTAAGAACGTCATTAAAATGTTCCGCCCACCGAGACAGGATGTCACTCTGTTGCGTCAGCCGACAACTTTTATCTTTGTTATAGACTGGTGCTATCTTCCCAACTCTTGGACCAAAGATAGTTTTCAGGGACTCAAAGAATCTGCTCGTTTGGTGTGTGCCGGCATATAACTGTATTTCATTTGCTTTGTTTGCCCACCAACTGTCTTTGAGAGCACGTACCTTCACTTTCAGATTGTAATGCGCTGCTCTTCGCTTGTTATCACCAGGGGTGCGAAGAGAGGTTCTGAAATCATTAATTAGCTTTCTGATCTCTGGATCTGAGTCGTCAAACCAGTCCTGGTGCTTCTTCTGAGGCTTTCCCAAGACTTCTGAAGCACAGCCACGCAGTCTGTTAGCGTATGCACTCCACTGTTCATCTACAGGGGCAGATTCAGATATCAAAAGGCCATCGACACCAAATTTTTCATCCAGTTTTGCTCTCATAGTCTGATCATTGGCCAAGATTTTGCAGGACAATTTTGTTGGTATTTTGTGTGAAGCTCGGCGTGGTGCCTTCCAAGTTATCTATAATTTGGACCTCACGAGTCGATGGTCTGTCCATCCCTGAGCGCCTCTCATTGCACGTGTGACCAGTACGTCACCAAGATCTTTTTGCCGTACTATCACATAATCCAGAAGGTGCCAGTGTTTAGATCGCGGATGCACCCATGTCGTTTTATATTTTTCAGGCAGACGAAAATATGTATTTGTCAGACAGAGTTCAAACTCGGCACATAGAGTTAGAAGATCCAAACCATTCGAGTTGCATTTTCCAATCCCATGGCGACCGAGGACTCCATTCAAAGCACTGAAATCATTCCCAACACGAGCATTAAAATCACCAACTAACAGAAGTTTATCTGCAGAAGGAATATCCCTAAGGACATGTCGGAGGTCTTGGTAGAACTTGTTCTTCTCTTCATCCGGAGATGGCAATGTAGGTGCGTATACATTGATCAAGTGAAGATATTTCTTGGATGCCAGGTGAAGTCTGAGTGTTATTATTCTGTCACTGATACCTTTTGGGAGTTCTGTTAGTGAACATGCCAATTTATTGCGTATGGCAAAGCCTACCCTTCCGCCCTTTCAGTGGATGATTTTCCACTCCAGTAGTAGGTATAACCTCTGAGCGGTTCACATAACTGTCCAGAGTCACTAAGATGTGTTTCACTTATGGCGGTAATGTCGATGTTATATCTAGCCAATTCCCTTGCGATAAGTCCTGTCTTTCTGTCTGGGCACTGATTATGGTCGTTATCCTGTAAAGTACGGACGTTCCAGACTCCAATCATTAGATATTTAAGGTAACTGTTTATTTTATTATTTTTTTGACCGCATATGTAAGTGAACAAGCGACCGCAGTTTGCCACTTGTGCTGGGTTGAGACGGGCTATGTTTAGGCCACCTTTTCTAGGCCCCTCCCTGGATTAGGGAAAGCAGAGCGATCCTAAATAGAGCTGCTTTGTCGTCTGACGAGCTGCCGAACCAGTCCTCCCGTCTCTCACGAGTACCAGAACGACCATCACCGTCTCACCGCCTAACGTGCAGAGCACCCACCAACTAAGGTTCAGGTACACAAAACCCTTGCCTCACCATCAGTACTCCATCGCCGCAGGACTTTCAAAGCTCATAGTCCATTGAAACTTTGCCGGAGTCATCTGCGCGTGAAGGTATTTAAAGTGGACAAGCAGTTGCGCAGATGCAGATCCACTCTCTCGTCCTCCGCCTCTGGTTGGCAGTGGATCGTAGGGCCGATACGACTGGCAAGAGGCAGGGGATGCAGTGAATGGCCATATGCCACTGGAAGTATCCTGACATACGCCCTTAAGGCACATCACAGGTGCCTTGCTTCGTCGGTACAGAAGCCGTGAGTGTTTACCTATCGATATTACCCGCCTCCTACACCGATGAAGAGACTGACAGAAGGGAAGAAGGAAAGGGAAGGGACTGGAAGGGAAAGGGAGGAAAGGACGGTAGGTCGTTGCGAGGCACACTTCGTCTGGCTCCTCTGCTGAGACCTGACCGGCTCGGTTGAACCTGCCAGTAGCTACGCTACCACCGGTATAGCTCTCAGCATCACAGGAACACGCAAACTCTCCCACCCGCACGGACAGTGCTACGATAAGGTGGTGCCTCCAGCAATACGCCACCCACAAAAGCAAAAGTTTACAGTATTTCACCGGCGACTTGGCGAAACAAGCTCGTTAGCGGGATTTCATGGTCATGCTGGAACACCTCGAAGACGACGGGATGCTGCATTTGAAGAGACTGTCCTCGAGCTCTTCGAGGAAGCACCTACGACAAGTACTCGAGAGGTTGGCACGACATGGGGGTCACTCATGAGTTAGTCCGGGAGATTTTGAAGGATGGCCGTCATCATCCATTTAGGTTCCACACTGTTCAAGACCTAAATCCTGTGGCAGACTATGAGCACAGGCAAGGATTTTGCCGGTGGTTTCTGCGACGTGTTGCACGAGATCCCGACTTCGCCGCCATTGTGTTGTTTGCCGACGGGTTCACCTACCATCGGGATGGCCTTTAAAAGATTGGAAACTTTCGTCACTGGACAAGGTGAAATCCTCACGTCACGTACGCCCACAGACACCAGGAACGATTTTCTCTCAACATGTGGGCAGGCATTGTGGGCGACCATCTGACTGACTAGGTCCGTCTACCGCCTCGACTTACTGGGCAAATTTCCTCTACCTGGCTTGCTGGAAGATGTTCCTCTGGACAACGGCTACCCATGTGGTTGCAGCATGATGGGGCGCCCGCACATAACAGTCGTGCTGTGCGTGGATATTTAAATGAACTCTTCGACAGCCGGATAATTGGCAGAGGTGCTCATAGGACATGGCCCCCGCGATCGCCAGACATCACGCCACCGGACTTTTTCCTGTGGGGATTCTTCAAGGTTCTAGTTCAACCACCTGGACGCGAACCGCGTAGAAATGAAGAGGAATTAATAGATCGCATTCAACATGCGGCCAATCACATCAGGGCAATGGCAGGTATGAGATTTTCACTCTGCAGCAGAGTGTGCGCTGATATGAAACTTCCTGGCAAATTAAAACTGTGTGCTGGACCGAGACTCGAACTCGGGACCTTTGCCTTTCGCGGGCAAGTGCTCTACCATCTGAGCTACCGAAGCACGACTCATGTCCCGCCCTCACAGCTTTACTTCTGCCAGTATCTCGTCTCCTACCTTCCAAACTTTACAGAAGCTGTCCTGCGAACCTTGTAAAATGGCTCTGAGCACTATAGGGCTTAACATCTATGGTCATCAGTCCCCTAGAACTTAGAACTACTTAAACCTAACTAACCTAAGGACATCACACAACACCCAGTCATCACGGGGCGCCGGCCGCGGTGGTCTAGCGGTTCTAGGCGCGCAGTCCGGAACCGCGCGACTGCTACGGCCGCAGGTTCGAATCCTGCCTCGGGCATGGATGTGTGTGATGTCCTTAGGTTAGTTAGGTTTAGGTAGTTCTTAGTTCTAGGGGACTGATGACCACAGATGTTAAGTCCCATAGTGCTCAGAACCATCACGAGGCAGAGAAAATCCCTGACCCCGCCGGGAATCGAACCCGGGAACCCGGGAGCGGGAAGCGAGAACGCTACCGCACGACCACGAGCTGCGGACTGCGAACCTTGCAGAACTAGCACTCCTGAAAGAAAGGATATAGCGGAGACATGGCTTAGCCACAGCCTGGGGGATGTTTCCAGAATGAGATTTTCACTCTGCAGCGGCGTGTGCGCTGATATGAAACTTCCTGGCAGATTAAAACTGTGTGCTCGACCAAGACTCGAACTCGGGACCTATGCCTTTCGGGAGCAAGTGCTCTACCAACTGAGCTACCCAAGCACGACAGACGCCCCGTCCTCACAGCTTTATTTCTGCCATTACCTTGTCTCCTACCATCCAAACTTTACACAAGCTCTCCTGCGAACCTTGCAGGAGTAGCACTCGTGAAAGAAAGGATATAGTGGAGACATGGCTTAGCCACAGCGTGGGGGATGTTTCCAGAATGAGATTTTCACTCCGCATGCAGAGTGTGAGTTTATTCCTGGAATGTAGGAGACAAGATACTGGCAGAGGCAGAGGTGTGAGGACGGGGCGTGAGTCGTGCTTGGGTAGCTCAGATGGTAGAGCACTTGCCCGAGAAAGGCAAAGGTCCCGAGTTCGAGTCTCGGTCCGGCACACAGTTTTAATCTGCCACTAAGTTTGAATGCCAGGAATCTTTGAAAAAGTTGGGCAAAACACCGTTCGGTGTTATCAAGCTTGTGTCGCGTCACAGAGTTTCCAGTTCGAGCACCCGCTTTAAGTAAACAATATCCTAGCTACAAAAACGGCGTTTTTCAGGGCCGATACAATTTGTAAAAGCCTTTCTGTATGTGAAACCAAACAGCTGTTGATGGGTTTGTTCCCGGTACCTTTCATCATGAAACTACACTGGATGTGTCGGGAACCCGGCGTTTTCGCCCCCAAGCCCCCAGAGCGGAAGGATGGCGTGTTACCACCGAGCCTTCGATACGTCACGATATCCAGCAGGCAAAGCATTCACCGTCATGCGTTGTCCAGAGCATCCAGCAACAGAGCAACTCCGCGATCAATCGGAGCGCGTGGCGCCAAGTTTCTGTAGTTTAAAAACGGTGCGTTGTCGACCTACACAACATTAGTAATTTCGGTTCCTACTGGCATCAGCTATTCAGGGTTAAAATTCCGTGACGATTTTTCTCCAGGCTGTGTATCGATACTGTCGTGTGCGTACTGTAAGACCTTTGGTACACACACCATCAGATTATTTGACTTGTCGCTCTAACGAAGTAGGCGAGTGTCAGCAATATGTCTCGTGGTCTTATCGTGGCGTGTTTATCTTCTGCCGTTAGGTCAAACGATAGAAATGCCACTTGCACGCTTACAGTAGCAGATTGACAGTGAGCAACTTCAAACAGAACTTGATTAATTTTCACACACATTTATTAAAATAATAAAAAATAAAGGCATTACGTAACTTGATTCTGGATGCTGTTTACAACTGATAATCTGAAGTTCCTTTGGTATTGGTATGTTATTCTTATTCTCACATATCTCTGATACTTGACAAAGTGTCTATACATTTCTCTTCATGGCTATGTACAGGAATATGGTAATCTTATTAGATGCAGACTGAAACTTGACTATAGACTGATACAGACAAATGCAGACTGATGAGACTGACTAATCGGAAGTCTGTACACTCGTTATAATACCTCACGCGTTCAGGTATCACTGTGTGATCCACGAGGAGAAAAGGTTCTACGTTAGCAGCAATCTCATTGGCTGCATTACATATTAATACGCAGATTGGCGGAAGCAGAATTTGGTCCGTCTCTAAGGCAGCGCCATCTCGTAGTGCGGAGACAGACGAGCGCTGCGCCTGCGCTGTTGTGCTTAGCTCTAGTGGGAAAGTTGTGTACGTGCTGACTATGCGGAACTATGTACACAACAGATACTTTTTTCGATATATCGGGAGCGAGAAAAGATTTTTTTTTTAAATATCGAAGTATCGGATCCCCGATATTTTTAAAAATATCAAAAGTCCTAGATCATATCGAGCAGGCAGAAATGATGACTGCTGGAGTGAACCATTGCTATTTTATAACGTACCTTTTGGTAGTGAATCCATATGTAGTTAGCAGGCAGAACAGCGGAGCCGCTGCCAACGGTTCTATTAGGCCGACTCGCGGGGAGGGCAGGTCGGGGCTGCGGCACAGAGTAACATATACAGAGAGGAAGCCCCCCCTAAACCACTGTCCCGGGGGTGTGCTCGTAGTTCCGTTAGACGACAGTAGATGTCAGGCGTGTCGCCTGCTTAGCTTCGTGAGATCACGCTAGAGGCGCTTCGGCAACGGCCTCCCTGACGTCAAGGGTAGCAAGGTGGGGTGACAGAGGGGTGAGACCGAGAGAGCGTAGCCGCATCTGTGTAGGCAGCAACAAGCAATACTTACATAGAAAATTTGGGCCAACGCTTTCGGCAGCGAGCACTTCCGCGTGATGTCACCGTCGAGAAGAGAGGATTTTTCACGTTCGCGCATGGCCGTAATACGCTTAAGCCACCATTAATTTACTAAACTGAAGGTCGATGTAATAAGATATGAGTTCGATTGAAGCTTACCTACACAGGGACTCACTGCTTCCCACGGCAATGAAATTATCATATTGTCTTTCAAGTAATGACAGATGTATAACTACTTATTATGGATCACCATGACATATACATTCTATTGCCTTACATTTTCTATGAGATAAGTTATAACTTGGCATCCTTCAGTCGTTATTAAGTATTACACATTTTTAATAGTACAGGAAACGCAACAATCATAAGAGGTTTCAGTTTCTAAACGCAGTTTTTTCGTCACAGTCATCAATAGTGTTTAACTTTTTTTTCGTGCAGGTATTAAGTAGAAAGGAAATGATATAATTCAATTTACTTGTCATTTCTGCGTTTGATGATTCTGAAGCTTCAGTATTGATCGCCGTACTTCAACAATTCAACAACAACAAATTAAATACCTTAATCCCATATGGAATGAACTGCGGAAGCTCTCCATGTGTGTGCTCCTTTGTGCAGCTGTTTAGCCCTCATTGTCTTTGCCGACGTGTTAGGTGCCTTATCCGGATGTAGGTACAGTAATGATCTTAGTGTAAATTGCGGAGATTTCTTGAGAAATAGTTTGAAGCTTCCGATTAAAAGTTTTGGCAGGTTTTTATTCACATCTGCTTCTTTACACAGAGAGCTGCGTTTGAAAAGACGATTAAGCTAGGACGAGATAGTTCCTCAGTTGCCGCAGAGCTTATAGGACCTTTTGATATTACTATTATCTTGTCACTATGATGTCCAAGTGATTGCTCTATGGAGTCGGATCTGGAAGAAATACATCCAGTGATGTATTTTTGCGTCTCTTTCGTGACCAGCAGTATACAGACTGCTTCCAGGCTCCATATAAACCACATGCAATAACAACCTGTACCTTTCAAATAACGTCCGGGAATTCAGCCAGGTAACACTTTCAGCGACCGCCGATATTTCGGCGGGAGAACACCCCGCCATTTTCAAGGCAAACTGCTGAAAGTGTTACCTGGCTGAATTCCCGGAAATTATTTGAAAGTCTGTACCTGGCTATGTGGTCCATATATGGCGTCACTTTCTTAGTCGTAGCATATGCCAATCATTTCATCAAATGCTCAACACACACAAATATTCTGCTTCACTTAAGCTTGTTTTTTGCTTACTCGTGAAGTGCTTTTAGCAAAACTTTTGTGTACTTTAGTCGTCAGCACTGTGTAGATACTTAATGCTTTGCATTACTTCCTCTCTTTGCTTAACGCGTGAAACAGTAATAGCGGATAACAATATACTGAGAACGAAAAGCAAATTAAACGCTGAATTGTTTTCCCTCAATGGTGATAATTCTTCATTAAGTTTTTTTTAATTTCATCCTCGATAATACCTTCTCTGATTCTATGCTTTGATCTACTTTTTCTAGCATGTTAAGTGCACGTTTACGAGTTTCACAAGCTTATAGAATTTGCAGTCGGCTTTAAAACCTATTTTGGTTGAAGTTTCTTTAATTCAGCTTGTAGATACTGTAAACAAACGTCCTCTCTAAAGTTTTTGCTACAGGCAGTAGCATTTTTAATGTTAATGCTGTCACTACTGCTACAGAGCTGAACCCACTGAGCAAATGTTTCAGGAGTTCGAGGGAACTTATTACAAGTAATACTACTGCCTTTTAGTCTTCTGATTACAGTTTTCACACACAGCCGTAGGACAATTCGGCATTATTAATGTCAAACATAACGAACGAACTCGAAAGAAGCAAAAATAAACAGCAACAACATGAAACATAATCGCTTCAACACGTAACAGTGCGCGCGAACTGTGCCGAGCTTCTCGACGGTGAGGTATTGCGCAGACACTATGGGCCCTACCTGAGGCAGCAAAGCCTGAGACAAGTTCTTCACAGTACGTGAAGACAGACCTTTTGAAATAAGCAATGTTGGAAAATACTTCTAACAAATAATGGAAAGGAGCGCCGCAACAAAATTTTGCGCTTCTCCGCTGTGCGCAATTTTGACTGTAGCAGCTGGCTGATTCTCTAATAGGGATCCGTGATGAGCCAATATTCATAACTAGGTTTTATGCTGAAAACTGGCCTTCTATAACAGACGTTACAACATAGTGTCAAAAGACAATTCTGTTGCATAATTCTGCATACAGCTGCAACTGGCGGCAGTAACATGCGTTGCAATTAATGACATCTACTTTATCCTCATTTCATAGGACATATAAAATGAATAAAAACGCCGATCAGTCACATAAGGATCAATAATCTGCTTGAATACGATTACACTAATAATCGCTCCTTTAGTCAGCTCATGCCGATTCATAGAATGATTTTAGGTTCGGTTTGTTACGAAGAGTGTGTTTATCGTTGCTAATGACTGAGTTAGGTGTCTGGGCATTTAACTAATTCGTTTTCCGAGTCTTGTACATTGGCTAATGCTCGCTTTTATGTTGATCTAGCCTCTAACAGAGACAGTGTGCAGTTCCAGCAAATACTCGGTAGCGATAACGTAACCTTCCGCAGCGACAAAATGTCTCAGAACTGGATGGTGCCCTGTGCCGGCATTTGAGGGGAAGTAGTGGTGGGGATTTCCACTGCCACGGCCTCGTGTGCAGTCACCTGCTGCCCGCTGTCCGAGCAGTTTCGCACCCCAGCGCCATCCCGTGTCATCTGACAGAACTGCTGTAACCCCCCGTCCCGCACCCCTGCCCGCGTCAACAGGCCCTTACGGAGGTTGCCCGTCTGGATATCTTTGTCTGTGGCTGCGGAAACCGGCGCGGCCGCGGTCTCTTGTGTGGCCGTGGCCGAGCGCCGAGTCGTCCCGCTCATTCAGCTGGGCTGGCGGCTACTGGCGCCGTAAGAGGGGATTAACGCTCCCGCGAAATGGGGGCGCCTGGCCGGCGCGGCTCCGCTTGCAGCCTGCGGCACATCCGCGAGGCAGCCACCGTTTCCTGTACAGCGCGTCTCCCGGCTGCCAGTAGCCGTACTCACTGTGTGGCGGCGACCGGACGTCAGGGCTGTGAACAGCGAGCGACTCCGGGTGACCCGGCGCGGTGCCGTCGGCTCATAACGCGGGGAGTTCTTAACACCGCCGTTAAGGGCCAACTTTGTAGTATGCCGACGCATTGCTGGTCGTGTGGAATTCTGTGGAGGAAGCCACACCGAGTTCCGATTGGTCGGCGTTCCCCAGCTGTAGGAACGTTGTCTCACCGTCCGTCGGAACTCGCAGCTTTCCGAAAGTGACCACGTAATTCCGCATATGACAGCGCGCCCTTTTCAGACGGGGTGTAACACAACAACTCTGTGGACTACTAAAATTTTTCCTTGCAATTTAGGACGTACACTGGTGTTCACAAATAAAGTACCAAACGGAAATTTTGCAAAGTTGCGTTTATTTCGCATCGAAGCGGTAGAAAGAGATGATAGTACAATAGAAACAACATACAGATTGCAGAACGTAAACGACTGCAACATACGGTAGACAAAAATGTTCTTCGTTTTCTCCAACTTAACAGATACGCACACTTATTTCGACAACTGGTTAATGTGCTCAGCATGGAGCTAACCACCTCTGACAGCAATACAGGGTTCACAACGATGGGCCATGCAATGAATGATTCCATCAACCTTGTGTTGAGGTAATAAAGCCCATTCATCCTGCGGAGCTGCTCGCAAGTCTAGGACAGTTTTAAGACTACATAGTTGTGTGGAGATAACAGCGATTGGTTTACTTATAATCAATTATTCAAAATGACAGTCGGAATCGCATTATTTATTTGGCCGCCAACCGGTTTCAACCCGCGATGAGGTCAGCTTCAGGACAATTTACACCATTTGGTCGCTCGCTGGAGTCGTCACAGACAGGCTGTTTCTGTTCTCACACTTGGTTAGCCCCCCCCCCCCCCCCGGTCTTCCGGTCTTCGCGAAGTCATCGGGTCACATGACTCTGCGACTCGCCTGCTTCCATCCTTCCTATGGCCCTCCACCGTAGAGATTCTGGTATCCGTCTTCTCTGTGCCATATTGCACTGTTTGCGACTGTGTGCACAGCGGTTGTCGATGTGGGACTACCCGGCAAACACTACTCCGTTTGATAGGTGTCCTCATGTCATCGTTGGCGGGATTGTATGTTGATCTAGAATGCCATCTTCCGTGCAGAACACGATCGTACGGACATCTGTTCACAGTCCGTATAATTATATCGTGAATTAGACACTGGACGGGGAAACAGCGGTTTGTTGCTTTACTTTTAGACACCTGCGTATTTTTCTACGACTCAAACTTTGTAAAAAAGCGTTCTAATGTTTGTATGATCAAATGAAATGTTTCCTCTTTGCAGGGTTAAACAATGTTAGTTGTAAGTTAGCTGTAAATAGACGCGATGCAATATCGTCAGACAATACAGTGAACTGGCAGTTGCATTATCGCTTTGCGCACAAGCGCGCCAGCAGTTCAATGCAGTCCAAAGGAGGACGTAGAAGAGTGTTGAGAGGGACAGCCGGGACGAGTCGCGCAGGGGCTGTGTTGTTGAGAAATCGTCTAAACGCAGTGATGCTCAAGTGTCTAACGTAATGGCTGAGCGTGTAATTTGGTCTGCACGGGCGGTGTATATGGCATTAAATGGGTACAGTAAATTACCATCTTATGAGAGTATCAGGTGGTATACTCAGCGATAAAACAAAGCAGCAGGCTTTTACCAGAAATACTGACCCTTAGACAATGTGTCTAATAGTATATTTAAAATACGACAGTATGCCATCTTAGGCACTGTATAACATTAAAACACTTGATAATGACAACTTAAAACCGAAATCATGATCGTGTAAATGTAACACTGCAAATAAATTAACAGTCTGATGGCGCTACTGACTTCAAAGTCTCAGATATATGCTCCACAGACTAAACGCAGTATCAGTTGAGAAACACCACTACTATAAGGACCTAGACACAACAATTCAAATAGCAACAGTTATTCAAACAAAAAGCAGTTTTTAATATACTGCATTTTTTAAAATGGGCAGATAGTCCTAAAAACTTATGATTGTGAATTTTTAATAGCTATGAAAATACTTGTAAGAGCTAAAACGAAAAACATGGGGTGCACGCAATACATAATTGATGCATGGATAATTCACTTCCTTGTTATTATCTATCGCATTCACAGCAAGTTTTTCGTTTTAAATCTTACAGGTATATTCATGTTTAAAAATCCACAGCTACAGGTTCTTAGGACTATCTATAGGGGTTTAGGGATCTGTAAGGGGCTAGGAGAAATTATTTTATACTTTCTAGCCTGATTAAAAAGGTGGTATATTAAAAATTGGTTTTTATTTAAATAATTATTTTATATTTTTTAACCTGGTTTATGTGAAATTATTCAATCGGTTTGAAATGATTTCATGAATACAACAGAGATAGGTGGTGAAATTCAGGTTTATTTCTGTTTTACTACTCTGCGGCCTATAAAGAAAGTCATGGAGATCAACTCCATCCACTAAGGGTAAAATTCGCGAATACTATTAGTAAATTGAAGCATGAGAACTGTCCATTGTCCTATCAAACAACATTGTAAGAAAATCACATCATTATAGTGACTGCTGTAGATACTTTACAGTAATGCGAAACGCACCTGGTCTTAGCAAGACTGTTATTACAGACACTATAGACGGTATTAATCTACACAACTTGTAATGTTAGGCTGTTCCAGTACGTCATCGGATAACTAATGAGGGGGTAATGAACTGAATTAATGACAAAATGTTCTCGCGGTACATATTAACTCCATGAAGGGGTAACTTCACAGCAGACGAACTGAGGCATAAAGGCGTGGTTAATTTTATAGTGGCGGGAAGTGTGTCGAGGGAGAGGGGGTGAAACTTAGACCACCACCTGACTAGGATAACCAGAATGAAACATATGTACACTACTGGCCATTAAAATTACTACACCACGTAGATGACGTGCTACAGACGCGAAATTTAACCGACAGGAAGAAGATGCTGTGATATGCAAATGATTAGCTTTTCACACCATTCACACAAGGTTGGCGCCTACAACGTGCTGACATGAGGAAAGTTACCAACCGATTTCTCATACACAAACAGCAGTTGACCGGCGTTGCCTGGTGAAACGTTGTTGTGATGCCTCGTGTAAGGAGGAGAAATACGTACCATCACGTTTCCGGCTTTGATAAAGGTCGGATTGTAGCCTATCGCGATTGCGGTTTATCGTATCGCGACATTGGTGCTCGCGTTGGTCGAGGTCCAATGACTGTTAGCAGAATATGGAATCGGTGGGTTCAGGTGAGTAATACGGAACGCCGTGCTGGATCCCAACGGCCTCGTATCACTATCAGTCGAGATGACAGGCATCCGCATGGCTGTAACGGATCGTGCAACCACGTCTCGATCCCTGAGTCAACAGATGGGGACGTTTGCAAGACAACAACCATCTGCACGAACAGTTCTACGACGTTTGCAGCAGCATAGACTATCAGCTCAGAGACCATGGCTGCAATTACCCTTGACGCTGCATCACAGACAGGAGCGCCTGAGATGGTGTACCCAACGACGAACCTGGGTGCACGAATGGCAAAACGTCATTTTTTCGGATGAATCCAGGTTCTGTTTACAGCATCGTGACGGTCGCATCCGTGTTTGGCGACATCGCGGTGAACGCACATTAGAAGCGTGTACTCGTCATCGCCATACTGGCGTATCACCCGGCGTGATGGTATGGGGTGCCATTGGTTACACGTCTCGTTCACCTCTTGTTCGCATTGACGGCACTTTGAACAGTGGACGTTACGTTTCAGATATGTTACGACCTGTGGCTCTACCCTTCATTCGATCGCTGCGAAACCCTACATTTCAGCAGGATAATGCACGACCGCATGTTGCAGGTCCTGTACGGGCCTTTCTGGATACAGAAAATGCTCGACTGCTGCCCTGGCCAGCACATTCTCCAGATCTCTCACCAACTGAAAAGTCTGGTCAATGGTGGCCGAGCAACTGGCTCATCACAATACGCCAGTCACTACTCTTGATGAACAGTGGTATCGTGTTGAAGCTGCATGAGCAGCTGTACCTGTACACGCCATTCAAGCTCTGTTTGACTAAATGCCCAGGCGTATCAAGGCCGTTATTACGGCCTGAGGTGGTTGTTCTGGGTACTGATTTCTCAGGATCTATGCACCCAAATTGCGTGAAAATGTAATCACATGTCAGTTCTACTATAATATATTTGTCCAATGAATACCCGTTTATCATCTGCATTTCTTCTTGGTGTAGCAATTTTCGTGGCCAGTAGTGCAAGTTTCAGTAGGCGTGCAGAGGTGATGAGCGTCGTGAACAAGCTGCGTTACAGCAGTCTTGGGTTACAGCACAGCGAGTCACGTCTGGTGCTGCACCGTGTCAGGCAGCAGTATGCATGCTGGTGTTAGAAGACCGATCGCGCGTATGCTGCTGGAATGAATGTCAAAAATTTACTGCCTCTGATAAGAGCGGCTCAAGTGGACGCTTTAAGGCTCCGAGCCTGCGAGAAAGGTCACCGCTGCACAACCTGTGCACTCGAATGCGGTTCCGTTCCCCTTTTTGTCGCTCTTGTCTGCTGCCTCCGCGTTCTCTTCGATTTAGAAATACGTGTAAGTGGGTCACGCTAAACTAGGCCTTCGGCTAAAAAATAGTGGACAAAGGAGCGATGTATTGCTTTGGGTTAATGACTGTCATCATCTACGATATTTTATTTCAATTCTGTTGAACTGACAGCTCTTTTTACGAAACAAAGACCGGTAGCAAGCACTCGATCCTTGATGTAATTATGATCGACTGCTCCTGACTGAAAGTTATTCATTCCATTTAACCTAAACTTTCGTTTACTAAAATTTGATTCTTTCTAACATAACAGACACTTTGGGCTACAGCATAAATGTTGTTGAAAGTATCCGTTTCTTTTCATACTGAGTATTTTACTTTCATTAGCTCAATGACTTGTCATCGTATAATTAAAATTTTCGCTTTTGGGTTCTTTTTTAGAAATTGCAGCTCACATTGCTACTACTTATTGAAAGCAAGAAACATCTTTTATTCGTAGTGAGGAAATAGGATTCGTGGGGAATAACTGCCTTAACCCCACCATGCAACATCACTGCTCTATTTGCTTTTTGAGACTTTTTCAAAACAGCCTTTTGAAACAACTGAGCTATCTCAATCGGAACAGGGCGCAAAAATACCTCGATTGAGACAACTAGTTTCACGTAACAAAGTTTTAGGAATATCTTCATCATGGAGGGTACCACAGCCAAATATTCATTGAATGAATGTGGCCTTTTTTCTACCGGGTGGTTATAATTAAACTTACCCTATTTAACACGTTATAATACGGAGACTAATTACCGTTCGAGTATCAAACTTGGTAGCAATGACGTCCAGAGTATGGGGTGCATGATTTCCATGGCACAGAGCGCCACCGTCCAGCTCCAACTACGGCCACCAGGTGTCGTCATCAGTGATCGCGCTTCACAGTATCACACACCTGACCAGTCGTAGTGCACTTGTTGACGTGTCAACATGAGCCTGGACAAGAGGAGCAGGCCATTATTGCTGAAGTTCTAATATAAAAACAACAGTAATGATGCAGCTGCACTTCGAGAATATCGCCGGCTGAAAGGATTACGGAAGGGTTCTCTTTCTCCACCTGCTGTGCGGAGCATGGTGAATGAGTTGGAATCGACTGAAGAACTGGGCGTCGCTCCGGGAAGAGGCCGACGACTGGTTGCACCACAGGTGGTTGATGAAATGGCTGTTGCTATGGCAGACAGCGCTGTGCGCAATTCCCAGTCGTCAGACAGTGCGCGTGCTGTGTCACGACAGTTGAACATCCCGTGGTCGTGTTGACTTCGCTCTCCACTTTCTCGCAAGGACTGAAGTTGACGAGGGCTGGCCCTGGACCATCCTGTGGACAGACGGAGCTCATTTTTCTCTGATGGGTGAGGAGAACACACAGTACGGGAATCTTCACCTCCAGTCACTGTGCATGAAGTTCCTCTGTAGCCGGTCGGAGTGGTCGAGCGGTTCTAGGCGCTACAGTCTGGAGCCGAGCGACTGCTACGGTCGCAGGTTCCAATTCTGCCTCGGGCATGGATGTATGTAATGTCCTTAGGTTAGTTAGGTTTAAATAGTACTAAGTTCTGGGGGACTGATGACCTGAGATGTTAAGTCCCATAGTGCTCAGAGCCATTTGTTCCTCTGTGTGGCGTATGTGTCACTGTATAGTGTGGCTTCACGGCTAAGTTCATTGGTCCATTCTTTTTTGAACAGGTTGGCGCTCAAGGAGCAAAGACGGGCAGTGTGACTGGCTAGCGTTACTGCGATATGTTTCGCCAGGCATGTCATACCCGCCCTGCAGGAGAGAGACGCATTCAACTCTACAGTTTTCACACAACATGGGACCCTACAGCATCTCGCTCTTGAGGCTCACCTGTTTCCCTCGAAACACATTTGGTAACGATCAAATTATGAGCCGATCGGTTCCAAATGGTTGGCCGGCACTATCACCTGACCCCACTGCCTGTGATTTCTGGTTGTGGGGCTACCTGAAGCACAGGGTTTATTAGGGGACCATTCACACACGTGTTGATCTGAAGCGCAGCACACAAAGAGAGATATCTACTTCTACATTTACACAGATACTCTGCAAATCACATTTAAGTGCCTGGCAGAGGGTTTATCGAACCACCTTCACAATTCTCTATTATTCCAATCGCGTATAGCGCGCGGAAAGAATGAACACCTATATCTTTCCGTAATAGCTCTGATTTCCCTTATTTTATCGTGGTGATCGTTCCTCCCTATGTAGGTCGGTGTCAAAAAAATATTTTCGCATTCGGATGAGAAAGTTGGTGATTGGAATTTCGTAAGAAGATTCAGTCACGACGAAAAACGTCTTTCTTTTAATGACGTCCAGCCCAAATCCTGTATCATTTCTGTGACACTCTCTCGCATATTTCGCGATAGTACAAAACGTGCTGCCTTTCTTCGAACTTTTTCGATGTACTCCGTCAGTCCTATCTGGTAAGGATCCCACACCGCGCAGCTGTATTCTAAAAGAGGACGGACAATCG
The DNA here is from genome assembly GCF_021461385.2 of Schistocerca piceifrons. Classification (NCBI taxonomy): domain Eukaryota; kingdom Metazoa; phylum Arthropoda; class Insecta; order Orthoptera; family Acrididae; genus Schistocerca; species Schistocerca piceifrons. Next base: position 764,558,157 of record NC_060141.1, read on the forward strand.
TAGTGTAGGCAGTCTCCTTAGTAGGTCTGTTACATTTTCTAAGTGTCCTGCGAATAAAACGCACTCTTTGGTTAGCCTTCCCCACAATATTTTCTCTGTGTTCCTTCCAATTTAAGTTGTTCGTTATTGTAATGTCTAGGTATTTACTTGAATTTACGGCTTTTAGATTAGACTGATTTATCGTGTAACCGAAGTTTAACGAGTTCCTTTTAGCTCTCATGTGGATGACCTCACACTTTTCGTTATTCAGGGTCAACTGCCACTTTTCGTACCATTCAGATATTTTTCTAAATAGTTTTGCAGTTTGTTTTGTTCTTCTGATGACTTTATTAGTCGATAAGCGACAGCGTCATCTGAAAACAGCCGAAGACGGCTGCTCAGATTGTCTCCCAAATCGTTTATATAGATAAGGAACAGCAAAGGCCTGTAAGACTACCTTGGGGGAACGCCAGAAATCACTTCTGTTTTACTCCAAGTCTTCCCGTCAATTGCTACGAATTGTGACCTCTCTGACAGGAAATCGCAGAACCAGTCACATAACTGAGACGATAGTCCATAAGCACGCAATTTCACTACGAGCCGCTTGTGTGGTACAGTGTCAAAAGCCTTCCATCAATCCAGGAATACGGAATCGTTCTGAAATCCCTTGTGAATAGCACTCAGCACTTCATGTGAATAAAGAGCTAGTCGTGTTTCACAGGAACGATGTTTTCTAAACCCATGTTGACTGTGTGTCAATAGACCGTTTCCTTCGAGGTAATTCATAATGTTCGAACACAATATATGTTCTACAATCCTGCTGCATATCGACGTTAACGATATGGGCCTCTAATTTAGTGGATTACTCCTACTACCGTTCTTGATTATTGGTGTGACCTTTGCAACTTTCCAGTCTTTGGGTACGGATCTTTCGTCGAGCGAACGGTTGTATATGATTGTTAGGTATGGAGCTAATGCATCACCATATTCCGAAAGGAACCTAATTGGTATACAGTCTGGACCAGAAGACATGCTTTTATTAAGTGATTTAAGTTGATTCACTACTCCGAGGATATTTACTTCTACGTTACTCATGTTGGCAGTTGTTCTCGATTCGAATTCTGGAATATTTACTTCGTCTTCTTTTGTGAAGGCATTTGGGAAGGCTGTGTTTAGTAACTCTGCTTTGGCAGCACTGTCTTGGATAGTATCTCCATTGCTATCGTGCAGAGAAGGCATTGATTGTTTCTTGCCGCTAACATACTTCACATACGACGAGAATCTCTTTGGAATTTGTGCTAGGTTTCAAGACAAAGTTTCGTTGTGAAAACTGTTATAGGCGTCTCGCATTGAAGTCCGCGCTAAATTTCGAGTTTCTGTAAAAGATCGCCAATCTTTGAGATTTTGCGCCTGTAGCCAGCATACCTACGGACATGCTTGGTTCTGCTGTGGAGAATACAGTCCTGCGATTTCAGACTCTTCCGGACACTGATGGGCGCCATATTGAACCCCTTTTGTAGCAGTAAGGGTATGACGTAGCACATTGAAAATGTTTCAACTGAATTGATTCTGCATTATTTCTCTTCCACATGTCCTTGATATTAATGTCAGCAAGTGAGGTCCTCGTACGGTAATTAGTTTCCGTGTTATAACGTGTTGGATAGGGAAAGTTTGATTATAACCACGCGGTATTTACGCTGTTATTTATTTAATCTTTCTTTATTTTCACAATCGGCTTCGGCTTATGAAGCACTTTATACCGATTATTTTTAAATTAGTCTAATGTATAAATTGGCAACGCCTTCACAGGCTGTGCCTCGATTCGTAATAATTTACAAAATGCAACTGAACTTGATGTTTTGACAGTTTTGACGCTTGGTTTGTGCATATAAGGCAGGAAATGTGCGAAGAAATGCTGCCTTCAAGATAAGCGGCTGCATTTGGATTGCAGTGCCCTAACCCGGTTTGATCGGTGCCATTCTTTCAGCGTTTTGGAAAGGCACAGCGGTGTTAACTGCTGGCTTCGTGGTGTGGGGAGCCATCAGGTATGACTCGTGACTGGGGGAACGTTGGCGGCCCTGCCGTACGTCACGGGCACCGTGCGCCCTCACGTGCCACTTCTCATGCGTCAGTAACACGGTGCCATCGTTCAGCAGGACAACGCTCGTCCAGACACTGCACGTATGTCTATGAACTGCTGAGACACTACCGTAGCCTGCAAGATCCCCAGATCTATCACCGATAGAACCAGTGTGGCACCAGGTCTGACGTCAACTCCGTCGCAGTGCCAGCCTCCGAGATGTCGAGGACCAGCTGGAAGAGTCGTGTACCGCGATGTCCCAGGAGAGGATAGAATGGCTTCGTGGCTCCAACTAGGGTAGAGGGGGTGCAACGTCGTACCGATAAGTGGCATCGTACTGCCAAGTTCTTTATAAATTTGCTCAAATCTCACAAGACTCTGCTCGTATCTGTAATGACTGAAATAACGCCAGAGCCCCTCTCAACTACGTGCCGTTTAATTTTCTTTCTTCTATCGCATGCTTGATGCTTCACTTGTTTCTTAGACATAGAACTTTTTTTCTTGTGGACCAGATTTTTCTGGTTCAATACCTGTTTAAATAGGATCTAAGATTCCAGAGTTTTGATAATTACATGATTTTGACACTAATGTACGAGGATCGTTCCGAAAGTAATGCCTCCTTCTTTTATTCATGGAAACTACAGGAAATACATAAATCACAACAGCGCAACTAAATAGAGCAATATTTCAGCTACAGACTGTCATTGTTTCACGTAATCACTACCATTCGTTACGCTCATTTGCCAACTAACAACCAGAGCCGGGGTCTCTTTCTTTTTTCACTTGCTGCTCTTATTTTTGACCCACCCTCTGATTTCTTATGGTGGGTCGTTGAAAGCCACTTGGCCGCTGTAACTGGATTCGGGGATCACAGCGGCTAGTGATACACCACCCTGACTCCCGACCGCCCCCACTCACGCCGTTGCCCGTGTCCCGCCACGTGGAGGCGGGCTCTGTTTGTTTTGTTTCTACAAGTGGAGTAATGTGCAGCATCTGATAACTTTACAAACAATATAGTGGCAAGAGGATGATAATACAAAATAAAATTTTGATATATAAGAAGAGTTGAAAAAAGAAGATAGGAAAGAGTATAGGAGGAGAGGTTCCTGTCACCCAGTTGTGAATGGGGGCCAGGGTCTTGGAATGGACTTCAAGCCGCTGGAAGCCAATCACAATTCTTTTACTGTATCTACCATTTTAAACTTACATTAATATAAAATAAAGAAAGAGAATACAAAATGGCACTTCATGTCTAGCCTACTTTTTTAACTCTTGTCAACTGATCTGCAAGTGGCAAGTGGCACAAACTACCCGGCCTGGACGGTGGTTTTCCCCGATCTACATCACTGCATCCGTCGGGTTGGGCTCTGGAACGAGGAACCACAATTAAGATCCTTCCATCCAGGCCGTGCATCGTTGCTCACCAGGAGGCGTAGGCACCTTGAAGAGCCCCACCTCGGTCACTGTACGCCTCTCGCTAGACATGATGGTTTTACTACATATGTACATATTTACAGTTGTGCTGCTTAATGGTTTCATATGGCTTTGTTGAGTCGTAAGCACCTCGCATTGGCTTCATTGACGTCGTTGTTTACGTCCGAATCTGTGTCTTCTTCTTGACTAGAGATATCAGTGGTGTCATCCAATCCATGGACACTCTGCTGTCTTCGCAAACCGACTTGCCTTCTGTATGGTCGGTTGCGTAGGTATTCTGTGTATGTGACTTTAGAGACTTCGTCAGTCAGTGTATTTACTTCTGTCCACTGGTATGGGTCACGCAGTATGGCATGTAATTTGTTCTGTGTGTTCTGGAGGTTGACGTGTAGTGTGTGTCTTATGTTTGTGAGCTGCCCGCAGAGCCGGGATGCTGCGCCTGTTAAAATCGCAACCAGCTGAGGCTAACCACTCGCTTAAACCTTTGATAACAGCATGCGAGGCTTGAAGATGTTCGCCACGTAGTCCATCTTTCAGAGGTTCAAAGAGATGGAAGTCTGAGGGAACTAAATCGGGACTGTACGGTGGATGTGTTGAGATGGTCCAGCCGAATTTTGCAATGAGTTGCGCGGTCGCAGAACGGGTGTGGGACCTGGCGTCATCATGTTTCAGATGAAAACTACTCTTCTTCTCTGGCCTCAGCCTGGAAATCCGAGTTTTCAGCTTAGTCACTGTCGTCTTGCAGGGTGCTGAACTGACAGTTTCTCCTGGCTCCAGGACGCCCAAAAGAACCACACCCTGGCCGTCCCAGAACACTGTGCGTATCACTTTGCCTGCCTGCAGGCAGCTGTGTCTTGAATTTCTCTTCTGAAGTAGAATTCGCACGTCGTCGTGTGAGGTCATCCACCTGAGTGCTAGAAGGAACTCGTTAAACTTCGCTTACACGATAAATCAGTCTAATCTAAAAGCCGTAAATTCAACTAAATACCTAGGTATTACTATTACGAACAACATAAATTGGAAAGAACACATAGCAAATGTTGTGGGGAAGGCTAACCAAAGACTACGTTTCATTGGCAGAACACAGAAAATGTAACAGACCTACTTAGGAGACTGCCTACACTACGCTTGTCCGTCTTCTTTTAGAATATTGCTGCGCGGTGTGGGATCCTTACCAGATAGGACTGACGGAGTACATCGAAAAAGTTCAAAGAAAGGCAGCACGTTTTGTATTATCACGAAATATGGGAGAGAGTGTCACAGAAATGATACAGCATTTGGGCTGGAAATCGTTAAAGGAAGGCGTTTTTCGTTGCGACGAAATCTTCTGACGAAATTCCAATCACCAACTTTCTCCTCCGAATGCGAAATTATTTTGTTGACACCGACCTACATAGGGAGGAACGATCACCACGATAAAATAAGGGAAATCAGAGCTCGTACGGAAAGATATAGGTGTTCATTCTTCCCGCGCGCTATACAAGATTGGAATAATAGAGAATTGTGAACGTGGTTCAATGAACCCTCTGCCAGGCACTTAAATGTGATTTGCAGACTATCCACGTAGATGTAGATGAAGATGTCATGCCGTGGACAGTCTTTTGGATTCCGACTCCTAGCGTGACACCACGTCTCGGCTCCAGTGACGATGCTATTCCGAAAATTGTCTCCTTCATATGGGTCCACCACGTCACGACAAATTTCCATTCCAATAGCTTTTTGTTCTTCTGTAAGCATCCGCGGGGCTCATCTAGCACAGACTTTGCGGTAACCGAGATGTTCCAACACTGTTTCCAAGGCATTACATCCGACATTCAGCTTTATACTCCATTTTCTGGTCGTTATCCGCAAGGATTAGATGATCAAGACGCTCTTAATTGCGAGGGATGACAACTGTGCAGGGTCGACCGGGCCGTGGCTTGTCATGCACACCCTCTTCACCAACTCGAAAATCCGTACCCATCGCCTCACATTGCTCGCGTCTATTCTATCGTCTCCATACACCTTTAGCAAGCGTCGACGGATTTCACTCAGCGCAATTTCTTCAGCTGTTTTATACGCTCGTCCATATCAGATTCCATTTTGGAACACTCCTCTGCTGGCTACAACTACCGCAGAACAACGGAACCACCTGCAAATGAAAGAGGAACGTTCAAGTATTAGCACTACACCAACGACACCTGTCGTGAATATCCAAAGTCAAAAAAAATGGGAGGCATTACTTTCGGAATAACCCTCGTATGTTACATATCTTGTCAATAGGTTGTTCCTTATTGTGTAGCCCACACCAGGCGCTGTTGAAGACATAAAATAGACATATAATGTGCATGTTCGGGGCCACCAGTAATATCTGTTTTCAATCGCGTCAGAAGGAAAAGCGTATGCAGTGCGGGGTAAGCATATGACACTTGTCTGGCCGTGCGGTCTAAGGCGCTGCAGTCATGGACTGTGCGGCTGGTCCCGGCGGAGGTTCGAGTCATGTTGTGTGTGTTTGTCCTTAGGATAATTTAGGTTAAGTAGTGTGTAAGCTTAGGGACTGATGACCTTAGCAGTTAAGCCCCATAAGATTTCACTCCCATTTTTGAACACTTGTCTGTTTTCCTGCGTCATAGTGGCTTTTAGCGGTGCGCACACAACGCGGCAGGCTGCTGAAACGCGACGCTTGCGTTGGCAGCAGAAGCAGCAGCAAGAGGAGGCGCACGGGCTGTTATTTGTCGTTGGGAGGCGATTGCGGCAGTTAGTTCTGTGAATTGCACAGACGCTCGTCACAGAGTGGGAAAGTTACCGGCGCCGTGCGCGCGCACACCGCTGGTGGCAAACACGGCCACACAAATACTCGCCGCTGCTGGCAGCTCGGCACGCGAGCGTAAAAAGCCTGCCAGATGCAGTGCGGCCGCAGTTTCATACCAAATTTGCAGTTTGGATAAGTTCTTCCTGCCCACAGAATACTTGTTCTTAGATCGTGAATACAAGTAAGAGGATAAAGTCGAAACTGCTATCATTTTGTTTGTTGTGCGGACCAGATTACATTAACACAATATTCAGTATGTTCCACTCTTTTTCAAGAGATCGAAGATCTAGTATCTACTCAGCAGTGCACGAATTTTCTAGAATCATTTGCGCGGCTTTTCCGCCAAACGTGAGCACTGGCGGGTATTTCACGAATGCTAGTTGAATAGTGCGTATCAGGAAATGTCACAGCTGATTTCTCTCGCTTTCGTCTCCATCCTGAGTTGTCTGTGTTTCACCTCGAGGACTACTGTCACACTGCCGCAAATACTTGTACATGTGCATGTACATTCAGGATACAGACTTCCAGGCACAAACGAAAACGGCGTATGGATCAGTTTGAGGACGAGTCGAAAGTTTTGCAGCCAAACGTGTTATGGGACATCTATGACAAAGAAGTATCAGAATCGTACGAGGGTAATCCCAAAAGCAAGGTCTCCTATTTTTTTATAAGTACAGAACTCTATGTGGCAGTTGGTCACACTGTTATGAAGAGTGCTTCACGCGCTGTGCGTAAACATGCGCACGCCGCACTGAGGCGCCCAGTCTTGGCTTGGCAGCCGTTGAGAATGGAGCTACCGTTGGATGTTACCGCCAAGTGAGAATTGCGCGCAGTTATTCGGTTTTCGACGCAAAGGGCACTGCGCCGACTGAAAACCATCGCCAATTGACGAAAGTGTATGATGAGTCGTGCATGGATGTCAAAAATGTTCGTAAGTGGTGTAGAGAGTTTGCAGGTGGTCGGAACGAAATTCACGACGAAAAAAGGAGCGGGAGACCGTCAATTTCTGAGAAGACAGTGTTGAAGGTTGAGCAAAGCACGCGTGAAGATCGGCGGATCACCCTGGATGATCTCTGCACGTTGGTTCCTGAGGTTTCACGAAGCATCGCTCACAGAATTTTAACGGAAACACTGAACTACCGGAAGGTGTGCGCAAGATGGGTGCCACGCATGCTGACTGAGGACCACATGCGGCAACGAGTTGATGCTTCCCGCGCATTTCGTCATCGCCTTGCAGCCGAACAGGAACAACTTTCTGGACTCAATTGTCACGTATGACGAAACCTGGGCATACCGCTTTACACCTGAGACCAAGCAACAATCACGCCAGTGGCGGCATCCTTCTTCGCCAAAGCCGCAGAAATTCAAACAAACACAGTCTACCGGTAAAGTCATGGCAACCGTTTTTTGGGATCGGAAAGGTGTATTGTTGGTTGGCTTTATACCGACTGGGACCACAATTAACGCTGACAGGTACGGTGAGACTCAAACGGGCAGTTCAGAACCGGAGAAGTGGAATGTTGAGCAATGGCGTACACATTCTCCATGACAACACTCGCCCACACATCGTTCGGCAAACTGTTGCTCTCGTACAGCAGTTTCAGTGGAACATAATCACCCACCCACCCTATAGTCCTGACTTGGCGCGCAGTGACTATCACCTGTTCCCTAGGTTAAAAGAGCATCTGGCCGGAAAGCGATTCAGCTCCGACGACGAGGTGAAAGAAGAGGTTCATAACTTTCTGAACAGCATGGCAGCGAGCTGGTATGACGTGGGCACACAAAAACTGCCACAAAAAATGCATCGACAGAAATGGTGATTATGTCGAAAAATAGCTAAATGTTCAAGCTGTAAACTGATGTAAACCATTGTAGCAATAAACATATCTGTGTACTTATAAAAAAAATAGGAGACGTCACTTTTGGGATTACCCGCGTATATAGAACGTACTAAATGCGTTAGTTATATACACGGTTGCTAACATTGTAGGGCAGACAAACCAACTGCATTAGCAAAGATTCCTTGTGCAGAGAAATGTTCCTTTCGACAGAAGAAGGGCACATACCCCGACTGTCTACGTAGAAAAAGAAAGGCAGCAGAGCTGATCTAGCTTGCGAAATCTAACTTGCGCCCTTCACGCTCGACTGTGTACAACTCAGCTCGATCCATTCGTAAGCAAACATCATAATTATGTTGTGTTTCGCGGCTTCCGGAACACTCTCTATACAGTTCCGCACAGTTGCCCAACAAAGAAAATACGAACGTAAGAAATATCGCACCAGCTTCGTTGTTGGACTGAAGAGTTCCATGCGAATCAAACACAGAACGTCAGTCTTAACGAAGAGAAAACTTCAAACGTAAAAGTAACTTCGGGCATTCCCCAAGGGATTGTTACAGGACCACTTTTGTTTACAACGCACAAGAGGTCGTATAAATGATCTAGTGGATAACGTCGAAAGTTCCATCAGCCTCTTCGTGGATGATGCTGCTGTGTACAAAGAAACAGCAAAGCTAGAAAAAAAAGTAGTGAAATGCTGGAAGACCTACAAAGGTTCGATGCTTGGTTCAAAATCTAGCAGTCGATCAACGTAAACAAATATAATTACCTCGCATAAACAGGCAAGAGAACCCATCATCGCACAATTACACGATTGCAGACCAGTCACTAGAACTAGTCTCATCCAGTACATGCGTGGGAATTGGCATACAGTCCGATTTACATTGGAACGGCCACTTACAACTAGTCGTCGTAAAGATGTCAGGCTGAGTTCCTTTGGAAGAATCCTCGTTATGTGTAGCCCACTCACGAAACACGTAGCTTACGAAACCCTTAGCACTGCTTCCCAGTCGGGGATCCTTGCTGGGTACCTCCGATAGAGGAAATGGAGGAGATCTAAAGAAGAGCAGCACGTTTCCTCACCACTTTGAATACTAAGCCCGCAAGCGCCACGGAGATGCTCCTCTTAAGTCCTGTAGCAGACGCTACAGGAGAGGCGCTGTAGATCGCGGAGAACTTTACCGTCAAAACCGCGTGAGCGTACGTCCATGGAGGAGCCAATGAATGTTTTTCTTCCTCCTACATGCTGGAACGCTCACTTCGTCTCGTCCTTGAACTTTCCACGTCACCCCTAGAATCCCTACAGCAGTCGCATCCAGAATATACGGACTCTTAGCAATGTGCGGCACGCAAGGCAACTTAAGCCACATATTGCTCCGCACATTCACTCGGAATGTTTACTGTCGGACTCTGATTATTACCCTCCAATGCTACACTACTGAATCAGTCCAAATACCGTTCGGCAGCAGCCCGCATCTCGTGGTCGTGCGGTAGCGTTCTCGCTTCCCACGCCCGGGTTCCCGGGTTCGATTCCCGGCGGGGTCAGGGATTTTCTCTGCCTCGTGATGGCTGGGTGTTGTGTGCTGTCCTTAGGTTAGTTAGGTTTAAGTAGTTCTAAGTTCTAGGGGACTTATGACCACAGCAGTTGAGTCCCATAGTGCTCAGAGCCATTCGAACCATTCGTTCGGCAGCATCGCTCTGACCCGCATAGAGATAGGGTTAAAAGTGCCACTAATCCTATAACACTAGTAAACGCCATGTGGCAAAGCTATTTTGAGATAGATTCAAAACATCGTCTAGTGAAGTGGAAAATGTACACCGCTAACAGTTCGTATACGGCCTCCAGCTGAATCTGAGCAACTTTCTCCGATAATCTTCACAAAAACAAAAGCAGGACAACTATTCAAAGGCAACAGGTAAATGTCAGACGAGAACACCACATTCCAAGTTTCCACAGAATGCTTCGTCTGAACGTGAGCAACTCCACCTCGTTCAGTGAACACCAGCTCCAGCTAGTGACTGTATCCGACAACGAGACTCCTACCTGCCGATCACTTGCACGCCCAAAAATCTGCTACATTCCCCTAAAGCAAAGAGCTGCTTCCTGCAACGCTTTTTAAAGTTTATTTCCACCCAGAGATAAGAAAACACTTGCCATCAGTGTAATATAACTCACCCTTGTGGGACCCAACCACAGTGCAGTTAGAGGGATTGCAGAAAGACCGACCCGTCATCCCGACGCTACCCAGAATCACGTCTGTTGTGCACAATAGCCAGAGGAAGAGCTGAAGGGCATGACCGGAGAAGACGTGGCACAATACATCTCGCGAAAAGGCTATGAAGGTAAAGGTAGGCAGGTTCCATCTCACGCGCAGAACTGCCAGTATTCGTCCTTTCCACGTTGTGCTCGCGACTGGAACAGGAAAATGGCCAAGTATCCTCCGCCATACACCGCAAAGTCGCTTACGTCGTTGTCAGTGCTATGGACAGTGGCATCCAGTTGGACTGCGATCAGTACTACATCGACATCTACTAAGGAATATACGCCCGTACGAGATACCTTGTTCCAGTATGAAAAGTTTCATTACATAATCATTTCAATATACACATATGAGCCAGGATATTAGAACCATCTGCTTAATATATTGATCGACCACCTCTGGGACGCAATACAGCGGCGTGGCATCGGATGTCTACACAGAGGATACGCAGTTCCCGTAGGTTACTCTCGAGCCGTTGGGCATGATCTTGGCGCGCGATATCGTCCCAGATGTGACCCATCGGGTTCAGATCAGGCAAATTTGGAAGCTAAGACATGAGCGTGATGAGCTGTGACTGTTTGCATTAACCTTGGTTGCTATTCTGTGTTTAGTCCCCCGCAGTTATTGCGATTAAGCTGTTATCCTCTCTCTGTGAGTGGCAGCAGCAGCAGCGTGTATCAATATTCGCACCCTTGTACTATCTTTGGCCTCGCGCCTGTTGTTTCTGGCTGTGCCAAGTGCGGGCAGTTGGTCGGTTGGCGTGGAGCAGCGAGGAAGTCTCTGTGCCGCGTAGTTTGGCCGGCGTCCACGCGCAGTCGGAGTGTGTGGTGCTGTTCCCATTGCTACGAGGTCCGTGGCTCACCGATCCTGGACACGAAAGTTGAGTCCTTACTTAATCTACCAGCCACCCCTAACTGTTCACATTGTGTCGTTTGAATTTCGTTGTGGGCTGTTGGGACATTCCCGCGAGCAACAACGCGTGTTTTCAAGTTGGGGAAATTGTAGCCACCCTTCTGTGGAGTTTAACTTGATTATTTTGAATTGACCTGCACCAGCGGAATCTTCTGCCTTGTGGCCGTTAACGTTCCGGTTACCTGTCCTGGACGTTGACATAAATTCAGGCAATGTATTTTCCTCGTCATGTTGTGGCTGTCCAGCACGGCGGGTAGTTTGACAGCTGAACGTGTAATTCGTTGTGGGCGCGGATACCTTCTGCATGTTCCATTGGACTCCCTGTTGTGTGCTGGTCGGGTGGAGCGGAAGTTATCCTGTCGCTTGGTCCGTTGATTGTCTGTCAGTTGGGTTGCGGTCAGATTAAGAATTGTTGGGCGACTGCCTGTCTCACCTAACCGAGCGTTAATGTTTGAATTCCAGGCCGACCCTTGAAAACTTCTGAGCGCCGTTTGATGTGGTGCCTTTTCTTATTTGTCCTTGTTGTTTCTTTATGTATGGCTTCTATACGTTTTTAAATTAAAGTTGTTTTGCCCTTAAGGCGAGAGATTGTTTGGGCCTTCAGCCTGATTTAAAGAAATTTTTAGGATGAGGCCTTCTGCCTTTTAAAATTCAAATTCCTGTTTTGATTCTTAAGTGATTGGCCTTCAGCAGATTTTAAATTAAAGTTGTTTTGCCCTTAAGGCGTGAGATTGAATGGTGCATTTAGCCGGGAATTAAGTCCTAAAATTGATGTTTGGCTTTGTTTTTAATGTTTTCTTTACTCTTGTAATGTTTGTCAAATGAATAAAGTAGTATGTTCGAGTGTAACTGACAGCTACTTATTTTGGCCCCTTTCCACAAATTAACCTATCTGTCCTGTCCTGCGGGTATAGCAGGGGATCTCACGTGAGTTCACTATCGTGCTCCTCAAACGATCGCGGCGCGAACAGTTATCCTGCTGGAATATTCCATTGCGTCGAGGAAGACATTAAACATGAAAGGATGCAGGTTGTCCGCAATAATGTTTACGTAGTGAACAAGTATCATGCTGCCTTCGATTGCTACCACAGGTCCTATGGAAGCCCAGCTGAATGTCCCCCATAGCATAATATAGACTCCACCAGCCTGCATCCAAGCGCTGTGCCGTTGTCGAACAGACGTTACTCTGGTGCCAGCGTATACGGACACGACCGTGGACCTGGCGTAACAAGAAACGTGATTCATCCTACCAGGCGACACGTATATGAACCACGGTCAAATCTCGAAAATCTCGTACCCTCTTTACTCGCAACTGACGATGTCGTTGGATCAACTCGAGAGCACTTAGGACAGTCACCTGCTGCAGCGCCCCATGCTAAGGAATGTGCGCTGGTGTGCTTCGAAACACTGGTGCCTGCACCAGCCCTGTCCTCTGACGTCAGATCGCCACCTGTTCTGCTTTACGAACTGGGCCAGCCTCTGACCAGCACGTTCTGTGGTGAGGCGTGCAAGTCCAACTCCTTCTCTCCTGCTCGTGATATCACCGTCCTCCACACATATCCACGACAGTAGCACGCGATCAACCGACTATCTTCGCCGTTTCCGAGATGCTTGTTTCCAGACACTGCATCATAACAATCTGCCCTTTGTCAAAGTCGGTTGTGCCAAAGGATTTTCTGATTTACGGGCCGTATAGCCCCTTGAACTATTCGCCGTTCGTCACTGTTCCGTTTATACAAGGTGTTTCAGAAGTGGTGGTCAATATTCAGGTATACGACAGGAATGATCATTCGAAACAAAAACGTCAAATAAACATGGTCCCCAATACGCATACCTTAAAACAGCTATGATAAATTCTTGATCTTCGATAGTGTGAAACAAATCTCTTCTACTGCAAACTCTTTGATTTCCATATTTTGGTAAGTGACAGTATGCACCTAAACGAGAAAAGAAGTCCAATAAATATGTGCTCTAAACGCATACCTTAAAAGTTATGGGCATTTGTTCATTAGAAGAGTTGTGTTTCAAAGCAGCGAAGATGAATAAGTGCTCACAGCTCTTAATGTATGCGTCTTAGAGCACATGTTTACTAGTGATTTTTTTCTTGTTTTGGGCCATGCTACCATTTCCCAGAATATGGAAAGCAAATAGCTTGCAGTAGAAGAGATTTGTTTCGCACTATCAAGATCAAGAATTGCTCATAGCACTTAAGGCACGCCTTTTACAGCCCATATTTACTTGACTTGTTTTTATTTCGAATGGTCTTTCCTGTCATAAACCTGAAATATTGACTATCGCTTCTGAAACACCCTGTATACTTCCAGTACCATGTCATCACGTGTCTTGCCAGCAAGGCCACTAGATGTTAAACCTCGTGGTGACCAGTCGTCATAATGTTTTGGCTCGTCACTATATTACTGACCTCAACATAACAACATTTCATTATTTTACTATTGAATTCGTCTTAAGCACTTGATCTTTATTTTTAAGGGAGTTAATAAACTGAAAAATTTTTTGCGAGATGTAACTTGAAATAAAATTATTTCAGCTTGTTTTGGAAACAAGCAATATATATGTGCAGTTCAGGGTTTGAAATCGATTTTGGTGTAACTAAAGTTATCAGAGCAAAGTTTATTTCAAATAACAAATTTTATGCCATTGCACAACTGGCATTATTCAAGGCAAGATATAATTTCATTAAGTAAACATCAGGGCCAAAAGTTAATCTGCCCGACGGGGAGTCCTGGCCGTACGATTAAATAAATAGGTATGGGGGTGTGACCACCTCTGACAGCAGTATAGGCCTCACAATATCGGGGCATGCTGAGAGTGATGTCATCAGCCTATGTTGAGGCAATGACGCCCATTCTTCCTCCAGAGCTGCGCCCAAGTGTTGGAGAGTGGTTGGTGGATGCTGACGTGAAGCAACCTGTCTGCCCAGTGCATCTCTGACATGCTCTATGGGATTCAAATCGGCAGAGGGAGGGGCCACGCCTTGCGTGGAATATCTTCCGTTTCCAAGAAAACATCAGCGACCAGTGCTCTACGAGGTCCAGCGTTATCGTCCAGCAATACAAAGTCTCAGCCCACAGCACCTCGCAACAACCGCACATGAGGTCCCAAGATCTCGTCGCGATATCTGACAGCAGTTAAACCTTTGCTATTCACCCACACAATTTGATGAAGAGGTGTTAGAGTAGTGACCACAACCGCTGTCCACGCCATTAAGGATCCTCCTCGATATCGGTCTCTTTCGAAAACGTTTGGATTCCGAAATCATGTTCCACGTTCCGCCTAGATGCAAGAATCACTTTGCAAGCGAAATCGGGACTCGTCTGTGGAAAGAACACTGGTCTACTCTGTTCTGGCGTGAAGTCAAACGTCGGCACGCCAGGCGGGAACGTTAGAGCAGAGAGGGCTGTGACACGACGTCAGCCAATGGCGCGCTGACCGACCCCTCTCCAGGACGACAACGCGATGGCAGTGCCCTCTACACGGACATAAGCGCCTCGCCACTGGGCCGCGGCCCAGTTCTGCGAGTTCTGCGAGAAGCGTCAAGACCAACGACGTGGATAGAACCGTTCGCTCTATTACTTCTCTTGTATTACGAATAGTATATAATGGAGAGAATTCTTGTTTGTCTGTCACACATTGCTCGCGACGCATCCGTATTTCTCAAACTTAATTATTGTCATTGATTCATTTCGTAATAAAACGCTTTAATATCATTTGCTTGAATTGATCAGAGAAAGTAGATTTCGTAGGCACCCCATATTTGACGAGTCGGCAGGATACAACACACTCTTCGACTCTCCAGGTGACATGACGACTCAACTGTAGACGCTCCGTTCTGTGAAGACGCATCAAGGTTCACATACAGAAGGTCTCCGACAGTAAAGGCTACTCTGCCGAAGCGTTCAGTACACTGTCTGTCTTTATGCAACACGTCCAGTAGATGCTGCGAGGTCAGATACCAGTTGCCGTGCAGTACTAAGGCGGTTCTGTTGTGTCCTTACGGCCACATAACGGTGCTCTCCTCTTGATATGACACGTGGTCGGCCACGCCCTAGTCTTCGGGATACTGTTTCGGTCTCTGTAAACTGTCGCCACAGGAGGGAAGCAACAGAACGATTCACATTAAGCATTCGGGCCACATCAGTTTTGCTACTGTCCTGGTGCCATTCCCCCTATGGCCCTCCACCGCAGAGAGTCTGGTAGGCGTCTTCTCTGTGTCATACAGAGCCTGCTAGACGTCTTCTCTGTGTCATACTGCACCGTCTGTGACTGCGTACGCAGCAGTTGTGGATGTGACACTACCCGGCAAACACTAACCCGTTTGATAGGTGCCGTGACGTTATCGTTGACGTGGTTGTCAAAAAAATGGTCAAATGCGTGTGAAATCTTATGGGACTTAACTGCTAAGGTCATCAGTCCCTAAGCTTACACGCTACTTAACCTAAATTATCCTAAGGACAAACACACACACCCATTCCCGAGGGAGGACTCGAACCTCCGCCGGGACCAGCCGCACAGTCCATAACTGCAGCGCCTTAGACCGCAAGGCTAATCCCGCGCGCCACGTGGTTGTCTATTAAGCAGAATGGCATCTTCCGTGACGACCACGATTGTAAGGATATCTGTTGACATTTTTTATAATTATACCGTGAATTAGACACAAGACTGAAAATAGCTGCTTGTTGCTTTAATTTTGGACACCAGTGTAGTAGTCAAGCGGATAGAAGCATGTGAGGACGCAGTTGGCTCGTAACTGTGAACATCGATTATACGCTTAGCATGGCTAAAGTGGACAATCCACGGAACATGCAAATAACTACACTAAAACCGACTTCCTGTTGTGAAACTGACGACAACATTGTGCACTACTGGCCATTAAAATTGGTACACCAAGAAGAAATGCAGATGATAAACGGGTATTCATTGGACAAATATATTATACTAGAACTGACATGTGATTAGATTTTGACGCAATTTGGGTGCATAGATCCTGAGAAAACAGTACCCAGAACAACCACCTCTCGCCGTAATAACGGCCTTGATACGCCTGGGCATTGAGTCAAACAGAACTTGGATGGCGTGTACAGGTACAGCTGCCCATGCAGGTTCAAGACGATACCACAGTTCATCAAACGTAATTACTGGCGTATTGTGACGAGCCAATTGCTCGGCCACCATTGACCAGATGGTTTCAATTGGTGAGACATCTGGAGAATGTGCTGGCCAGGGCAGCAGTCGAACATTTTCTGTATCCAGAAAGGCCCGTACAGGACCTGCAAAATGCGGTCTAGCGTTATCCTGCTGAAATGTAGATATTCGCAGGGATCGAATCAAGGGTAGAGCCACGGGTCGTAACACATCTGAAAAGTAACATCCACCGTTCAAAGTGCCGTCAATGCGAACAAGAGGTGACCGAGACGAGTAACCAATGGCACCCGATACCATCACGCCGGGTGATACGCCAGTATGGCGATGACGAATACACGCTTCCAATGTGCGTGCACAGCGATGTCGCCAAACACGGATGCGTCCATCACGATGCTGTAAACAGAAACTCCGAAAAAAACGACGTTTTGCCATTCGTGTACCCAGGTTCGTCGTCGAGTACACCATCGCAGGCGCTCCTGTCTGTGATGCAGCGTCAAGGGTAACCGCAGCCATGGTCTCCGAGCTGCTGTAAACGTCTTCGAACTGTTCGTGCAGATAGTTGTTGTCTTGCAAACGTCCCCATTTGTTGACTCAGGCATCGAGACGTGGCTGCACGATCCGTTACAGCCATGCGGATAAGATGCCTGTCATCTCGACTGCTAGTGATACGAGGCCGTTGGGATCCAGCACGGCGTTCCGTATTACCCTCGTGAACCCACCGATTCCATATTTTGCTAACAGTCGTTGGATCTCGACCAACACGAGCAGCAATGTCGCGATACGATAAACCGCAATCGCGATAGGCTACAATCCGACCTTTATCAAAGTCGGAAACGTGATGATACGCATTTCTCTTCCTTACACGAGACATCACAACAACGTTTCACCAGGCAACGCCAATCAACTTCTATTTGTGTATGAGAAATCGGTTGGAATCTTTCCTCATGTCAGAACGTTGTAGGTGTTGACACCGGCGGCAGCCCTGTGTGAATGGTCTGAAAAGCTAATCATCTGCGTAGCACAGAATCTTCTTCCTGTCGGTTAAATTTCGCGTGTGTAGCACGTCATCTTCGTGGTGTAGCAATTTTAAAGGTGATTAAACGTTTCCTGATCCGCAGGCCATCAGACAGTAAATATCAAACGTGCTGAAGGCGCATCCGGCACAACGAGCTCGAGGTCCTGTGACGGAGCACAGGTTGTGGTTGCCGTCTGCACGCGTGCAGCGCCCCGAATGCGGCTGCCTGCCGTCCTGCAGCTGTTGCGTCAGAAGCGGTCCTGGTTTCGGCGCTGCGGGAACGTGAGTGCAGCTCGCGGCGAGTGGTCGGGACGCACTGTAAGGAGCGCTGAGTGCGACTGCGGCAGATGTGAGGCTGCCGCCTGCTTCCCCCGAGTGGCAGGTTGCGCAACTCTGCGCCAGAGAGCAGCGGCAGCCCGCGGCCTGCGAGCTGTTGCTGCCAATCGCGACACGAGTGCGCGCCTTCCCAGCTCGTCGGTTACGTCTGCAGTGGAGTCGGGTCAGGCGCACTTCCCGCTTTCTGCACGCGCCCACCCGGCCAACAGCACCGGATGCGTCTCTCGCGTCTACCGGACAACGCTGCGTGTTGTGGGCGTGCACTCACGCTAAATGCGACTTAACGTGCGGCAATGTCACGGTGGCGATCTTGGTCGTCTACCGCGAGGTATGTCGCCACATTGCCGTAAACACCTCTGCGGAGTAGGAACGAAGGGAAATACGGCTTTGCGAAATTTGCGCATACGTATGAGATGTCTGCACGCAGTGTCTGCCCGTTGCAAGTGCACGTGTTATCCGTGCCCTCATCTCAAGCGTTCAGCACTTAACCGTCTACGGAAAACTCGTTACAACGACATGTATGATACGTAGCTCCCAGAACACAGGAACGGGCTTGCTTTAGAGATTGTAAGACGTCGCGGTCTCCTGACCTTCATTGCTTACATATTCCGCCCTCACAATCATATTCCGCACATCAAGACGCTTCATTCGAACCCAAACTCGATAAGATAAAGTCAATGTTGTATGAATTCATGTAAACGATATGCAATTGACAAGTGAGCGCACCGTCATTGAAATACCTGAGGCTGGCGTGCACACATACATTCCAGACAGGACGGTCATGCAGGCTGTTACTTCGGGAGAGAGGCCGCACAGCGGGGCGCTGGTCCCTTCAGAGGACGACCCAGCCTATGTCAGATGGTGACTGCCTGTGTAGCGGACAGCGTGGGCCCAAGTGAAAGGGAGGAACAACCCCGTGTTTGGCTTAAAAGCAAATTCCGCCACATTGTGTGGGAGCGGCCAGCCTACGCATTCTTTACACATAGCACGCAGCACGCAGTTTCAGAGATTTTCACAGGGAGACGCCAAACGCCAAACGCCAAAAGCCAATGCTACAGGTTTCCGGATTGGTTCCCTTAAAAGAAACGTCATTCACCCGTTTTAGAAGAGCAATGCTGATTGGCAGACGATATTTCTGAGGCCTTGAGCTGAAGGAGTAATGGAAGAGACCAAAAGATATACCCCTTCACGTCTGCCGTGGAGAGGCGCCGTTCTGTTGTCGCTCTTGGAGCGAGGAACAAGTCTCTCCTCAGTACTTCACTGGGAGAGCTCCTCTGTCGAGCGTGAACCAAAGTGCGACTCTCTATATTGAGTCCTTGCGATTAAGCATTGTTCACTGTGTTGGCCGACACACTTATTGTGCGGTGTGAACGGACAGAGTTATAGTTAAACGCCTGCGAGCGAATTTTGAGTGGGATCGCGGTGGACTGGTTATCTGACCGGTGTACCACTAGGGGCGAATAGGAATCCTTGACTTCATCAAGGCGTTGGGAGAGTTTGATTGGCAAAGGTCAATCCAGATAGAACGAGAGTTATCTTATTTGTCAGCAGCGACAGGCGCAGACAACAGTCATCACAGCTTACGGTATTGTGCACTACAGCTGTTGCGGGCCCCATATTTCCCCCACAACAGTGCACTTCACTGCATTTCATACGCGACAGCCTCGACCGTACCTAGCAACATTCTAAAGGATAATTATTCAAGTTGAGTAGGCGCACCTCCCAGCCATTCTGCCAAGTCAACAACCATCTTAAACTACGTATAGAAATTTCATTAGCGAATCCTATCCTTGAGAGGTAACTTCACATTCCGAAAAGAACCAGGATATAACTTGTTCAATTCATAACTAAAAGTGTCATTGTGATTTCGCAGAATTTTTGCAAAATAAGTAATAACTTTCGTTAGTTTCATGTTTTTCTTACACTAACTAGCACTACTCCAGTACCCAAGTATCCCACTAGTTACGTAAGAAATTTTGTGAATTTTTGTGTCATTTCCTTACAGCGGACGATTCCAGAAAATATTTGTTGCTGAAAGTTTTTCAGGCATTTCTCTTTAGAACGTTAGGAGCGTCTGTCTGACTTCTGTTGTAGTGTAGGGGTGGAAACCGCATCTTGCAGGAGCCACAGGGTAAAGGGTACATCTCAGATTAATCCGTTGCGCAAAATAACAGAATAACAGATTAACCCCGAGAAGATGCGTCGGTAGTCAGAAACGTTTCAGTAAGATTGTTTTAAAAGTGTTGATATTGGCAGCCACTCATCTGCTACTTAAATTAGCTTACGATGTAGATACGAAATATTCCGTCTTTTGTAATTTAATGTTTATTTTGTTTTTAACCGAAGATGTTTTGCTAAGGGATTTCGAACTATAAATCAAGATCGAGTATAACAGATTTTTTGTTCGCTCTACTGAATGGACAGAGTTCACATAAAAATTTACAGAGAGCAAAGTTCTCTAAAATCTCAGCTGAAACTACAGAAAGTGACGCAGACACTGTGAAGGATAGCGAATTGTATGGAACACTGCATGGAGAAAACGCAACAAGATTTTCTCATCTGAGCAGCACACGAACTCAAAGTTAACTACAGGTCCATCTACAGAGTAGATTTCTAGTCTCCAGAAAAGTCATTGTACTCGAACATAATACGTGTTCCAAAATTCTACAACTGATCGACGTTAGAGATATAGGTCTATAGTTCTGCACATCTGTTCGCCGTCAATTCTTGAAAATGGGGATGACCTGTGCCCTTTTCCAATCCTTTGGAACGCTACGCTGTTCTAGAGACCTATGGTACAGCGCTGCGAGAAGGAGGGCAAGTTCCTTCGCATACCCTCTGTAAAATCGAACTGGTATCCCATCAGGCCCAGCGGCCTTTCCTCTTTTGAGTGATTTTAATTGTTTTTCAATATCTCTGTCATCTGATATCTTCCATTTTGTCATCTGAGGGACAATCTAGAGAAGGAACTACAGTGCAGTCTTCCTCTGTGAAACAGCTTTGGAAAAAGACATTTAGTATTTCGGCCTTTAGTCTGTCATCCTCTGTTTCAATACCATTTTGGTCACAGAGTGTCTGGACATTTTGTTTTGATCCACCTACCGCTTTGACATAACACCAGAATTTCTTAGGATTTTCTCCCATGTCAGTACATACAACTTTACTTTCGAATTCGTTGAACGCCTCTCGCATAGTCCTCCTCACACTGCCGGCCGCGGTGGTCTAGCGGTTCTGGCGCTGTAGTCCGGAACCGCGGGACTGCTTCGGTCGCAGGTTCGAATCCTGCCTCGGGCATGGGTGTTTGTGATGTCCTTCGGTTAGTTAGGTTTAAGTAGTTCTAAGTTCTAGGGGACTTATGACCTAAGATGTTGAGTCCCATAGTGCTCAGAGCCATTTGAACCATTTGAACCTCCTCACACTAAATTTCGCTTCGTGTAATTTTTGTTTATGTTTATGTTTGCTGTGAAGTTCCCTTTGCTTCCGTAGCAGTTTTCTAACTCGGTTGTTGTACCACGGTGGCTCTTTTCCATCTCTTACGATCTTGCTTGGCACATACTCATCTAATGCATATTGTACGATGATTTTGAACTTTGTCCACTGATCCTCAACACTATCTGTACTTGAGATAAAACTTTTGTGTTGAGCCGTCAATTACTCTGAAATTTTTTTGTCACTTTTGCTAAACAGAAAAATCTTCCTACCTTTTTTAATATTTCTATTTTCGGCTGAAATAACCGATGCTGTTACCGCTTTATGATCGCTGATTCCCTGTTCTGCGTTAACTGTTTCAAATAGTTCGGGTCTGTTTGTTACCAGAAGGTCTAATATGTTATCGCCACGAGTCGGTTCTCTGTTTAACTGCTCAAGGTAGTTTTCAGGTAATGCACTTAAAAAAATTTCACTGGATTCTTTGTCCCTGCCACCCGTTATAAACGTTGGAGTCTCCCAGTCTATATCTGGTAAATTAAAATCTCCACCCAAAACTATAACGTGGTCGGGAAATCTACTCGAAATATTTTCCAAATTTTCCTTCAGGTGTTTTGCCACAACAGCTGCTGAGCCAGGGGGCTTATAGGGACATCCAATTACCATGTTTGAGCCTGCTTTAACCGTGACCTTGACCCAAATTATTTCACATTTCGGATGTCCGTCAATTTCCTTCCATACTATTGCACTTTTTATCGCTATAACACAGCTCCCCCTTCACTGTCCAGCCTGTCTCTGCGGTATACATTCCAATCTGAGTTCACTTATCTCGACTTCCCATCGACCGAGCAAAGTTTATGGAAAATCGGGTTATTGGCACTTCTCGTGTTCTCATGAGGAAAGTGTACATGGGATACAAATCTGATTAAAAGAGATGCATGTTAAACAACAGGATATACTCTTCTAGAATTAACAAATATATAAGGTGTTTCAGGAGAAATGGTAAATAGTTGAGTGGGTGATAGTGTAGACGAATTGCAATAAAATGCCATATAACATTTGTTCAATTTTTATTGAGTACAGAAATGCAGCTGAATTCAATGCATTATCGTTTCGTGTCTTGGTACACCGGCTGCTGTGGGTTGCTATGGGCGTATTTATCGAATCTCAGCAGTAGAGTGTTGATGTTCACATTGTGAAGTTGTCATATATATATATATGAGATATCATTGTGAAACCCAATTGTAATTTTACAGTTACTACGAGGGTCGTCGTTCAATAAGTAATGGCCAACTTTTTTTTTTCTCCGAAATATTTATTGTTAAAAGTCAGAATTTGGTGACAAAATACATCAACTTATCTTGTCCATGTCCTATTTTTCTACGTAGTCTCCATCAAGTTCTATGGCCGTACGCTAACGTTGTGGAAGAACGTGTATTCCTTCTTGTCCTTTAGGCGTAGCCATGTTTTCACTGCATGACTGACACTTATGTCATCTTCAAAGTGCGTTCTTTAAGCTGCACCAATTCAGACGAAATGGCCTTTCTTTGAGTCTGCTGTGAGAATTCGCGGAATCCATCGTGAGCACCTCTTTGTATATCCAAGACTCTCGATTACTGCACTTCCAATGCTGACCGACAACTGTATAGCCAGTTGTCGAGTTGTGATGCGCTGGTCGGCACGAATCATCGCATACGTACGATTCAGCGCGTCTGGAGCAGCGGCTGTGACAGTACGTCCCAAGTGTGGCTGATCATGGAGCTCTGTTTCTGCATTTCCCGAGGCTGTGACTTTCTTTACCCATCGCCCAGCTGTACACCTATCAACTGCAGCATTAATATACACTGCACACAAACGTTTGTGGATGTTCACCACGGCTTCTTTTTCTGCGCACAAGAATTCAATAACAGCACGCTGCTTGTAACGTGAGTCGTATGCAGACGCCATTTTGCCGCTGTACTACGGCTCTGCCATCTGCCAGAACGGTTCGAAACTTCACCGGGGCACAGAACAAACATCAAATGTGAAGCACCAACAAGGACGTTTGTCTGTGTATATTAATGGTGTTTTTTTTAAATGTGGGGCATTACTTATTGACGGCTCTCATATAACGCCCTTGTATCCCCTAACTTGGTAACAAACATTCGTGTACTAACCTTCCACGGACATGGGTAGATTGGGTAGATAAATTAAAGAAATAAAATAAAATAATAAAAACAATAATAGGGTTTCGAACAGGGGAGCAAAAATTAGAAGTCGCAATACTAGCCACTTCGCCACCATCTCCGCTTACATTTTCGCCCTGTAAAAAGGCATCCCAATTACGTCGAAAATTTTGCCCTTAGTTTTCTAAGAAACCGTCGACTGTCTACGTACAAGCCGAGACACGTGATCGCTTATTCTGAACCCTCTTCCAGTGAGCGAAGTTTCCGTTCTGCCACTTGCCGTGCTCCCCTCGTTTGCCTCTTAATTAATTGGGATCCCCCTGCGAGTAGCAACAATGCTGATGGGCTTCCGCTGTTGGGACTGAAGTACACCTCCATTAAAATTCCTGGCAGTTTGCAAACGTCCGCCGAAGAGGCAGAGCCGGTTGGAGCAGCCTGGGAAAATCCGTGGCGAGCCGTTTACGACTTATCGCCTGGCGCTTGGGCCACAAAAGGAGGGGAGTTAACAATGGGTGAACCAGTTTATCAGCTTGACCCAAACACTCGTGAAACGTCTACTTCAGAAATAAGTGTAAACGGAACTACACCGCCGCTCTTTTCTTAGATTCTTATACTGCATCTGGCAACATAACAATAAGAAAATATAGTTAATACCAGTGCTGTCTTTTAGCCATGAGAAGAAATTCCCTACTTCGCGCAGTATTTGTTATTTTGTGTATTAATTCGAACGTTGCAGTGATAAACTCGGTGTTCGTTTCCTGTAACGATTTTGTTCACAATGCAGGTACCTCGTATTTTACACTACTGGCCATTAAACTTACTACACCAATAAGAAATGCAGATGATAAGCAGGTATTCATTGGACAAATATATTACACTAGAACCGACATGTGATTACATTTTCACGCAATTTGGGTGCATAGATCCTGAGAAATCAGTACCCAGAACAACCACCTCTGGCGTATTGTGATGAGCCAGTTGCTCAGCCACCATTGACCAGACGTTTCAATTGGTGAGAGATCTAGAGAATATGCTGGCCAGGTCAGCAGTCGAACATTTTCTGTATCCAGAAAGGCCCGTACAGGACCTGCAACATGCGGTCGTGCATTATCCTGCTGAAATGTAGCGTTTCGCAGCGATCGAATGAAGGGTAGAGCCACGGGTCGTAACACATCTGAAATATAACTTCCACTGTTCAAAGTGCGAACAAGAGGTGACCGAGACGTGTAACCAATGGCACCCCATGCCATCATAGCGGGTGATACGCCAGTATGGCGATGACGAATACACGCTTCCAATGTGCGTTCACCGCGATGTCGCCAAACACGGATGTTACCATCATGATGCTGTAAACAGACCCTGGATTCATCCGAAAAAATGACGTTTTGCCATTGGTGCACCCAGGTTCGTCGTTGAGTACACCATCGCAGGCGCTCCTGTCTGTGATGCAGCGTCAAGGGTAACCGCAGCCATGGTCTCCGAGCTGATAGTCCATGCTGCTGCAAACGTCGTCGAACTGTTCGTGCAGATGGTTGTTGTCTTGCAAACGTCCCCATCTGTTGACTCAGAGATCGAGACGTGGCTGCACAATCCGTTACAGCCATGCGGATAAGGTGCCTGTCATCTCGAATGCTAGTGATACGAGGCCGTTGGGATCCAGCACGACGTTCCGTATTACGCTCCTGAACCCACCGACTCCATATTCTGCTAACAGTCATTGGATCTCGACCAACGCGAGCAGCAATGTCGCGATACGATAAACCGCAATGGCGATAGGCTACAATCCGACCTTTATCAAAGTCAGAAACGTGATGGTACGCATTTCTCCTCCTTACACGAGGCATCACAACAACGTTTCCCCTGACAACGCCGGTCAACTGCTGTTTGTGTATGAGAAATTGGTTGGAAACTTTCCTCATGTCAGCACGTTGTAGGTGTCGCCACCGTCTCCAACCTTGTGTGAATGCTCTGAAAAGCTAATCATTTGCATATCTTGTGTCGGTTAAATTTCGAATCTGTAGCACGTCATCTTCGTGGTGTAGCAATTTTAATGGCCAGTAGTGTAAATAGGGTTGCTCCGCCGTACGCTGTAGCGACGTGGTCGTTTGAGGAGAGAACTGGAACATCTAAAGCATATTACAGCGAGTGGAAGGCGACACGAATATCACCGAAAATTGACGAGCACGTTTTTCGAACAGGTAATATGCGCCGGGATTTACCGAGAGCAGTAAAACTGCGCAGTCGCTATTTTACGGCGAAGAAGACGTAAAATATAACCACTAGCTTTAGACGGCGCACTCAAAGGTCACGCGTGTATTGGTGTAACATCGGCTTATTAACAACGAAACACAAGTAAAATGACTGGCGTGTAATGCAAATATGACGCCAGCACCCTAAGGCAATTTTTCCACACGTCTCGGCAACATCTTTTCCGCGGTGCTCAGTGGACAGTATTTCCAACTTCCTTGCTTATCCTACCCGTGTGTGGAGCGAGGTTTAAATGACTGGAAGATACCTCAAGTGGCAGGTCGTCTCATTTCTTGTCTCTGTAGTGAAACGGTTTTTCTACAATGGTAACGATAAAAATATTCGACCTGTTCGTACAGCTTTTCACTCTCGTGTATGTAAATACTGGGATGGCCGCAAAATTGCGCCTCAGAGAATATGAAACGCAAGCAGTTACAGTACGATTACGGGCAGCTCAGCTCTCAGACAGGCACTGACCACGACTTCCAGAGACAGCAAAGGAGTTGGAAGAGCAGTTGAACGGAATGGACAGTGTCTTGAAACGCGGATATAAAATGAAAATCAATAAAAGCAAAAGGAGGATAATGGAATGTAGTCGAATCAAGTCGGGTGATGCTGAGGGAATTAGATTAAGAACTGAGACACTGTAGGTAGTAAAGGAGGTTTGCTATTTGGGGGGCAAAATAACTGATGATGATCGAAGTAGAGAAGATATAAAATGTAGACTGGCAATGGCAAGGAAAGCGTTTGTGAAGAAGAGAAATTTGTTAACATCGAGTATAGATTTAAGTGTCAGCAAGTCGTTTCTGAATGTATCTGTATGGAGTGTAGCCATGTATGGAAGTGAAACATGGACGATAAATAATTTGGACAAGAAGAGATGAGAAGCTTTCGAAATGTGGTGCTACAGAAGAATGCTGAAGATTAGATGGGTAGATCACATAACTAATGAGGAGGTATTGAATAGAAATGGGGAGAAGAGAAATTTGTGGCACAACTTGACTAGAAGAAGGGATCGGTTGGTAGGAGATGTTCTGAGGCGTCAAGGGATCACCAACTTAGTATTGGAGGGCAGCGTGGAGGGTAAAAATCGTAGAGGGAGACGAAGAGATGAATACACTAAGCAGATTCAGAAGGATGTAGGCTGCAGTAGGTACTGGGAGATGAAGAAGCTTGCACAGGATAGAGTAGCATGGAGAGCTGCATCAAACCAGTCTCAGGACTGAAGACAACAACAACAACAACAACAACGCTACCCTGACTACTGTGGCGCACAGAGAGGGCAAAGGAAGACAGAACTAAATAATCAGAAAATAAAATCTGACACATACTGAAAGAACTGACACGCTACTAGACGGGATAAACACTGGGGGACACGAGCAAAGAAAGAGTGGGACAAATACACTGACGAAAAAATCGCAACATCAAAAAGGCGTTGTGCGTCATAAACAAAAGCTGTTAGGCGTGTTTCTACATCTGAAAGACGCTGTCTATTCAGATTTCACAGCAGTTGCATAAGAGCAGTGCTAGTGGTGCAATTACGAAGATGCAAAACAGATCGGCTTTAAATGCATCCTATAACGGTCGTGAGAGTTGGTTACCTTTGGTATTGGACATGGTGAGTTGATGTTAGTCAAGAATGATTTTAAGGCTACAAAGAGGCCATTAGGAAAGCTCACTGAGTCTGAACGAGGTAGGGTAATAGGGCTACGGGAAGGTGGATGTTCCTTCTGCGATTTTGCAGAAAGACTTGGCGGGAATGTAGCCACTGTACAAGATTCCTGGCAGCAGTGATGTACGGTCCAAAGAAGACCGGGAGCCGGACAGCCAGATGCCGCTACCGAGAGGGGAGACCTTCGTGTTAGGCGTATGGCTCTGGCGCATCGCACCGCATTTGCAGCAGCAATTTGAGCAGCAGTTGGCACCACGGTGGCACAAAGAACTGTTACAAATCAGTTACTTCCAGGTCAGCTCCGAGACAGACATTCTGTAGCGTGCGTTCCGCTGACCCCAAATCACCGCCATCTGTGACATGTGCGGTGTCAAGCGAGATTTCATTGGAGGCCAGGGTGGGGGTAAGTTGTCTTTTCTTATGAAAACTGGTTCTGCCTCGGTGCCCGTGATGGCCGTGTGTTGGTTAGAAGCAGGCCAGTTGAGGACCTCCAACCAATCTGCCCGCGTGCTACGCACACTGGACCTACAGCTGGTCCAGGCGGCGATTTGGTACGACACAGAAGCACCCTCGTGAATATTCCACACATCCTAATTGCAGATTTGTATGTCAGACTGGTGACTCGATCTGTTGTGCTGCCATTTATGACCAGCATTCCAGTCGATGTTTTCTAACAGGGTAAGGCTCGCCCACATACCACTGTTGTAACCCAAAACGCCCTACACGATGTCGACACATTGTCTTGGCGTGCTCGATCACCACATCTGTCTCCATCTGAGTACATATGGGACATCATCGGACGAGAACTCCAGCTTCATCCACAACCAGCATTAACTGCTGCTGTGATGACTGACCAAGAGCAACAGGCTTGGAACTCCATCCCACAAACTGACTTCAGCACCTGTACAACACAATGCGTAGACATTTGCGTGTTTGCATTCAACACTCTGGCGGTTATACCGGTTGCTAAGGCACCAGCATTTCACATTTGCAGCGGCTTATCTTGCGTTTATATTAACGTGTGGTCTTTAATGCTAATAACATAAATATGTATTCCCAAAATTTCATTACTCTACACTAATTATTTTTTTGTGTTGCGATCTATTTCAGCCAGTGAGTGATTAGACGCAGCAGAAAGTTTACATGACTCACAGATAGGCGCTGCCCACGACTCCCCTGCCTTAGGCTGCCTCGGCTGCTCTGGCATCAGGGAGGGCAACTGGCCACAGAGTTAAATAAGAAGAAAATTAAATTTGGAATGCCCTGAAACAACAGACCTCGTACTAGACGGGATAAATACAAGGGAAGAAGAGCAAACAAAGAGTGGGACAAATATTTCATAGTACTAAGCCCCCTACCACCAGTTATTGAAGGAGACGAACTTCCGCTTATAAAACAGCTGCAAACGGATGATTTCTTTACAACTGAGTTAATGTGTTAGATATTGGACTTTAAGCTTTTAAAACTGTGCGCCCAGCACGAGAGAGAGGCCAGAGACACACCAACAAGCAATACGCCGCAACGCCCTCTCGACAGCAGGTATTAAGGCCGCCGCTACCGACCGGAGGACCCCGCTGACTCACTGAGTCACTCTTCCAGTATGGCGTCTGTCATTTCACATCACAGGCTATGACAGTACATAGCGAACAC
The DNA here is from genome assembly GCF_021461385.2 of Schistocerca piceifrons. Taxonomy (NCBI): domain Eukaryota; kingdom Metazoa; phylum Arthropoda; class Insecta; order Orthoptera; family Acrididae; genus Schistocerca; species Schistocerca piceifrons. The sequence continues at coordinate 764,587,126 of NC_060141.1, forward strand.
ATTAGTGACTATATCAGCAAGACTAAAGTTTGTAATAGCAAGATTACCGATATTGTCTGCAAGAGGACTATTGCTTATGAGCTTGTACCACAACACATGTTAACTCTGTTGAAGTTAAGTAAATGTTCATGTAAATAAACAACCGTATTAATCCACGTGCCCATTTGTATTGTAGAAAGACGATACCAGCTACCCTTACCAGCATTCTCTCCTTTGCGTTCTTACGGTACAGGCATCAACATAAACCTTTGTGGTTAGGGCGCAAAACCCTAATGAACTTCGTTTTAAGCAAAAGCTAGTTTTTCACGCATCTCAAAGTGTATGACGTCACACCTGTGTAGTACAGTGGCACAATTTTGCAAGTACATTCAGTGGCATATGGCAGTGTGAATACCATCTGCAAAACATGTTGCGAATAGGGTTGGTAGTAACGAAGTAATAAATGTAGGCGTCATGTCTGATGCTGAAGTTTTGCTGCATGAACAGCGAAAATGTAGTAGATGATAAACTTTTCCCTTTCATAAATTTGGAAGGGAGGGGTATCACCGAGAGAAAGTTTTCCAAAAGGTTTGAAATTATATGTGAATTTGGTTGCAAGGCGCTACGTTTAATGAATGTGGTCTAGGAAACTGGCGCGCTGTGACTCAGTCTGGCTCAAGTCACATACTCAGTTTCTAACTTCAATACCTGACTAATTCTTTTCAACATGTAACGTAAGATTGTACCTCTTAATTAGTAGATTATGACAGCATTTCAAATTCGGTCAGTGATTCTTGTACGTAATACTGAAAATCACGTATTTGAAACTTCCTGGCAGATTAAAACTGTGTGCCCGACCGAGACTCGAACTCGGGATCTTTGCCTTTCGCGGGCAATTGCTCTACCATCTGAGCTACCCAAGCACGACTCACGCCCGGTCCTCACAGCTTTACTTCTGCCAGTATCTGGTCTCCTACCTTCCAAACTTTACAGAAGCTCCCCTGCGAACCTTGCAGAACTAGCTCTCTTGAAAGAAAGGATACAGCGGAGACATGGCTTAGCCACAGCCTGGGGATGTTTTCAGAATGAGATTTTCACTCTGGAGCGGAGTGTGCGCTGATATGAAACTTCCTGGCAGATTAAAACTGTGTGCCCGACCGAGACTCCAACTCGGGATCTTTGCCTCTCGCGGGCAAGTGCTCTACTATCTGAGCTACCCAAGCACGACTCACGCCCGGTCCTCACAGCTTTACTTCTGCCAGTATCTCGTCTCCTACCTTCCAAACTTTACAGAAGCTCCCCTGCGAACCTTGCAGAACTAGCACTCTTGAAAGAAAGGATACAGCGGAGACATGGCTTAGCCACAGCCTGGGGATGTTTTCAGAATGAGATTTTCACTCTGGAGCGGAGTGTGCGCTGATATGAAACTTCCTGGCAGATTAAAACTGTGTGCCCGACCGAGACTCGAACTCGGGATCTTTGCCTTTCGCGGGCAAGTGGTCTAGCATCTGAGCTACCCAAGCACGACTTACTTCTGCTAGTATCTCGTCTCCTACCTTCCAAACTTTACAGAAGCTCTCCTGCGAACCTTGCGGAACTAGCACCCCTGAAAGAAAGGATACTGCGGAGACATGGCTTAGCCACAGCCTGGGGGATGTTTCCAGAATGAGATTTTCACTCTGCAGCGGAGTGTGCGCTGATACGAAACTTCCTGGCGGATTAAAACTGTGTGGCCGACCGAGACTCCAACTCGGGATCTTTGCCTTTCGCGGGCAAGTGCTCTACCATCTGAGCTACCCAAGCACGACTCACGCCCGGTCCTCACAGCTTTACTTCTGCCAGTATCTCGTCTCCTACCTTCCAAACTTTACAGAAGCTCTCCTGCGAACCTTGCGGAACTAGCACTCCTGAAAGAAAGGATACTGCGGAGACATGGCTTAGCCACAGCCTGGGGATGTTTTCAGAATGAGATTTTCACTCTGGAGCGGAGTGTGCGCTGATATGAAACTTCCTGGCAGATTAAAACTGTGTGCCCGACCGAGACTCCAACTCGGGATCTTTGCCTCTCGCGGGCAAGTGCTCTACTATCTGAGCTACCCAAGCACGACTCACGCCCGGTCCTCACAGCTTTACTTCTGCCAGTATCTCGTCTCCTACCTTCCAAACTTTACAGAAGCTCCCCTGCGAACCTTGCAGAACTAGCACTCTTGAAAGAAAGGATACAGCGGAGACATGGCTTAGCCACAGCCTGGGGATGTTTTCAGAATGAGATTTTCACTCTGGAGCGGAGTGTGCGCTGATATGAAACTTCCTGGCAGATTAAAACTGTGTGCCCGACCGAGACTCGAACTCGGGATCTTTGCCTTTCGCGGGCAAGTGGTCTAGCATCTGAGCTACCCAAGCACGACTCATGCCCGGTCCTCACAGCTTTACTTCTGTCAGTATCTGGTCTCCCATCCTCCAAACTTTACAGAAGCTCTCCTGCGAACCTTGCAGAACTAGCACTCTTGAAAGAAAGGATACAGCGGAGACATGGTTTAGCCACAGCCTGGGTATGTTTTCAGAATGAGATTTTCACTCTGCAGCGGAGTGTGCGCTGATATGAAACTTCCTGGCAGATTAAAACTGTGTGCCCGACCGAGACTCCACCTCGGGATCTTTGCCTTTCGCGGGCAATTGCTCTACCATCTGAGCTACCCAAGCACGACTCACGCCCGTTCCTCACAGCTTTACTTCTGCCAGTATCTGGTCTCCTACCTTCCAAACTTTACAGAAGCTCCCCTGCGAACCTTGCAGAACTAGCACTCTTGAAAGAAAGGATACAGCGGAGACATGGCATAGCCACAGCCTGGGGATGTTTTCAGAATGAGATTTTCACTCTGGAGCGGAGTGTGCGCTGATATGAAACTTCCTGGCGGATTAAAACTGTGTGCCCGACCGAGACTCGAACTCGGGATCTTTGCCTTTCGCGGGCAATTGCTCTACCATCTGAGCTACCCAAGCACGACTCACGCCCGGTCCTCACAGCTTTACTTCTGCCAGTAACTCGTCTCCTACCTTCCAAACTTTACAGAAGCTCCCCTGCGAACCTTGCAGAACTAGCACCCTTGAAAGAAAGGATACAGCAGAGACATGGCTTAGCCACAGCCTGGGGATGTTTTCAGAATGAGATTTTCACTCTGGAGCGGAATGTGCGCTGATACGAAACTTCCTGGCAGATTAAAACTGTGTGCCCGACCGAGACTCGAACTCGGGATCTTTGCCTTTCGCGGGCAAGTGGTCTAGCATCTGAGCTACCCAAGCACGACTCATGCCCGGTCCTCACAGCTTTACTTCTGTCAGTATCTGGTCTCCCATCCTCCAAACTTTACAGAAGCTCTCCTGCGATCCTTGCACAACTAGCACTCTTGAAAGAAAGGATACAGCGGAGACATGGTTTAGCCACAGCCTGGGTATGTTTTCAGAATGAGATTTTCACTCTGCAGCGGAGTGTGCGCTGATATGAAACTTCCTGGCAGATTAAAACTGTGTGCCCGACCGAGACTCCAACTCGGGATCTTTGCCTCTCGCGGGCAAGTGCTCTACCATCTGAGCTACCCAAGCACGACTTACTTCTGCTAGTATCTCGTCTCCTACCTTCCAAACTTTACAGAAGCTCTCCTGCGAACCTTGCGGAACTAGCACCCCTGAAAGAAAGGATACTGCGGAGACATGGCTTAGCCACAGCCTGGGGGATGTTTCCAGAATGAGATTTTCACTCTGCAGCGGAGTGTGCGCTGATACGAAACTTCCTGGCGGATTAAAACTGTGTGGCCGACCGAGACTCCAACTCGGGATCTTTGCCTTTCGCGGGCAAGTGCTCTACCATCTGAGCTACCCAAGCACGACTCACGCCCGGTCCTCACAGCTTTACTTCTGCCAGTATCTCGTCTCCTACCTTCCAAACTTTACAGAAGCTCTCCTTCGAACCTTGCGGAACTAGCACTCCTGAAAGAAAGGATACTGCGGAGACATGGCTTAGCCACAGCCGGGGGATGTTTCCAGAATGAGATTTTCACTCTGCAGCGGAGTGTGCGCTGATATGAAACTTCCTGGCGGATTAAAACTGTGTGCCCGACCGAGACTCGAACTCGGGATCTTTGCCTTTCGCGGGCAATTGCTCTACCATCTGAGCCACCCAAGCACGACTCACGCCCGGTCCTCACAGCTTTACTTCTGCCAGTATCTCGTCTCCTACCTTCCAAACTTTACAGAAGCTCTCCTGCGAACCTTGCAGAACTAGCACTCTTGAAAGAAAGGATACAGCGGAGACATGGCTTAGCCACAGCCTGGGGATGTTTTCAGAATGAGATTTTCACTCTGCAGCGGAGTGTGCGCTGATATGAAACTTCCTGGCAGATTAAAACTGTGTGCCCGACCGAGACTCCAACTCGGGATCTTTGCCTCTCGCGGGCAAGTGCTCTACCATCTGAGCTACCCAAGTACGACTCACGCCCGGTCCTCACAGCTTTACTTCTGCCAGTATCTGGTCTCCCATCCTCCAAACTTTACAGAAGCTCTCCTGCGAACCTTGCAGAACTAGCACTTCTGAAAGAAAGGATACAGCGGAGACATGGTTTAGCCACAGCCTGGGGATGTTTTCAGAATGAGATTTTCACTCTGCAGCGGAGTGTGCGCTGATATGAAACTTCCTGGCAGATTAAAACTGTGTGCCCGACCGAGACTCGAACTCGGGATCTTTGCCTTTCGCGGGCAAGTGCTCTACCATCTGAGCTACCCAAGCACGACTCACGCCCGGTCCTCACAGCTTTACTTCTGCCAGTATCTCGTCTCCTACCTTCCAAACTTTACAGAAGCTCTCCTGCGAATCTTGCGGAACTAGCACTCCTGAAAGAAAGGGTACTGCGGAGACATGGCTTAGCCACAGCCTGGGGGATGTTTCCAGAATGAGATTTTCACTCTGCAGCGGAGTGTGCGCTGATATGAAACTTCCTGGCAGATTAAAACTGTGTGCCCGACCGAGACTCGAACTCGGGATCTTTGCCTTTCACGGGCAAGTGCTCTACCATCTGAGCTACCCAAGCACGACTCATGCCCGGTCCTCACAGCTTTACTTCTGCCAGTATCTGGTCTCCCATCCTCCAAGCTTTACAGAAGCTCTCCTGCGAACCTTGCAGAACTAGCACTCTTGAAAGAAAGGATACAGCAGAGACATGGTTTAGCCACAGCCTGGGGATGTTTTCAGAATGAGATTTTCACTCTGCAGCGGAGTGTGCGCTGATATGAAACTTCCTGGCAGATTAAAACTGTGTGCCCGACTGAGACTCCAACTCGGGATCTATGCCTTTCGCGGGCAAGTGCTCTACCATCTGAGCTACCCAAGCACGACTTACTTCTGCTATTATCTCGTCTCCTACCTTCCAAACTTTACAGAAGCTCTCCTGCGAACCTTGCGGAACTAGCACCTCTGAAAGAAAGGATACTGCGGAGACATGGCTTAGCCACAGCCTGGGGGATGTTTCCAGAATGAGATTTTCACTCTGCAGCGGAGTGTGCGCTGATATGAAACTTCCTGGCGGATTAAAACTGTGTGCCTGACCGATACTCCAACTCGGGATCTTTGCCTTTCACGGGCAAGTGCTCTACCATCTGAGCTACCCAAGCACAACTCACGCCCGGTCCTCACAGCTTTACTTCTGCCAGTATCTCGTCTCCTACCTTCCAAACTTTACAGAAGCTCTCCTGCGAACCTTGCGGAACTAGCACTCCTGAAAGAAAGGATACTGCGGAGACATGGCTTAGCCACAGCCTGGGGGATGTTTCCAGAATGAGATTTTCACTCTGCAGCGGAGTGTGCGCTGATATGAAACTTCCTGGCGGATTAAAACTGTGTGCCCGACCGAGACTCGAACTCGGGATCTTTGCCTTTCGCTGACAAGTGCTCTACCATCTGAGCTACCCAAGCACGACTCACGCCCGGTCCTCACAGCTTTACTTCTGCCAGTATCTCGTCTCCTACCTTCCAAACTTTACAGAAGCTCTCCTGCGAATCTTGCGGAACTAGCACTCCTGAAAGAAAGGGTACTGCGGAGACATGGCTTAGCCACAGCCTGGGGAATGTTTCCAGAATGAGATTTTCACTCTGCAGCGGAGTGTGCGCTGATATGAAACTTCCTGGCAGATTGAAACTGTGTGCACGACCGAGACTCGAACTCGGAATCTTTGCCTTTCGCGGGCAAGTGCTCTACCATCTGAGCTACCCAAGCACGACTCACGCCCGGTCCTCACAGCTTAACTTCTGCCAGTATCTCGTCTCCTACCTTCCAAACTTTACAGAAGCTCTCCTGCGAACCTTGCAGAACTAGCACTCTTGAAAGAAAGGATACAGCGGAGACATGGCTTAGCCACAGCCTGGGGGATGTTTCCAGAATGAGATTTTCACTCTGCAGCGGAGTGTGCGCTGATATGAAACTTCCTGGCAGATTAAAACTGTGTGCCCGACCGCGACTCGAACTCAGGATCTTTGCCTTTCACGGGCAAGTGCTCTACCATCTGAGCTACCCAAGCACGACTCATGCCCGGTCCTCACAGCTTTACTTCTGCCAGTATCTGGTCTCCCATCCTCCAAGCTCTACAGAAGCTCTCCTGCGAAACTTGCAGAACTAGCACTCTTGAAAGAAAGAATACAGCAGAGACATGGTTTAGCCACAGCCTGGGTATGTTTTCAGAATGAGATTTTCACTCTGCAGCGGAGTGTGCGCTGATATGAAACTTCCTGGCGGATTAAAACTGTGTGCCCGACCGAGACTCGAGCTCGGGATCTTTGCCTTTCGCTGACAAGTGCTCTACCATCTGAGCTACCCAAGCACGACTCACGCCCGGTCCTCACAGCTTTACTTCTGCCAGTATCTCGTCTCCTACCTTCCAAACTTTACAGAAGCTCTCCTGCGAATCTTGCGGAACTAACACTCCTGAAAGAAAGGGTACTGCGGAGACATGGCTTAGCCACAGCCTGGGGGATGTTTCCAGAATGAGATTTTCACTCTGCAGCGGAGTGTGCGCTGATATGAAACTTCCTGGCAGATTAAAACTGTGTGCCCGACCGAGACTCGAACTCGGGATCTTTGCCTTTCACGGGCAAGTGCTCTACCATCTGAGCTACCCAAGCACGACTCATGCCCGGTCCTCACAGCTTTACTTCTGCCAGTATCTGGTCTCCCATCCTCCAAGCTTTACAGAAGCTCTCCTGCGAACCTTGCAGAACTAGCACTCTTGAAAGAAAGGATACAGCAGAGACATGGTTTAGCCACAGCCTGGGGATGTTTTCAGAATGAGATTTTCACTCTGCAGCGGAGTGTGCGCTGATATGAAACTTCCTGGCAGATTAAAACTGTGTGCCCGACCGAGACTCCAACTCGGGATCTATGCCTTTCGGGGGCAAGTGCTCTACCATCTGAGCTACCCAAGCACGACTTACTTCTGCTATTATCTCGTCTCCTACCTTCCAAACTTTACAGAAGCTCTCCTGCGAACCTTGCGGAACTAGCACCTCTGAAAGAAAGGATACTGCGGAGACATGGCTTAGCCACAGCCTGGGGGATGTTTCCAGAATGAGATTTTCACTCTGCAGCGGAGTGTGCGCTGATATGAAACTTCCTGGCGGATTAAAACTGTGTGCCTGACCGATACTCCAACTCGGGATCTTTGCCTTTCACGGGCAAGTGCTCTACCATCTGAGCTACCCAAGCACGACTCACGCCCGGTCCTCACAGCTTTACTTCTGCCAGTATCTCGTCTCCTACCTTCCAAACTTTACAGAAGCTCTCCTGCGAACCTTGCGGAACTAGCACTCCTGAAAGAAAGGATACTGCGGAGACATGGCTTAGCCACAGCCTGGGGGATGTTTCCAGAATGAGATTTTCACTCTGCAGCGGAGTGTGCGCTGATATGAAACTTCCTGGCGGATTAAAACTGTGTGCCCGACCGAGACTCGAACTCGGGATCTTTGCCTTTCGCTGACAAGTGCTCTACCATCTGAGCTACCCAAGCACGACTCACGCCCGGTCCTCACAGCTTTACTTCTGCCAGTATCTCGTCTCCTACCTTCCAAACTTTACAGAAGCTCTCCTGCGAATCTTGCGGAACTAGCACTCCTGAAAGAAAGGGTACTGCGGAGACATGGCTTAGCCACAGCCTGGGGAATGTTTCCAGAATGAGATTTTCACTCTGCAGCGGAGTGTGCGCTGATATGAAACTTCCTGGCAGATTGAAACTGTGTGCACGACCGAGACTCGAACTCGGAATCTTTGCCTTTCGCGGGCAAGTGCTCTACCATCTGAGCTACCCAAGCACGACTCACGCCCGGTCCTCACAGCTTAACTTCTGCCAGTATCTCGTCTCCTACCTTCCAAACTTTACAGAAGCTCTCCTGCGAACCTTGCAGAACTAGCACTCTTGAAAGAAAGGATACAGCGGAGACATGGTTTAGCCACAGCCTGGGGATGTTTTCAGAATGAGATTTTCACTCTGCAGCGGAGTGTGCGCTGATATGAAACTTCCTGGCAGATTAAAACTGTGTGCCCGACCGAGACTCGAACTCGGGATCTTTGCCTTTCACGGGCAAGTGCTCTACCATCTGAGCTACCCAAGCACGACTCATGCCCGGTCCTCACAGCTTTACTTCTGCCAGTATCTGGTCTCCCATCCTCCAAGCTCTACAGAAGCTCTCCTGCGAAACTTGCAGAACTAGCACTCTTGAAAGAAAGGATACAGCAGAGACATGGTTTAGCCACAGCCTGGGTATGTTTTCAGAATGAGATTTTCACTCTGCAGCGGAGTGTGCGCTGATATGAAACTTCCTGGCGGATTAAAACTGTGTGCCCGACCGAGACTCGAACTCGGGATCTTTGCCTTTCGCTGACAAGTGCTCTACCATCTGAGCTACCCAAGCACGACTCACGCCCGGTCCTCACAGCTTTACTTCTGCCAGTATCTCGTCTCCTACCTTCCAAACTTTACAGAAGCTCTCCTGCGAATCTTGCGGAACTAGCACTCCTGAAAGAAAGGGTACTGCGGAGACATGGCTTAGCCACAGCCTGGGGGATGTTTCCAGAATGAGATTTTCACTCTGCAGCGGAGTGTGCGCTGATATGAAACTTCCTGGCATATTAAAACTGTGTGCCCGACCGCGCTTCGAACTCGGGATCTTTGCCTTTCACGGGCAAGTGCTCTACCATCTGAGCTACCCAAGCACGACTCATGCCCGGTCCTCACAGCTTTACTTCTGCCAGTATCTGGTCTCCCATCCTCCAAGCTCTACAGAAGCTCTCCTGCGAAACTTGCAGAACTAGCACTCTTGAAAGAAAGGATACAGCAGAGACATGGTTTAGCCACAGCCTGGGTATGTTTTCAGAATGAGATTTTCACTCAGCAGCGGAGTGTGCGCTGATATGAAACTTCCTGGCGGTTTAAAACTGTGTGCCCGACCGAGACTCGAACTCGGGATCTTTGCCTTTCGCTGACAAGTGCTCTACCATCTGAGCTACCCAAGCACGACTCACGCCCGGTCCTCACAGCTTTACTTCTGCCAGTATCTCGTCTCCTACCTTCCAAACTTTACAGAAGCTCTCCTGCGAATCTTGCGGAACTAACACTCCTGAAAGAAAGGGTACTGCGGAGACATGGCTTAGCCACAGCCTGGGGGATGTTTCCAGAATGAGATTTTCACTCTGCAGCGGAGTGTGCGCTGATATGAAACTTCCTGGCAGATTAAAACTGTGTGCCCGACCGAGACTCGAACTCGGGATCTTTGCCTTTCACGGGCAAGTGCTCTACCATCTGAGCTACCCAAGCACGACTCATGCCCGGTCCTCACAGCTTTACTTCTGCCAGTATCTGGTCTCCCATCCTCCAAGCTTTACAGAAGCTCTCCTGCGATCCTTGCAGAACTAGCACTCTTGAAAGAAAGGATACAGCAGAGACATGGTTTAGCCACAGCCTGGGGATGTTTTCAGAATGAGATTTTCACTCTGCAGCGGAGTGTGCGCTGATATGAAACTTCCTGGCAGATTAAAACTGTGTGCCCGACCGAGACTCCAACTCGGGATCTATGCCTTTCGCGGGCAAGTGCTCTACCATCTGAGCTACCCAAGCACGACTTACTTCTGCTATTATCTCGTCTCCTACCTTCCAAACTTTACAGAAGCTCTCCTGCGAACCTTGCGGAACTAGCACCTCTGAAAGAAAGGATACTGCGGAGACATGGCTTAGCCACAGCCTGGGGGATGTTTCCAGAATGAGATTTTCACTCTGCAGCGGAGTGTGCGCTGATATGAAACTTCCTGGCGGATTAAAACTGTGTGCCTGACAGATACTCCAACTCGGGATCTTTGCCTTTCACGGGCAAGTGCTCTACCATCTGAGCTACCCAAGCACGACTCACGCCCGGTCCTCACAGCTTTACTTCTGCCAGTATCTCGTCTCCTACCTTCCAAACTTTATAGAAGCTCTCCTGCGAACCTTGCGGAACTAGCACTCCTGAAAGAAAGGATACTGCGGAGACATGGCTTAGCCACAGCCTGGGGGATGTTTCCAGAATGAGATTTTCACTCTGCAGCGGAGTGTGCGCTGATATGAAACTTCCTGGCGGATTAAAACTGTGTGCCCGACCGAGACTCGAACTCGGGATCTTTGCCTTTCGCTGACAAGTGCTCTACCATCTGAGCTACCCAAGCACGACTCACGCCCGGTCCTCACAGCTTTACTTCTGCCAGTATCTCGTCTCCTACCTTCCAAACTTTACAGAAGCTCTCCTGCGAATCTTGCGGAACTAGCACTCCTGAAAGAAAGGGTACTGCGGAGACATGGCTTAGCCACAGCCTGGGGAATGTTTCCAGAATGAGATTTTCACTCTGCAGCGGAGTGTGCGCTGATATGAAACTTCCTGGCAGATTGAAACTGTGTGCACGACCGAGACTCGAACTCGGAATCTTTGCCTTTCGCGGGCAAGTGCTCTACCATCTGAGCTACCCAAGCACGACTCACGCCCGGTCCTCACAGCTTAACTTCTGCCAGTATCTCGTCTCCTACCTTCCAAACTTTACAGAAGCTCTCCTGCGAACCTTGCAGAACTAGCACTCTTGAAAGAAAGGATACAGCGGAGACATGGTTTAGCCACAGCCTGGGGATGTTTTCAGAATGAGATTTTCACTCTGCAGCGGAGTGTGCGCTGATATGAAACTTCCTGGCAGATTAAAACTGTGTGCCCGACCGAGACTCGAACTCGGGATCTTTGCCTTTCACGGGCAAGTGCTCTACCATCTGAGCTACCCAAGCACGACTCATGCCCGGTCCTCACAGCTTTACTTCTGCCAGTATCTGGTCTCCCATCCTCCAAGCTCTACAGAAGCTCTCCTGCGAAACTTGCAGAACTAGCACTCTTGAAAGAAAGGATACAGCAGAGACATGGTTTAGCCACAGCCTGGGTATGTTTTCAGAATGAGATTTTCACTCTGCAGCGGAGTGTGCGCTGATATGAAACTTCCTGGCGGATTAAAACTGTGTGCCCGACCGAGACTCGAACTCGGGATCTTTGCCTTTCGCTGACAAGTGCTCTACCATCTGAGCTACCCAAGCACGACTCACGCCCGGTCCTCACAGCTTTACTTCTGCCAGTATCTCGTCTCCTACCTTCCAAACTTTACAGAAGCTCTCCTGCGAACCTTGCAGAACTAGCACTCTTGAAAGAAAGGATACAGCGGAGACATGGTTTAGCCACAGCCTGGGGATGTTTTCAGAATGAGATTTTCACTCTGCAGCGGAGTGTGCGCTGATATGAAACTTCCTGGCAGATTAAAACTGTGTGCCCGACTGAGACTCCAACTCGGGATCTATGCCTTTCGCGGGCAAGTGCTCTACCATCTGAGCTACCCAAGCACGACTTACTTCTGCTATTATCTCGTCTCCTACCTTCCAAACTTTACAGAAGCTCTCCTGCGAACCTTGCGGAACTAGCACCTCTGAAAGAAAGGATACTGCGGAGACATGGCTTAGCCACAGCCTGGGGGATGTTTCCAGAATGAGATTTTCACTCTGCAGCGGAGTGTGCGCTGATATGAAACTTCCTGGCGGATTAAAACTGTGTGCCTGACCGATACTCCAACTCGGGATCTTTGCCTTTCACGGGCAAGTGCTCTACCATCTGAGCTATCCAAGCACGACTCACGCCCGGTCCTCACAGCTTTACTTCTGCCAGTATCTCGTCTCCTACCTTCCAAACTTTACAGAAGCTCTCCTGCGAACCTTGCGGAACTAGCACTCCTGAAAGAAAGGATACTGCGGAGACATGGCTTAGCCACAGACTGGGGGATGTTTCCAGAATGAGATTTTCACTCTGCAGCGGAGTGTGCGCTGATATGAAACTTCCTGGCGGATTAAAACTGTGTGCCCGACCGAGACTCGAACTCGGGGTCTTTGCCTTTCGCTGACAAGTGCTCTACCATCTGAGCTACCCAAGCACGACTCACGCCCGGTCCTCACAGCTTTACTTCTGCCAGTATCTCGTCTCCTACCTTCCAAACTTTACAGAAGCTCTCCTGCGAATCTTGCGGAACTAGCACTCCTGAAAGAAAGGGTACTGCGGAGACATGGCTTAGCCACAGCCTGGGGAATGTCTCCAGAATGAGATTTTCACTCTGCAGCGGAGTGTGCGCTGATATGAAACTTCCTGGCAGATTGAAACTGTGTGCACGACCGAGACTCGAACTCGGAATCTTTGCCTTTCGCGGGCAAGTGCTCTACCATCTGAGCTACCCAAGCACGACTCACGCCCGGTCCTCACAGCTTAACTTCTGCCAGTATCTCGTCTCCTACCTTCCAAACTTTACAGAAGCTCCCCTGCGAACCTTGCAGAACTAGCACTCTTGAAAGAAAGGATACAGCGGAGACATGGTTTAGCCACAGCCTGGGGATGTTTTCAGAATGAGATTTTCACTCTGCAGCGGAGTGTGCGCTGATATGAAACTTCCTGGCAGATTAGAACTGTGTGCCCGACCGAGACTCCAACTCGGGATCTATGCCTTTCGCGGGCAAGTGCTCTACCATCTGAGCTACCCAAGCACGACTTACTTCTGCTAGTATCTCGTCTCCTACCTTCCAAACTTTACAGAAGCTCTCCTGCGAACCTTGCGGAACTATCACCCCTGAAAGAAAGGATACTGCGGAGACAGGGCTTAGCCACAGCCTGGGGGATGTTTCCAGAATGAGATTTTCACTCTGCAGCGGAGTGTGCGCTGATATGAAACTTCCTGGCGGATTAAAACTGTGTGCCCGACCGAGACTCGAACTCGGGACCTTTGCCTTTCGCGGGCAAGTGCTCTACCATCTGAGCTACCCAAGCACGACTCACGCCCGGTCCTCACAGCTTTACTTCTGCCAGTATCTCGTCTCCTACCTTCCAAACTTTGCAGAAGCTCTCCTGCGAACCTTGCGGAACTAGCACTCCTGAAAAAAGGATACTGCGGAGACATGGCTTAGCCACAGCCTGGGGGATGTTTCCAGAATGAGATTTTCACTCTGCAGCGGAGTGTGCGCTGATATGAAACTTCCTGGCGGATTAAAACTGTGTGCCCGACCGAGACTCGAACTCGGGATCTTTGCCTTTCACTGACAAGTGCTCTACCATCTGAGCTACCCAAGCACGACTCACGCGCGGTCCTCACAGCTTTACTTCTGCCAGTATCTCGTCTCCTACCTTCCAAACTTTACAGAAGCTCTCCTGCGAATCTTGCGGAACTAGCACTCCTGAAAGAAAGGGTACTGCGGAGACATGGCTTAGCCACAGCCTGGGGGATGTTTCCAGAATGAGATTTTCACTCTGCAGCGGAGTGTGCGCTGATATGAAACTTCCTGGCGGATTAAAACTGTGTGCCCGACCGAGACTCGAACTCGGGATCTTTGCCTTTCGCGGACAAGTGCTCTACCATCTGAGCTACCCAAGCACGACTCACGCCCGCTCCTCACAGCTTTACTTCTGCCAGTATCTCGTCTCCTACCTTCCAAACTTCACAGAAGCTCTCCTGCGAACCTTGCAGAACTAGCACTCCTGAAAGAAAGGATACTGCGGAGACATGGCTTAGCCACAGCCTGGGGGATGTTTCCAGATGAGATTTTCACTCTGCAGCGGAGTGTGCGCTGATATGAAACTTCCTGGCAGATTAAAACTGTGTGCCCGACCGAGACTCGAACTCGGGATCTTTGCCTTTCGCGGGCAATTGCTCTACCATCTGAGCTACCCAAGCACGACTCATGCCCGGTCCTCACAGCTTTACTTCTGCCAGTATCTGGTGTCCCATCCTCCAAACTTTACAGAAGCTCTCCTGCGAATCTTGCAGAACTAGCACTCTTGAAAGAAAGGATACAGCGGAGACATGGTTTAGCCACAGCCTGGGGGATGTTTTCAGAATGAGATTTTCACTCTGCAGCGGAGTGTGCGCTGATATGAAACTTCCTGGCAGATTAAAACTGTGTGCGCGACCGAGACTCGAACTCTGGATCTTTGCCTTTCGCGGGCAAGTGCTCTACTATCTGAGCTACCCAAGCACGACTCACGCCCGGTCCTCACAGCTTTACTTCTGCCAGTATCTCGTCTCCTACCTTCCAAACTTTACAGAAGCTCTCCTGCGAATCTTGCGGAACTAGCACTCCTGAAAGAAAGGATACTGCGGAGACATGGCTTAGCCACAGCCTGGGGGATGTTTCCAGAATGAGATTTTCACTCTGCAGCGGAGTGTGCGCTGATATGAAACTTCCTGGCGGATTAAAACTGTGTGCCCGACCGAGACTGGAACTCGGGATCTTTGCCTTTCGCAGGCAAGTGCTCTACCATCTGAGCTACCCAAGCACGACTCACGCCCGGTCCTCACAGCTTTACTTCTGCCAGTATCTCGTCTCCTACCCTCCAAACTTTACAGAAGCTCTCCTGCGAATCTTGCGGAACTAGCACTCCTGAAAGAAAGGGTACTGCGGAGACATGGCTTAGCCACAGCCTGGGGGATGTTTCCAGAATGAGATTTTCACTCTGCAGCGGAGTGTGCGCTGATATGAAACTTCCTGGCAGATTAAAACTGTGTGCCCGACCGAGACTCGAACTCGGGATCTTTGCCTTTCGCGGGCAAGTGTTTTACCATCTGAGCTACCCAAGCACGACTCACGCCCGGTCCTCACAGCTTTACTTCTGCCAGTATCTCGTCTCCTGCCTTCCAAACTTTACAGAAGCTCTCCTGCGAATCTTGCAGAACTAGCACTCCTGAAAGAAAGGATATTGCGGAGACATGGCTTAGCCACAGCCTTGGGGATATTTCCATAATGAGATTTTCACTCTGCAGCGGAGTGTGCGCTGATATGAAACTTCCTGGCAGTTTAAAACTGTGTGCCCGACCGAGACTCGAAATCGGAACCTTTGCCTTTCACGGGCAAGTGCTCGACCATCTGAGCTACCGAAGCACTACTTACGCCCGCTCCTCACAGCTTAAATTCTGCCAGTATCTCGTCTCCTACCTTCTAAACTTTACAGAAGCTCTCCTGCGAACCTTGCAGAACTAGCACTCCTGAAGGAAAGGATACTGCGGAGACATGGCTTAGCCACAGCCTGGGGGATGTTTTCAGAATGAGATTTTCACTCTGCAGCGGAGTGTGCGCTGATATGAAACTTCCTGGCAGATTAAAACTGTGTGCCCGACCGAGACTCGAACTCGGGATCTTTGCCTTTCGCGGGCAAGTGCTCTACCATCTGAGCTACCCAAGCACGACTCACGCCCGGTCCTCACAGCTTTACTTCTGCCAGTATCTCGTCTCCTACCTTCCAAACTTTACAGAAGCTCTCCTGCGAACCTTGCAGAACTAGCACTCCTGAAAGAAAGGATACTGCGGAGACATGGCTTAGCCACAGCCTGGGGGATGTTTCCAGAATGAGATTTTCACTCTGCAGCGGAGTGTGCGCTGATATGAAACTTCCTGGCAGATTAAAACTGTGTGCCCGACCGAGACTCGAACTCGGGATCTTTGCCTTTCGCGGGCAAGTGCTCTACCATCCGAGCTACCCAAGCATGACTCACGCCCGGTCCTCACAGCTTTACTTCTGCCAGTATCTCGTCTCCTACCTTCCAAACTTTACAGAAGCTCTCCTGCGAATCTTGCGGAACTAGCACTCCTGAAAGAAAGGATATTGCGGAGACATGGCTTAGCCACAGCCTTGGGGATGTTTCCATAATGAGATTTTCACTCTGCAGCGGAGTGTGCGCTGATATGAAACTTCCTGGCAGTTTAAAACTGTGTGCCCGACCGAGACTCCAAATCGGAATCTTTGCCTTTCACGGGCAAGTGCTCTACCATCTGAGCTACCGAAGCACTACTAACGCCCGCTCCTCACAGCTTAACTTCTGCCAGTATCTCGTCTCCTACCTTCTAAACTTTACAGAAGCTCTCCTGCGAACCTTGCAGAACTAGCACTCCTGAAGGAAAGGATACTGCGGAGACATGGCTAGTGCTGCAAGGTTCGCAGGAGAGCTTCTGTAAAGTTTGGAAGGTAGGAGACGAGATACTGGCAGAAGTAAACCTGTGAGGACCGGGCGTGAGTCGTGATTGGGTAGCTCAGATGGTAGAGCACTTGCCCGCAAAAGGCAAAGATCCCGAGTTCGAGTCTCGGTCGGCACACAGTTTTAATCCGCCAGGAAGCTTCATATCAGCGCACACTCCGCTGCAGAGTGAAAATCTCATTCTGGAATCACATATTTGTTACCCTTGGAAACCGTTAGATTGGCAACCTGCAACTTGCAGATGTTTTAGATGTTTAGAAAGGAATGACTCTGCCTGAAATTCTGGTATCCTAGAGTCGGCCTACTATTTTTCAATTTCAACCATCACATTTCAGGTCCTATTCTTAAATTAGGACAATTTCATGGGGGCGATACGAAATGAGGGTAGGATGTCCCGCGCACGATACGATAATGAAAGGAACAACACAAGTTCGGACAGGAGAAGGCATGCGAAATGAAAAAAATAATTTGACAATCATGCTTATAATAAGAACACAATTTGTAGATGTGTGCAGCTACAAGCACAATGTATTTGGCTTATTAGACTGGCACAGGAGAAACAAACTGCAAAGATTTAAACGTAGAAGTTGTAAGTGGGCTGTTTAGGTTTTTATGTTGGTAACTCCACATAGCGGTCTGTATGAAAATTACTGACTGTGCTGTGTGCAGTCTGTGGTTGGCTGGCATTGTTGGAATATTCTCCATTGTAGTGTTGGGCAGTTGGATGTGAACAGCGCATAGCGTTGCGCAGTTGAAGGCGAGCCGCCAGCAGTGGTGGATGTGGGGAGAGAGATGGCGGAGTTTTGAGAGCGGACGATCTGGACGTGTGTCCGTCAGAAACAGGAAATTTGTAAGACTGGATGTCATGAACTCATATATATATTATGACTTTTGAACACTATTAAGGTAAATACTTTGTTTGTTCTCTATCAAAATCTTTCATATGCTAACTACGCCTATCAGTAGTTAGAATCTTTTATTTAGCTGGTAGTATTGGCGCTCGCTGTATTGCAGTAGTTCGAGTAACGAAGATTTTTGTGAGGTAAGTGATTCATGAAAGGTATAGGTTATTGTTAGTCAGGGCCATTCTTTTGTAGGGATTATTGAAAGCTGGTCGCGGTGGCCGAGCGGTTCTAGGCGCTTCAGTCTGGAACCGTGCGACTGCTACGATCGCAGGTTCGAATCCTGCCTCGGGCATGGATGTGTGTGATGTCCTTAGGTTAGTTAGGTTTAAGTAGTTCTAAGTTCTAGGGGACTGATGACCTCAGATGTTAAGTCCCATAGTGCTCAGAGCCATTTGATTATTGAAAGCCAGATTGCGTTTCGCTAAAAATATATTGTGTGTCAGTTTAGTGTTGATCAGAATAAACAAAGAGAGAAATGTCTGAGTACGTTCAGTTTTGCTCAGCTGTTTGAAAATCTAGTAACGTAGAGGGGATGTTTCGATGTCTCACAGACAGGATAACCAGCCGATGTTAAAGTGCATACGCTGTCCAAGACCACAGCTAAAGCCGTTAACAGGTAGCGGCCAGTAGAGACAACATTCCATCGAGCTAGGACACACGTCTCCGACGGACAGCTGCATGCCGCTATCTGAGTGTGTTACTACACAATTTGTTCTTTGTCAGATTTCCCGTACTTATTTCTACATGAGGTCTACATCTGTCTACTTCAGCCCGCTGCGAAGCGCATGACAGATGGTGCTTCCCACTGTATTACTATTAGGATTTCTTTTCATATGGATCTAGGGAAAAATGGCTGCTGAAATGTCCCTGATTAACATTCACAGAAGACTGTAGAGGAAGGTAACTCTGGTAAATCATGTAAGCATAGCGGTCGTTATGCTGATGATGGCCTCTGAGATGTGGGAGGGACAACGGTGTACATACAGTGATGGAAAAAAAATCGCAACGCCGAAAAAATAATTAATTTTGATGTGTCGGCAGCTGGGCCAACAACTTGTAGATCGAGATGGCTGAAAATGCAAGCTAGACTAACGCAGACGGGCGTGAAGTACTGGAACAGGCTACGTAATTAATGCTATGAAGAAAAGTATGTAGCTGGATTAATACTTATCTTTAATCAATCATTGTGGTACATCGCTCTTGACTATACACAGGAGACTTTAATTACAATCACTGTAAGGCTAATGGCGCCTTGCTAGTTGGTAGCCATTAACTTAGCTGAAGGCTATTCTGTCTCTCGGCTAATGAGAGAGAAAGGCTTCGTACATCTAGTCGCTAGCTAGGTCGTCCGTACAACTGGGGCGAGTGCTTGTTCGTATCACGAGACCTGCCTTGTGGTGGCGCTAGGTCTGCGATTACACAGTGGCGACACGCGGGTCCGACATGTACTAAATGGACCACGGCCGATTTAAGCTACCACCTAGCAATTGTGGTGTCTAACGGTGACACCACATTTCTCCCCCGGCGAACGGTCGTGAGATAAGGCTTCCGCCCGCCGTGGGGAGGACCCCATGTTGACGTATGCGAGGAGGTGGGGAGCCTAACAACAGGCGAGGCTGTGCCACCTGCACCCGGCCATTCGGTCCGAGGGGAGCTAGGAAACGCCTGAAAACCTAGTCCAGGGTGCACGTCAACATGCGGTGTATGCGCCCGTAAAGAGACAGGAGGGGCCGATGGGTCGACCTCCATTGCGTCGGGGTAGCCGACGCGCGATGACGTCATGTGGTCCGGAGCGGGCGGGAGTTCCATGGCGGAGGACAGCTGGTCACGGGAAGCGATCGGCGGCGCGTGACCCTGGGAGGCGCTTGGCGGCTGCAGCGAAGCGTCGAATGCGGGCGGCGCCGACGGGAGAACAGGCGGCGGCGGCTGCTGCGGCGGCGCGTCGCCATGGGGCAAAATGGAAGGCATCGTCGGTAACACCTGGGGATGAGGCGAGCCAGTAGATGGGTCCCCAGGGCGCTGACCGGACGGCACCGTCGCTGAAAGCAGACGGGGAGCGGCAGAACCCTGCGACGACAGAGGCGCAGCTGATTGAGATGCCGACGCACCTCACCAGAGGCCCCCAAAACCAAATACATCGCGCGGCCGAGGCAGCGAAGAATGCGCCCTGCGAGCCAACGCCGTGAACCGCGACTCGGGACTGATCATTATCAGAACGCAACAACAAAACACCACGTCGAACAAAAAGTCTCTCCTTGTGAGCAAAAAATCGGCGAACCCCGAGACTTTGACAAAGGCCATTGCGTAGCAACAAAACGCAAAACAGTAGCAAGGACAGGGTCAGCAGCGGTGGCTGTAGCTACACGACCAAAATCAATCGGAAACGATTCGACCACTTCATTGGTTTCCGAATCAATGAACAGGCAAGCAAGTTCGGAAGAATTGAATGCTTTATCCTCAGCAACCGGCAAACGGGACAACGCATCGGCGTTTCCGTGTTTAGCAGTGGACCGATACAAGATATCGTAGCGGTACTGCGAGAGAAAAATAGACCAGCGAATGAATTTCTGCGCTGTACGTGGAGGTACAGGCTTGGTCGGATGAAAAAGCGATGTCAAAGGTTTGTGGTCTGTGATGATGGTAAAGTGACGACCATACAAGAATTCATGGAACTTAGTAACACCAAACACGAGAGCCAAAGCTTCTTTCTCTATTTGTGAGTAATTTCTTTGCGCAGACGAGAGCAATTTGGACGCAAAGGCAATAGGGCGATCATGGGAGCCAACTTTGTGCGCAAGGACAGCACCGATCCCGAAATCCGATGCATCTACCATCAACAAAAGGGGTTTCTGGGGATCGAAGGGCGTGAGGCAAGTATTAGAAAACAACGCCGATTTCAACTGGCGAAAGGCGCGTTCGCAGTCCGTCGCCCAGACGAACGGAACACCTGTACGGCGTACGCGATGAAGCGGAGCTGAAAGAGAAGAGGCATTGCGCACATTCACTCACACCTTGTGATTCTACATTGTTCAATGTTCTTGCGACCTCCTGACGCAATGCGTGAGGAACATTGCGCGCTCTGAAAAATTTCGGTTGCGCGTTGACCTTCAGTTCCAATTGTGCTTCACAGTGTTTAGCGCAACCTAAGCCCGGGGCAATAATGTCTGCAAATTCTTCACATAAGCGAGAAACACTGTCTGAAGGCACAGTTTGATTCACTGATAGCACCTGATTTACAATAGACATGTTAAACAACTGAAATAAATCTAAGCCAAACAAGTTCACTGCCGTAGAAGAACGAAGAACGTAAAATGACACAAGTTTTGTTTGTCCTTTATATGTTGCAAAAAGAGTGCACTGTCCTAACACAGGTATTGTCTGTCCTGAATAACTATGTAACTTAACAATTGCGGCACGCAACGGAGGTGTGCCCAGTTGTTTGTACGTGTCGTGATTGAGCAATGAAACTGCAGCTCCGGTATCGAGCTGGAATGGTATCACTTTGCCTTCAAATTCTAAGTCCACAAAAAGTTTATTGTTCTGCTGACGACAAGAGCGACTGTTTTGTGCAATTTGAACAGACACCTGTACAGAATCACTTGCGAATTGACGTGATTTCCGGCGACGTCGACGCACAGTTTTTATGGGACGAACACAGTCACTGTTAGAGAAAGTAGCACTGGACGAAGTGGAATTAATGACATGAATGTCCATGGGCGAAGGTCCACGATCCTGAGTGTCCTTGGTTCGATTCCGGCGCGAAGCAAAGGGCCTGGAATGATTGTGATTGTCTGATCGGAGCTTTTTCTGGCAAACACTTTGAACATGTCCTTTCCTATTACAGAAAAAGCAAATAGCTTGGCGTAACGGGCAATGTTCACGCGAATGTCTAGTAGCACACCGCGGGCATGATTTCACTGCATTTGTGGGCTGGCGCGGCACACGTGGCTTAGAGCGCGGCGGCAGCGGCGTTTGTTTGTGCGATGGCAGTTGACCGGGCCGCGCAGCTCGCCCAGCGGGCCGGTTAATGTTACACACCGCTGGCGAAGTTTCAAAAGATTCCTGAGCACAGTCAAGTGTGTCTTGTCTATCCAATATGTCTATCACTTGTTGAAGGGAGGGATTAACGAGTTTCAAAATTTGATCCCGTATGCGAACATCAGAAACGTTCTGTGCAATTGCATCACGCACCATTGTATCGGCATAAGAAAGACCACAATCACAGTCAAAAGAACACTCCCTAGTAAGTCCTTGCAATGTGGCTACCCACTCCCTATTAGTTTGACCGGCCGTACGTTTTGTACGAAAAAACGTATACCGTTTTGCAACCACATTAACTGTTTCTTTGAAATAGGCATCTAAAGCAGACAAAATTTCCTCGTAGGACAGAGTTGCTACGTCGCGTCGGGGAAACAATTTCACTATCACACGGTAGGTGGACACACCGACACAAGAAAGCAAAAACGGCTGCCGCTCATTACCTTGAATTCTGTAGGCGGCGAGGTGGAAGGCAAACTGGCGGGACCATTCCCGCCAAGTCTCGTGGGTGTCATCAAAACTTCGAAACGGTGGTGCAACGGCAGGTTGGGGCTGCGGGACCGGTGAAGCGGCGGCGGCCGCATCGGTTTGAATGGCACGTTGACCCTGGACGAGCTGTCCAAGGGCATCCAATAACGCCTGCGTCTGCTGATTCTGCAAGCGATAAAATTCGGACAGTACATCTGGAGAATGTGGCGAAGCCATGACACAAATAAATTAGGGCAAAGTAAAACACAAGATCCTTTGTAGACTCGTCGCCATGTGATGTGTCGGCAGCTGGGCCAACACCTTGTAGATCGAGATGGCTGAAAATGCACGCTAGACTAACGCAGACGGGCGTGAAGTACTGGAACAGGCTACGTAATTAATGCTATGAAGAAAAGTATGTAGCTGGATTAATACTTATCTTTAATCAATCATTGTGGTACATCGCTCTTGACTATACACAGGAGACTTTAATTACAATCACTGTAAGGCTAATGGCGCCTTGCTAGTTGGTAGCCATTAACTTAGCTGAAGGCTATTCTGTCTCTCGGCTAATGAGAGAGAAAGGCTTCGTACATCTAGTCGCTAGCTAGGTCGTCCGTACAACTGGGACGAGTGCTTGTTCGTATCACGAGACCTGCCTTGTGGTGGCGCTAGGTCTGCGATTACACAGTGGCGACACGCGGGTCCGACATGTACTAAATGGACCGCGGCCGATTTAAGCTACCACCTAGCAAGTGTGGTGTCTGGCGGTGACACCACAAATTTAGAGTAATGAAATTTTGGGTAAACATTTGTCTGGGTAACACTAATAACTGGTTAACAATGCAAGATCATAGGTTAATACACTACTGGCCATTTAAATTGCTACACCAAGAAGAGATGCAGATCATAAACGGGTATTCATTGGACAAATATATTATGCTAGAACTGACATGTGATTACATTTTCATACAATTTGGGTGCATAGATCCTGAGAAATCGCTACCCAGAACAACTACCTCTGGCCGTAATAACGGCCTTGATACACCTGGGCATTGAGTCAGACCTTGGACGGCGTGTACAGGCAGAGCTGCCCATGTAGCTTCAACACGATACCACAGTTCATCAAGAGTAGTGACTGGCGTATTGTGAGGCCACCATTGACCAGACGTTTTCATTTGGTGAGAGATCTGGAGAATGTGGTGGCCAGGGCAACAGTCGAACATTTGCTGTATCCAGAAGGGCCCGTACAGGACCTGCAACACGCGGTCGTGCATTATCCTGCTGAAATGTAGGGTTTCGCAGGGATTGAATGAAGGGTAGAGCCACGTGTCTTAACACATCTGAAATGTAACGTCCACTGTTCAAAGTGCCGTCAATGCGAACAAGAGATGACCGAGACGTGTAACCATTGGCACCCCATACGCGGATGCGACCATCATGATGCTGTAAACAGAACCTGGATTCATCCGAAAAATTGACGTCTTGCCATTCATGCACTCAGGCGGTCCTCGCTGTGATGCAGCGTGAAGGGTAACCGCAGCCATGGTCTCCGAGCTGATAGTCCATGCTGCTGCAAACGTCGTCGAACTGTTCGTGCAGATAGTTGTTGTCTTGCAAACGTCCCCATTTGTTGACTCACGGATCGAGATGTGGCGGCACGATCCGTTACAGCCATGCGGGTAAGATGCCGGTCATCTCGACTGCTAGTGATACGAGGCCGTTGGGATCCAGCACGGCGTTCCGTATTACCCTCCTAAACCCACCGATTCCATATTCTGCTAACAGTCATTGGATCTCGACCAACGCGAGTAGCAATGTCGCGATATGATAAACCGCAATCGCGATAGGCTTCAATCCGACCTTTATCAGAGTCGGAAACGTGA
This sequence comes from Schistocerca piceifrons, assembly GCF_021461385.2. Classification (NCBI taxonomy): domain Eukaryota; kingdom Metazoa; phylum Arthropoda; class Insecta; order Orthoptera; family Acrididae; genus Schistocerca; species Schistocerca piceifrons. The sequence goes on from NC_060141.1 coordinate 764,610,994, forward strand.
TGGTACGCATTTCTCCTCCTTACACGAGGCATCACAACAACGTTTCACCAGGCAACGCCGGTCAACTGCTGTTTGTGTATGAGAAATCGGTTGGAAACTTTCGTCATGTTAGCACGTTGTATGTGTCGCCGCCGGCGCCAACCTTGTGAGAGTGGTCTGAAAAGCTAATCATTTGCATATCACAGCATCTTCCTGTCGGTTAAATTTCGCGTCTGTAGCACGTCATCTTCGTGGTGTGCCGAACACTATCTCGTTCCAGGAGCCCCCCTCCCCCCCTCCCGCCAGCACTGCCCGTTGCGCTCCCACATTGTCATCCATTAAAGTTAGATCAGGGCCGAATGCACCCCTGAAAAGACGCTCGTGGGGAAGGAGTACAGTGTTGCAATAACTTTGACCAATGAGTGTACCGCGATCAAAGACCTGGAGGTCAGTACGCCCATGGAACATTATGCCTCCCCACACCGTATCACCAAAACGATAATGTTCGATAGTTCAGGGCGTACCCTCATATGGTGAGAAGAGGGAACACACAACGCACCTAGGAACATTGCATGCAATACTCGAAAGAAGACGTCAAACGCTAACAAAATATCGACTTCATTATATGGAAAAGAAGCAGGCAAACTGGAATGAATTGGTACCTTGTGTCACTTTTGTATATAATACCGCACCTCATCGACTAGGTTCACCCCATTTGAACTACTTTTCGGGAGAGTAAACAGCGCACCTGTCAGGAGTAGAGGTCCTAATGTACAAGTCACATTGTCTGCCAATTTTGACCTATGGACCAGAATGTTGGACTCGGCTAAAGAAACCCCTGAGCAGAATACAAGCAACAGAGATGCGCTTTCTACGAAGGATCCTCTCTACGACGGGAAGGGGCAGGATAAGGAACGAAATAATATAAAACATCCTGCAGACCAAGCCCCTAAAAGAAACAATGCAGAATAATTGGCTTAAATGATTTGACCACCCTAAAAGAATGGGGCCAGGAAGACTTCCGAGAAGAGCTCCAGAATGAACAAAATCTGGACGAAGACCAACTGGAAGACCACGAGCAAGATGGAGAGACGACTTGAAAGATTATGTGAACCGAAAACAACTGCAATGGGATGAGGTGCGTAATGGTAGACTGCAGGAGAAAAGATAAGCTTTAGATGACGTTCTGTGGGTGTCCTGCGTAAGCAGAAATGTTTCAGTAAGAAGAAGATACAACATACCGGAAACCTTGAGCAGGATGGCATTATTACATGGCGGAAGTGGGCGAGGAAGTTAACGAGCCCCTGCAGAGGGTCTTTTCGTGGTGTACGAACTCGAGAACGAAATGTAATGCTCGAATCAATAAATAAGAACTTCATAACGGCGAACGAGAGCAGATTAAAGGAGTTCTTTTAAATGTATACAGGCGAGGGTGTCATAAAATAAGGTTGACGAATTCCGAAATATAAGGAGAAAGAACAGACTAAATTCTATCTCAAAGTTGACTAAAAAGGGTCTCACGTATTGGAATACTAAGGGTATAGGTCAGGGAGACATCATGCTCAGTCGTTGGAGAAATGCCGAGCACCGCTCACCTTGCCTCTACTAGCGTAACTCTGGCAGCAGTGGTAAATAGAAGGGATAGAGTAGCGTTTGCAAGACCCGGAAAATAATTTAGGTTTACAGAAAAGAGTAGCTGAGACACAGAAATCTAACTGGGAAACAGGCATTTCTGTCCATGCGTTAGTACACATCACCACCTTCATAAATGGCTCAAATGGCTCTGAGCACTATGGGACTTAAGTTCCGAGGTCATCAGTCCCCTAGAACTTAGAACTAATTAAACCTACCTAACCTAACGACATCACACACATCCATGCCCGAGGCAGGATTCGAACCTGCGACCGTAGCGGTCTTGCGGTTCCAGAGTGTAGTGCCTAGAAACGCTCGGCCACCCCGGCCGGCGCTCTCATAACAGTTAAAAGGATTATTGACGATGTTAAAGCAGCATCGAGTAGAAGGAGTTGCAAGCAGACAAGTGCTACTATCGCAAATGTGAGAATTGTGATCCGGATCATGGGAAAATCTCACAAGAAGTGCACTCCCTCAGTGAATTTCTTTCTAACTCCAGTATTTCGTTTCTGTATCCACAGGATAACTGAAGAAAGAATATATATATATATATATATATATATATATATATATATATATATATATATATATATATATATATATATAAAAAAAAATTCCAATTTCTGTCTTGCTCTACAGTTTTTGCCCTCTAAGCTCTCTCTAGTACCCTAGAAGTCATTTCCTGATGTCTTAACAGGTGTCCTATTACCCTGTCCCTTCTCCTTGTCAGTGTTTTTCACATATTCTTTTCCCTCTCCGATTCTGCACAGAACCTCCTCATTCCTTACCTTATCAGTCCACCTAGTTTTCAAAATTCGTCTGTAGCACCACATTTCAAATGCTTCGATTCTCTTCCGTTCGGGTTTTCCAACATGTTACTCTACCATACAATTCTGTGCTTCAACCGTGCATTGTCAGAAATTTCTTCCTAAAATTAAGGCCTGTGTTTGATACTAGCAGAACTCTCTTGGCCCTTTTTGCCAGTCTGCTTTTCATGTCCTACTTACTCCGTCCGTCGTTGGTTATGTTTCTGCCTAGTTAGCAGAATTCTTTAACTTTATCTACTTCATGACCATCAGTTTCTCGCTATTCTCATTTCTGCTACTTCACATTACTTTCGTCTTCTTCGATTTACTCTGAATCCATATTCTCTACTCATTAGACTGTTCATTCCATTCAGCGGACATTCTAATTCTTCTTCACTTTCACTCAGTATAGCAATGTCATCAGCGAATCATATAATTGAAATGAGTGATTATATAAAGTACGTATTTCTGTTTCAGGGATGTATTAATCTTATTAATGGAAAGCCTATGTTCGTATATTTACATTTTGAAACAGAAGAAAAATCCTTTGTCTTTGTCTATGTATATGCAAGTTGAGTAAGTAAGAACTGTAAATTGTTTCCTAAGCCTTGAGGACAAATCTTCTATCGAGAAGGGAGGTGTGATGACCGAGTTGCCAAAAGAATTTTAAAAAATCGTATTTTATTAGCGAGAAGCCTTGTAACTTGGATGGAGACAAACGACGCCAGTCGCTTTCGTCAGTTCTGTGTGATCATATGCATTAAAAACCCGGTGATTGCGAATTGGACGTAAAAGGCGACGCAGTCACGCACCATCTGTTCGCAAACAGGCCCAAACGCAGTACATAGAGACCATCAGCCGACAGGCACTGCGCACTTCCAGCCACCAGCAAATTTCGACCGAGGCGTAACATCGAAACCAGCACCTCGAATGATTAACATCCGAAATTATGTTAGTGAGAAGACAGGCCGAGTTAAGCTTATACAGGGTGTTACAAAAAGGTACGGCCAAACTTTCAGGAAACATTCCTCACACACAAATAAAGAAAAGATGTTATGTGGACATGTGTCCGGAAACGCTTCATTTCCATGTTAGAGCTCATTTTAGTTTCGTCAGTATGTACTGTACTTCCTCGATTCACCGCCAGTTGGCCCAATTGAAGGAAGGTAATGTTGACTGCGGTGCTCGTGTTGACATGCGACTCATTGCTCTACATCAAGCACATCAGTACGTAGCATCAACAGGTTAGTGTTCATCACGAACGTGGTTTTGCAGTCAGTGCAATGTTTACAAATGCAGAGTTGGCAGATGCCCATTTGATGTATGGATTAGCACGGGGCAATATCCTTGGCGCGGTACGTTTGTATCGAGACAGATTTCCAGAACGAAGGTGTCCCGACAGGGAGACGTTCGAAGCAATTCATCGGCGTCTCAGGGAGCACGGAACATTCCAGCCTATGACTCGCGACTGGGGAAGGCTTAGAACGACGAGGACACCTGCAATTGACGAGGCAATTCTTCGTGCAGTTGACGATAACCCTAATATCACGGTCAGAGAAGTTGCTGCTGTACAAGGTAACGTTGACCACGTCACTGTATGGAGAGTGATACGGGAGAACCAGTTGTTTCCGTACCATGTACGGGCACTATCAGCAGCTGATTGTCCTCCACGGGTACACTTCTGCGAATGGTTCATCCAACAATGTGTCAATCCTCATTTCAGTGCAAATGTTCTCTTTACGGATGAGGCTTCATTCCAACGTGATCAAATTGTAAATTTTCACAATCAACATGTGTGGGCTGACGAGAATCCGCACGCAATTGTGCAATCACGTCATCAACACAGATTTTCTGTGAACGTTTGGGCAGGCATTGTTGGTGATGTCTTGATTGGGCCCCATGTTCTTTCACCTATGCTCAATGGAGCACGTTATCATGATTTCATACCTGTGCTGCTAGAACATGTGCCTTTACAAGTACGACACAACATGTGATTCATGCGCGATGGAGCTCCTGCACATTTCAGTCGAAGTTTTCGTACGCTTCTCGAAAACAGATTCGGTGACCGATGGATTGGTAGAGGCAGAGCAATTCCATGGCCTCCACGCTCTCCTGATCTCAACCCTCTTGATTTTCATTTATGGGAGCATTTGAAAGCTCTTGTCTACGCAACCCCGGTACCAAATGTAGAGACTCTTCGTGCTCGTATTGTGAACGGGTGTGATACAATACGCCATTCTCCAGGGCTGCATCAGCGCATCAGGGATTCCATGCGACGGAGGGTGGATGCATGTATCCTCACTAACGGAGGACATTTTGAACATTTCCTGTAACAAAGTGTTTGAAGTCACGCTGGTACGTTCTGTTACTGTGTGTTTCCATTCCATGATTAATGTGATTTGAAGAGAAGTAATAAAATGAGCTCTAACATGGAAAGTAAGCGTTTCCGGACACATGTCCACATAACATATTTTCTTTCTTTGTGTGTGAGGAATGTTTCCTGAAAGTTTGGCCGTACCTTTTTGTAACACCCTATATACTGCAAAGGACTTATAAAACTTGCGCTGTATGTGCCCCTGGACTGTAGTTAGCGATTATATTTTTATATTTACCTATGAGGCCTATTAAAAAAACTCCGGAACATTCGCAATTTCGAGCCCATGTTGTGCTGGAGCGAAATGCGATTGGCATCCCTGTACACGCCTGTGTTTAATGTGTAATAACTGGTAGCTCCATTGTTGTATGTCTGTTAGTTTTTGTTCAGTGTAGCACTGAGTAGAAAGTTGTGTCACACAGTTTGCGAATTTCGAGATGGCAGAATTGGAGGAGCAACGCGTCTGCATTAAATTTTGCGCGAATCTCAAGTAAACCTTTGCATAGACGTACCTACGGTGACGAGTGCTTAAGCCGGACTCGGCGTTACGAATGGTTCACACGTTTTGAAAACTACCGGACAGAAGATAAAGATGACCCTCGTTCAGGGCGTCCTTCGACATCTGCCGATGACAATCATGTCAGGAACGTCGACGAAATTGTGCGTGCAAATCGAAGACACTGTCCGAGGGATTGCAGAAGAATATAACATTTCAGTTTGATCCTGACACAGCATCTTGGAATGCATCGTATTGCCGCGAAGTTGGTTCAAAATGTTCAAATGTGTGTGAAATGTTATGGGACTTAACTGCTAAGGTCATCAGTCCCTGAGCTTACACACTACTTAATCTAAATTCTCCTAAGGACAAACACACACACCCATGCCCGAGGGAGGACTCGAACCTCCGCCGGGTTCAGCCGCACAGTCCATGACTGCAGCGCCCTAGACCGCTAGGCCAATCCCGCGCGGCGCGAAGTTGGTCCCACGAATAATAAGTCAAGACCAGAAAGACGTTCGCCTGGCAATCTGTGAAGAGTCTTTGGATCGCGTAAACGAGAACGAGATGTTCCTTAAGTGCATCATAACTGGTGATGAGACGTGAGTCTACGGTTATGATGTCGAGACATTGAAAGGACAATCGAAGTTTTGGAACGGTAGACGAGGTAAAAGGAAATTTGCACACGGCGCTTCACTGTGATCCAGCGATAGGTGTACCGAGACTGGTTCCGGAAGTGGAAATGGCGTTCGGAGCAGCGTATCAGTTGTGGAGGAGAGCAGCTCGAAGGAGACTATGAACAGTAAGTAAAATGTAAGAGTAGAAAAATTTTGTGGACGAAACTCCGAAATTTTTTGAACAGACTTCGTATATATGCCTATATCTGGTTGCCACTTCCATCCTGACGTGGAACTCAATATAAAGGTTGAACTAGAGTAATAGTTATTGTCTCCTTTCACGATCCATGGTCTGAATATTATCTTTAGACGTTGCTGTGTGTCCCTAATCGTAATAGAGCTATGGCCCGGTGTGGCCAGTTGTTTTGCTAATTGGTTGGAGCATCTAATAATAGCACCAGGCTACAAGCTCCGTCTGTGTTTTTTTACTTACAGTAGATGTATCTCAGGACTCAGCTTAGAAGCCGGCCGGGGCGACCGAGCGGTTCTAGGCGCTACAGTCAGGAACCGCGCGACCGCTACGGTCGCAGGTTCGAATCCTGCCTCGGGAATGGATGTGTGTGATGTCCTGTTAGTTACGTTTAAGTACAGGGCTACTACAAATGATTGAAGCGATTTCATAAATTCACTGTAGCTCCATTCATTGACATATGGTCACGACACACTACAGATACGTAGAAAAACTGATAAAGTTTTGTTCGGCTGAAACCGCGCTTCAGGTTTCTGCCGCCAGAGCGCTCGAGAGCGCAGTGAGACAAAATGGCGACAGGACCCGAGAAAGCGTATGTCGAGCTTGAAATGCACTCACATCAGTCAGTCATAACAGTGCAACGACACTTCAGGACGAAGTTCAACAAAGATCCACCAACTGCTAACTCCATTCGGCGATGGTATGCGCAGTTTAAAGCTTCTGGATGCCTCTGTAAGGGGAAATCAACGGGCCGGCCTGCAGTGAGCGAAGAAACGGTTGAACGCGTGCGGGCAAGTTTCACGCGTAGCCCGCGGAAGTCGACGAATAAAGCAAGCAGGGAGCTAAACGTACCACAGCCGACGGTTTGCAAAATCTTACGGAAAAGGCTAAAGCAGAAGCCTTACCGTTTACAATTGCTACAAGCCCTGACACCTGATGACAAAGTCAAACGCTTTGAATTTTCGGCGCGGTTGCAACAACTCATGGAAGAGGATGCGTTCAGTGCGAAACTTGTTTTCAGTGATGAAGGAACATTTTTTCTTAATGGTGAGGTGAACAGATACAATGTGCGAATCTGGGCGGTAGAGAATCCTCACGCATTCGTGCAGCAAATTCGCAGTTCACCAAAAGTTAACGTGTTTTGTGCAATCTCACGGTTTAAAGTTTACGGCCCCATTTTCTTCTGCGAAAAAAACGTTACAGGACACGTGTAACTGGACATGCTGGAAAATTGGCTCATGCCACAACTGGAGACCGACAGCGCCGACTTCATCTTTCAACAGGATGGTGCTCCACCGCACTTCCATCATGATGTTCGGCATTTCTTAAACAGGAGATTGGAAAACCGATGGATCGGTCGTGGTGGAGATCATGATCAGCAATTCATGTCATGGCCTCCACGCTCTCCCGACTTAACCCCATGCGATTTATTTCTGTGGGGTTATGTGAAAGATTCAGTGTTTAAACTCCTCTACCAAGAAGCGTGCCAGAACTGCGAGCTCGCATCAACGATGCTGTCGAACTCATTAATGGGGATATGCTGCGCCGAGTGTGGGAGGAACTTGATTATCGGCTTGATGTCTGCCGAATCACTAAATGGGCACATATCGAACATTTGTGAATGCCTAAAAAAACTTTTTGAGTTTTTGTATGTGTGTGCAAAGCATTGTGAAAATATCTCAAATAATAAAGTTATTGTAGAGCTGTGAAATCGCTTCAATCATTTGTAATAACCCTGTAGTTCTAAGTAGTTCTAGGGGACTGATGACCTCAGAAGTGAAGTCCCATAGTGCTCAGAGCCATTTGAACCATTTGAACTCAGCTTAGAAACCAGTGTCCGTGCTCTTGTTTATACAAAGACTTGAAGAAGCAATTAAAAGCATATCGAAAACCACCCAGAGACTCCTTTCAATATTAACAACTTACCTACCTCCTCAGACTAACATTACAATCGTTCTGTACTGCCTACCATCGCAGAGACCTAAAAACCTCAGGTTGACCTCCGTACCAGTCTCAACTTCGCGCATAGCCGCTCGTGTCCCAAAAAACTGATGACCTACAATCCCACGTCACCTCCAAGCTGATTGTGAGACTCAAAGAACGTACGTTGCGACCCGTGCTGGGTTTCGTCAAGAAGACTGCGCGGTTACCAACAGCAGTTTAAAAAAAGAAGGAACTGTGTGTGGCCCTGCGCGTCAGAGGACTTCCTGTCCGCGATTACTGATAAAAAAAGAGTCGGCAACGTGTCCTTTACCTGCAGTTTCCGGCCAGTTTTGAAACACCCACACAGCAACACACGACTGAATTTGTTTTCCAATGAGAACACGTCATCTATAGAAGGAAGGCATCAGAGACACTAATCTATGTAGAACACAAAACCCGGACGCTGTGACACTGAATCCCACTTTCGTAATATGCGCTCCCCATTATAAATTTTTTGACTAGTAGCTGGCAATGGGTTGGTCCAAATGACTCTGAGCACTATGGGACTTAACTTCTAAGGTCATCAGTCCCCTAGAACTTAAAACTACTTAAAACTAACTAACCTAAGGACATCACACAGCCGGCCGGTGTGGTCGTGCGGTTGTGGGCGCATCAGTCTGGAACCGCGTGACCGCTACGGTCGCAGGTTCGAATCCTGCCTCGGGCTTGGATGTGTGTGCTGTCCTTAGGTTAGTTAGGTTTAAGTAGTTCTAAGTTCTAGGGGACTGATGACCACAAATGTTAAGTCCCATAGTGCTCAGAGCCATTTGAACCATTTGACATCACACAATCCATGCTCGAGGCAGGAATCGAACCTGTGACCGTAGCGGTCGCGCGGTTCCAGACTATAGCGCCTAGAACCGCTCGGCCACCCCGGCCGGCAATGAGTTCATGTAAATAAACCGCCTCCAACATTCGAAGAAATATTGTGTTCACGAATGAATATTCCACGGCAGTAGTTGTCTCGAACCAAGCTTCCGTTGAGGAAACGCCAAGAAAGACGTTCCTCATGAATCCGGTAGCATCCACCTTCTGTACACATCGGGGAAACCATGCTTCTTCACAGCTCGCTGAACTTCCTGATAGATGACTTCACTTTTCAATAAATCGTGTAATACACTCCCACAAGTACGAAATGCCGGGCTAAGATGGAACTTAAACGAAAGAAGGAAGGTTGATGTGAAGAACCAGCCCATTTAATCAATTTTTTTCTCTTTACATTTCCTTGTGCTAACAACCTATAGCTCCCCCACACAAGACTAGGATCTGATGCGTGGATTTTTTTTTTTTTATGAACAATATGTGATTCGCGCCGGCCAGGGACACTTTTGTGGCGTCTTGTATTGAAAAATGGTAACTTCTAGTGGAGGCTGAGAGGACAGAGTCTGGTGACACACCGCCGGATGGTAGCATGTTACCTCAGTGTAAATCAGCGAGGTGAATATTATAACTTGAAAAAAATACACCGAGAGACAATGAATAATGTTTTTAGTTGACGTCAGTATGTGACAGTAAGGAAAATGAACAAGCATAAAAAATATAGGGAAACATTTGTTGAATATTAATGTATAATGAAAGTATGTACACATTTTGGTCTTTCTTTCTGTCGTAATAATATGAAGACGGTATGTTATTGCCAGTAGTAATTGTCTTTTAAAGAAAATAGAACAAATTGAAGAGTGGTGTCTTAAAGCAAAACATTCCATCTTTATAATGTTTGTTATGCTATTGGAGAGCACTTCTGGTATTACTTTGTGTCATTCTTTTCCAGAATTTATTCCAAAAACGAATAATAAAATCTGTTAGTTACTGATAACGGTCAGAAAGATAAAATTAATGAGACAGAGGTGGTATCACGTCCCAGTTTCTCATTTTCCTTTCTTGTGGTGACGTGGAGCCTAGCCACAAACGCGAAATGGCAGAATCTGGTTTCACGATATCATCAAATTTTATTCGTAACGTAGATCCAGTTACATTTGTAAATGAAACAAATAATGACGTATTCGTCCAGTGAAAGACAAGAAAAACATTCATTAGTGCTATTCTTCTTCATGTCTTTCTATTCCGCGCACGATGCATAGAGTCCACCTTCTAGTTTCTGGAATATCCTTTTGCGTTTTGTCTAGGCGACAAGTGTTAGGGCATTAACTCTACACTGCAGTTAGCGAGTACTTTAACGGTTCCTCGCAACGTTCCGTGAATGACGAAATTATTACAAAAACTCGGATCGGGCAAGGATGGAGAAGGTAATCTGTCGTCCTTTCAGCGAAACCATCCCAGCATTCAGTATGTTTCCTAAAGTGCAGAGAGTGATATAGGCGTAATACTTGGCGGCTCTCTGCCAATTAGGAAACATCTTGAAATAACCGGACGAAAAATTGACGTTAGAAACAACACTATCAGTAGTTTGACTGGAACAGCTGGGGGAGTAGAAGCAGCGACTTTACGGCATCTGCACGATCAGTCGTGTATTTTGTTGCTGAATTACGCGCCTCTGTGCCGTTTAGAAGGATATGTGTCAGGAAGAATGGTGTCCAGCTAAACGGCACTGTGAGTGTTGTCACTGCCACGCTAATACCAGCCCAGTTCGCTGCTATCGTGAGTCAGTCATCCAACGGCTCAAATCCTAGAAACTCTCCCATTTTCACATTCCATATACTACACACATGAAAAAAAGTTCTACGTCATCCTGGTTCCCAGAAACCCTGAAGATACACGTCTATTGTGGATATTGTATCACAGACACAGTTCCTTTGACTGTTCAGAGATGTCACTAAACCCGCATAAAGATGTAAACAACCATGCATGAGCAGCGCCTATTAGACGGAGGGGGTCTGACAGCCGATCAGTTCCAGTCATTGCACCAGGAAGGAGGTACACGGCTCCTGTTGTCTGTAGTTCATCCACGCCCAGACGGTCAATACCGCGGTTCGATCGCGTCCGCATTGTTACTTTGTGCCAGGAAAGGCTCTCAACAAGGGAAGTGTCCAGGCGTCTCGGAGTGAATCAAAGCGAGTGCAGTGGATGTCTGCTACCTACCGATTATGGCTCGGAGAAACCGTGACAGCAACGTCAACATGTTGAATAATGCTTTTCGTGCAGCCACAGGACGTCGTGTTACGACTCAGACTGTGCGCTATAGGTTGCATGATGCGCAACTTCACTCCCGACGTCCATGGCGAGGTCCATCTTTCCAACCACGACACCTTGCAGCGCGGTACAGATGGACCCAACAACATGCCGAACGGACCGCTAAGGATTGGCATCACGTTCTCTTCACCGATGAGTGCCTTCAACCAGACAATCGTCGGAAACGTGTTTGGAGGCAACCCTGTCAGGCTGAACGCCTTAGACACACTGTCCAGCGAGTGCAGCAAGGTGGAGGTTCCCTGCTGTTTTGGGGTGGCATTATGTGGGACCGACGTACGTCGCTAGGGGTAGTGGAAGGCACCGTAACGTCTGTACGATACGTGAATGCCATCCTCCAATCTATAGTGCAACCATTTCGGCATCGTACTGGCGAGGCATTCGTCTTCATGGACGAGAATTCGCGCCCCCTTCCTGGACATCTTGTGATTAACTTCCTTCAGGATAACGACATCGTTCAACTAGAGTGCCCAGCATGTCCTCCAGACATGAACCATATCGATCATGCCAGAGATAGATTGAAAAGGGGTATTTATGGACGACGTGACCCACCAACCACTCTGAGGGATCTACGCGGCATCGCCGTTTAAGAGTGGAACAATGTGGACTAACAGTGCCTTGATGAACTTTTGGATATAATGCCACGACGAACACAGGCACGCATCAATGCAAGAGGACGTGCTACTGAGTATTAAAGGTACCGGTGTGTACAGTAATCACGACCACCACCTCTGAAGGTCTCGCTGCATGGTGGTACAGCATACAATGTGTGGTTTTCATGAGGAACAAAAAGGGCGGAAATGATGTTTATGTTGATCTCTACTCCACTTTTCTGTACAGGTTCCGGGACTCTCCGAACCAAGGTGTTGCAAAACTTTTTTTTATTTGTGTATTTTGTCATATGAAGAGCCTGGACCAATCCAGCTGCTTGCGATCCAGAATAGTGCTCGAGAGCTAAATGCAGCGGTCGCTGGACGAGGCCTAGCGAATCAGTCTGGCACCTACAGGCAAATCAGCCTTCAATAAATGGGATAATCGTCAACAGTCCAGAATGTGACTTTGGCCGAGTGGAGGAAACAGTACACGACGTTATTCATCAGTTCCCTTAAGAAGGTTTCAAGAAGACTGGCCTTCTTCTATTAAGGGAAACTACAGGAAATATATGTCTAGACTCCCGGAAGGGCTCTGAATCATATTCCCTCCCGCATATAAGTGTGCATCTTCAATCGGTCGAATTGAAGGTACCCCATTTGTCCTACTAGGAACCTAAGGGATAGTGAAATGTGCTCTTCTGATAGTACGATCGTAAATACTTCTTCGAGTGTTTTGAGTAACATATACTGCCTGATCAAAAGTATCCGGACATACATTGATGGAGATTGCTGTGGGCTTTGTCCGCCTTTATGATGGCCTTAACTCTGTTTGGGCATTTTCAGAGGGATGTCTGTGGAGGGTTGGAAGCCCACTCTTCCTCATAAGTCGAAACCAAAGAAGATACTGATGTCGGACGATAATCTCAGGAACGAAGTCGACTTTCTGAGTCATACCAAGAGTGTTCCATTGGGTTCAGGTCGGGACCGTGGACTGGAATGTTATTGTCCACAAACCATTGCGTTACAGGTGCTGCTTTTTGACTCATTGCATTTTCATGCTGATGCAGCCATTGTCTCCAAAATGTTCCTCTGTGGTAAACAATGGTGTAAAAAGTGTTCGTATCCTTCAGCATTTAGCGTTTTTTTAAGCTCAGTAACGTGACAATTCAGAGCATAAAAAAATCTTCACACATCTTAACACCACCTCTCCCATATTGAACTGTTGGCACTACACGAGTTGAGCTGGTAACGTTCTCCACGCATCTGCCACGGTGTGTGATATCATTCATCGCTCCAAATCACTCGTTGCCAGTCATCCGACGTCCAGTCGTGTCACCCTTCACATCGCCTCTAGCTCCGCTCAACTTTCACTACAGAAATGTGTGCCTTTTGAGGAGTTGTTCGATCATTTTACCCATCCAACGAAACTTATAAGCTGTTCTCAATGCAAAGATTGTTCTGAGTACCACAGAGCTTTACTAGGCATGGTGCTATTGGAGGTGGTTTGCCCTTGCCTCCTCCGACCTTCGAGCTGGCTTTCCTATTTAGTTGTAGAGTTTAACAAGGAATGCTAGCCTCGGTCGGGTACAATTTCGTTCTTTTTGTTTGTTTTTTTACACTAAGAAATCAGTTGAAGAGGAGAAAGAAGTAATAGCAATAGAACAGAATTTACCCTCTTAGCAACTGAGCCACATACCACATACATAACGCGAAGTAGGTTGGTTGCGAAAGCAGTGAAGATTTTCGGTAGTATACACATGTAATTAATCCAATATAGAGAAGACTCTTCAATTACTGCGACATAAAACGAGTATGTCTGGACAAATCATTTCAACTGATAACTTCAAATCTGTACTTTATCGTTCACCTTTCCCCGCTTTCTCGATCCGTTTGCAGACCGGTCTGCCGAACGCTATTGGCAAGCGGGGTGCACTCATGAGGCAAACTCAGGAGCTACTTGATTCAAACTCAGGAGCTACTTGATTGAGAAGTAGCGATTCCGGTCCCGTAAGCTGACATTGGGCCAGGAGAGCGGTGCGCTGACCACGTGCCCCTCCATATTCGCATCCAGTGACGGCTATGGGCTGAGGATGACACGGCGGCCGGTCGGTACCGTTGGGCCTTCATGGCCTATTCGGGCGGAGTTTAGTTTCTCCGTTTGCGGGAAGGCTGTTGAAAATTACACTTGCTCAGTAGTGTACACATTTTTACGGTAGTTACGGAAATGTTTTTAAAGCTCAAATAATTATTATGTCTTCCTGTCGCTGGGGGAATGTGTCCTCAAATTTCGTGAGCCAACTCAAGTGGAGAGGTGGGTGGGTTTCTATCTTGAACAACGTGCAGCGTCCCTCCTTGCAAAATCTATGCTCACCACACGGTACAACCTTGATGGGCTGACTTGCGGCTCGATTTAAAGCAGTGGTCATTTGACAGCTAGTGGCCAGGACTGCTACCACCAGCAATACACCATTGGGAGCGCGGCGTTGTCAGCTGCCACTGTGTTGCCACTTCCGTTGTGCAAAGCATTCTGTTCTCAAATGGAAAATGTTTCAGGCACGAAAAATTTGCTTATTCCAGTATTCACTCAGTCCCTAATTAAAACAAATTTTTGACTTCCTTAATGACACCCCAGGGACTTACAAGGGACCCCTTGGGAAGGTGACACATAGAACCGAAACATGTATGCGTGAAAAAGGAAGAGATAAGAAAAACAGTGAGTTTTGCATAAGGCGGGATTTTCTAAGCACCAAATTTAATTTGCAAACACGAATGAAAAAACTGGCCACAAGAGCTCCAACCCTCAGCAAGATGACTACATTACACCAACTATTTAAGACCTGCGAAGAAACGACTATGTGTCGCATTTACCTCGAAGTGAGAATAAAAGTCGTTCGCCCACGGACGGCGATGCCGCTTGCGTCCTTTTATGCCGTCCCGTTGGACCGCGCCAGACCTACCAGTCTGCTGTTGTTTTGAATGCGGCTTTCGCTGTACGGCAGGAGAGAGGGGCAGAGACTTATGGCCCAGTGTTTCACGTCTGGCTGGTGTTGGCGCTGCAGCCGCCCACCTGTTGCCGCGTTACGTCACGGCTGCGTGCCGAAAGGGCGTGGCACTCCAGCCGCGCCGGACCCCTGTGCGTGGCTCCGTCGGCAAACCCAGTGGTCGCAGTCAGCGAGAGGCGACTGCTGACCTCGTCTCTGTGTGGTGCGCTATAACCGGCGTACCTTTCAAAATGCACGCATCGTCCTAGGTCCCCCCACAGCGTCTGATGCGGTGCCCCCCTGCAGGTTGTTAACAATGGTCTCAGCATACGGGGTAGGTTCCCAGATATGTAAGTGACTCGAAGGCTCCTTAAGTAATAGAACCCAGCACGTTGTCCTCGACGGTGAGTGTGCATCAGAGATGCAGGATCTTGTTCAAAGACTTAATGCTGCCACTTTTACTACTCGAACGGTATCTGAAGTTCGACACGAAAATTAGTCTACTTTGATTATTTTCATTCGCTTATGTCGTATGGTATTATACAGGATGATTCAAAAAGAATACCACAACTTTAAAAATGTGTATTTAATGAAAGAAACATAATATAACCTTCTGTTATACATCATTACAAAGAGTATTTAAAAAGTTTTTTTTTTCACTCAAAAACAAGTTCAGAGATGTTCAATATGACCCCCTCCAGACACTCGAGCAATATCAACCCGATACTCCAACTCGTTCCACACTCTCTGTAGCATATCAGGCGTAACAGTTTGGATAGCTGCCGTTATTTCTCGTTTCAAATCATCAATGGTGGCTGGGAGAGGTGGCCGAAACACCATATCCTTAACATACCCCCATAAGAAAAAATCGCAGGGGGTAAGATCAGGGCTTCTTGGAGGCCAGTGATGAAGTGCTCTGTCACGGGCTGCCTGGCGCCTCGGGTAGTTGACGTTCAGACGATAAGGTTTCATAACTAACCTTTTTCGTAGGACTCTCCATACAGTTGATTGTGGAATTTGCAGCTCTCTGCTAGCTCTGCGAGTCGATTTTCCTGGGCTGCGAACAAATGCTTGCTGGATGCGTGCTACATTTTCATCACTCGTTCTCGGCCGTCCAGAACTTTTCCCTTTGCACAAACACCCATTCTCTGTAAACTGTTTATACCAACTTTTAATACACCAACTATCAGGAGGTTTAACACCATACTTCGTTCGAAATGCACGCTGAACAACTGTCGTCGATTCACTTCTGCCGTACTCAATAACACAAAAAGCTTTCTGTTGAGCGGTCGCCATCTTAGCATCAACTGACGCTGACGCCTAGTCAACAGCGCTTCAAGCGAACAAATGTACAACTAAATGAAACTTTATAGCTCCCTTAATTCGCCGACAGATAGTGCTTAGCTCTGCCTTTTGTCGTTGCAGAGTTTGAAATTCCTAAAGTTGTGGTATTCTTTTTGAATCACCCTGTATTTTGGGGTAGGATACTTTTGGCTCAGAAACGGGTGGTTCGGGCAATAAGTGGTGTAAATTCAAGAACCTGTTGTCGACCCCTGTTCACGAGTCTGGATATTTTGACAGTGGCCTCTCAATATATATATTCCTTACGGTCATTTCTTGTTAACAATATTAGCTTATTCCCAGGAATAAGCAGCTTTCAACAGTTAATATTCGGCAGAAATCAAATCTGCTTATGGATCGGACATCCCAAACTCTTGTGCAGGAAGGTGTGCAGTATACTGCTGCATCAATTTTCAATAAGCTACCACTCGAATTCAAAATCTTAGCACTAATCCAGACGCTTTCAAATCGAAACTGAAGAGTTTCCTCATGGGTCACTCGTTCTATTCTGTCGAGGATTTCCCTGAAAAATTAAGCTGATTCCTGTAGTATTGTTGACTGCGTTTACTTAAACTTATGGATTGACTTTTTTCAGGTTCATAAACATTTTATTTTTATCTGTTATTCCTTTTATGTGGTAATCTGATGTACTGACACGTTACATGACCTTGCAGATTTGCTCCTCAATTTGGTCCTACGGAACTTGACGTGTAAATAAAAAAAAAATAAAGTTGTCGTCAGGAGAATCCCAGGGAGGTGTAATAGAATCTTATTCTGTATATACATTAATGATCTGAAAGACAGGGTGACCACCAATCTGTGGCTGTTTGGTGATGACGCTGTCGTATACAGCAAAGTATCGTCGCTGAGTGGCCGTAGAAAAATACAGGATCACTTAGACAAAATTTTTATTTGGAGTGACGAATGGTAGCTTGCTCTAAATACAGAAAAATATGTATTAATGCAGGTGAGTACGAAATACAATCCTTTCTGCTTGACACAATCACCTCGATTAAAAATCAAGGCATAACGTTGGAAAGCGATATGAGATGGAACGAACACATAAGAACGATAATGGGTAAAGCGAATGGCCGACTTCGGTTTATTGGGAGAATTTTAGGAAAGTGTAACTCATCTACAAAGGAGAGCGCTTACAGAACACTTGTGCTTCCCATTCTTGAGTATTGCTGGAGTGTTTGGGATCCTCATCAGGTCGAATTAAAGGGGACTTGGAAGCAATACAGAGGCATGATGCTGGGTTTGTTACCGGCATGTTTGAACAACACACAAGCATTACGAAGATGCTATGTGAACTGAAATGGGATGTGGTAGTGGGAAAATTTAGAGAATAGGCATGTCAAGCTGACTGCTGAATGTCCTTACTGCCGCCAACGTACAGTCGCGAAGCACTGCGAAGAGAAGGTAACAGAAATTATGACTCGTTCCGTGGCAGGCAGGCAGTCGTCTTCCCCCTCGCTTCATTTGCGCGTGGAACAGGAAAGGAAATGCGTAGTAGTGGTACAAGGTACCCTCCGCCATACACCAGACAGTGGCTCGTGGAGTATGTCTTTGGATACAGAAAT
This sequence comes from Schistocerca piceifrons, assembly GCF_021461385.2. Taxonomy (NCBI): domain Eukaryota; kingdom Metazoa; phylum Arthropoda; class Insecta; order Orthoptera; family Acrididae; genus Schistocerca; species Schistocerca piceifrons. The sequence goes on from NC_060141.1 coordinate 764,628,776, forward strand.
AGTCAAATTGTACGTCAAAACAAAGCTGTTTCTTAGTGCAGTTTACTGTTTCCATCTTTTTTGATGGGCTTCTCAATTATGATGGCCCAGAAACTTGACGTTTCTACCACGATGCTCGAGGCAATGTTCAATGTTCGACAACAGATAATTTGCTCGGTCGTTTTAGTCGGGTTTGTCGCTAATGCTTTTTGAATCTCTCCTCGACCACTATAATATTCTGCCGCACGTATGACATGCCACTTTCGTATGGAATGCGATAAACACCCGGATTTCGGAAACCTGGATCCTGTTTAACGTTACAAACAATATTTTTTTTATCTTTGTTGGAGTAAGTGAAATACATCGGACGCCACGTTTCTGTAGGAATCTACCGGTCTTTCCGAATATTGCGCCAGCATAAGGTGGATTATAAAATGTTGGCTTCTCTTTCTATTGTAATTGCGACATAAAGTCACACGGGAAGAATGCACCTATACTGCAAATTAATATGAGTGCAGCAAAATTGTCGATTTGGTCGCCAAATGAAACGCCGATAGTTAAAAAGCCAATGACTTCATTTGACCCGCTTTGGGAGATACCCATCATCAGGTAGTCATGATCATCTAGGTATTCAGATGCATAAAAACATGTTGTAACTGATACATCCGTCATCGACATATGCATCTGAATACTCGTACCTAGATGATCAAGACTGTCTCATGATACGGTCGCGATAAGCGGGATATATGGCACAAATTTTCATTGTCCTCATTCCATTCTACAGCAAATGGTAGTCATTATTCGCAATTGCGAATTCATCTGATGTGTTTCGTAACATCTGTGGTCGCCGTAGTGCATCGTTACCAGAATAACACAGACACTGCAATATCGTATGTGATAATGGGGATATCCCGAAATGCATCAAATAAAGTGACTGTTTTTTTTTTTTAACGAGTGGCAATTTCGCAAATTTGCAGCACTCGTATTAATTTTCTTTCTCTTTTTCAGACAGCCTTGATTTTGACTGCAGTACCCGTTCAATTTGGCGATCTGAAAAGGCATTCCTTGGGAAGATTAATCGCAGGTCGTGTAATTCTGCGGCGAAGATCTCCTAGTCTCAAAGTGTTTCCGTTCTATGGACCGGAATATTTGGCTCCGAAATTCATTGTGGCGGGTGGTAACGGCTCGAGAAATGGAGATAGAGGCCAGTGCGCCTGTGACCGAGGGATACGTCCGGTCTTCTCTTAACTGACGCGCCGAGGAAAGGTAGCTGGCTATCTTTTTGAAGTACCTCGCGAATTTTACATTACGATGGATAGAGCTCAAATGTCCCAGGAACTCTTCAGATTTATCAAGTCACTATGGCAAAACTACAAACGTATCGTTCACGTCCGGTAGAAACACGTTGGTTTGAACTTGCCTGATTCTAATGCCTGTACTCCAAAGCCTTCCGTTAAATGTTTCACCACCAAAGGCGATAGTGGACTGCCCACCGCCACGCCATCGATTTGATCGTAATATTTTCTGTGGAACAACAAAGAAGTCGAAGTCAAAACGTTCCTTACAGGCTCAGTGGAACAATCGTCGAAATTGGCGAAGCGACGTCGACCACGGAACCAGCTACACCCCTAGTGATAATACAAAACTAGGAGGAACACAATGCCGGCCGCTGGTGGCCGAGCGGTTCTAGGCGCTACAGTCTGGAACCGCGCGATCGCTACGGTCGCAGGTTCGAATCCTGCCTCGGGCATGGCTGTGTGTGAACTCCTAAGTTAGGTTTAAGTAGTTCTATGTTCTAGGGGACTCATGACCTTAGAAGTTAAGTCCCATAGTGCTCAGAGCCATTTGAACCATTTTGAGGAACACAGTGGAACCGCTTATTAGGAAAAGAGATTTTTTTAACACTTTACATCTTTGCAGATAGATTTAGTGATGCTTTAAGTTTTATTTTGTCAGTCTTGTACTGAGTTAATTATCAGTTAGCTTTCTTTTATTTAAGCATTCATACTACATTTTCGATTTTTCGATTTGATAGTTTCATATTCAGAAGTCCATATACACTACTGGCCATTAAAATTGCTACACCAAGAAGAAATGCAGATGATAAGCGAGTATTCATTGGACAAATATGTTATACTAGAACTGACATGTGATTACATTTTCACGCAATTTGGGTGCATACATCCTGAGAAATAAGTACCCACAACAACCACCTGTGGCCGTAATAACGGCCTTGATACGCCAGGGCATTGAGTCAAACAGAGCTTGGATGGCGTGTACAGGTACAGCTGCCCATGCAGCTTCAACACGATACCACAGTTCATCCAGAGTAGTGACTGGCGTGTTGTGACGAGGCAGTTACTCCGCCACCATTGACCAGACGTTTTCAGTTGGTGAGAGATCTGGAGAATGTGCCGGCCAGGGCAGCAGTCGAACATTTTCTGTATCCAGAAAGGCTCGCACAGGAGCTGCAACATGCGGTCGTGCATTATCCTGCTGAAATGTAGGGTTTCGCAGGGATCGAATCAAGGGTAGAGCCACGGGTCGTAACACATCTGAAACGTAACCTCCACTGTTCAGAGTGCCGTCAATGCGAACAAGAGATGACAGAGACGTGTAACCAATGGCACCCCATACCATCACGCCAGGTGATACGCCAGTATGGCGATGACGAATACACGCTTCCAATGTGCGTTCACCGCGATGTCGCCAAACACGGATGCGACCATCACGATGCTGTAAACAGAACCTCGATTCATCTGAAAAAATGGCGTTTTGCCATTCGTGCACCCAGGTTCGTCGTTGAGTACACCATCGTAGGCGCTCCTGTCTGTGATCCAGCGTCAAGGGTAACCGCAGCCATGGTCTCCGAGTTGATAGTCCATGCTGCTGCAAACGTCGTCGAACTGTTCGTGCAGATGGTTGTTGTCTTGCAAACGTCCCCTTCTGTTGACTCAGGGATCGAGACGTGGCTGCACGATCCGTTACAGCCATGTGGATAAGATGCCTGTCATCTCGACTGCTAGTGATACGAGGCCGTTGGGATCCAGCACGGCGTTCCGTATTACCCTCCTGAACCCACCGATTCCATATTGTGCTAAGAGTCACTGGATCTCTACTAAAGAGGAGCAATGTCGCGATACGATAAACCGCAATCGCGATAGGCTACAATCCGATCTTTGTCAAAGTCGGAAACGCGATGGTATGCATTTCTCCTCCTTACACGAGGCATCACAACAACGTTTCACCAGGCAACGGCGGTCAACTGCTGTTCGTGTATAAGAAATCGATTGGAAACTTTCCTCGTGTCAACACGTTGTAGGTGTCGGCACCGGCGCCAACCTTGTGTGAATGCTCTTTAACTTTTATATCACAGCATCTTCTTCCTGTCGGTTAAATTTCGCGTCTGTAGCACGTCATCTTCGTAGTGTAGTTGCTCTGATTAGTGGAAACCCGCGTACGTCGTGCGATTGAAATTACACCATTTCGGAATCTCTAAATATCGTTTTAGTTCGGATGGCGTATGTTGTTTTCGAGTAATCGGAGCAGTTACAGAGGAAACCGAATATGGGGGTGTACAATCTGAAAATCCATAACGTAGTGCCAATATCTTAAGTAAAAGACAGCTGAGTTGTGAGTGAAAATGTATTCACCATAACATTAACTATTCGTTTTTGTTTAATCCCTCTCAGATGTGCGTACTGTCACCATTTTCTGTCGTTTCGTTGTTTTCACACAGTTGCGTGGAAACAAGAAATACGTGACGGAATAACGACAGATGGTATATGAGAGCCGATTACTTAGCAGTGCACTTGTCATCGTTCCATCCTGTCTCTTCTTCTTGTCAGTGTCTTACGGATGTTCCTTTCTTCACCGATTCTGTGGGGAACCTCTTTATTCTTTACATTATCAGGCCACCTAATATTTCACATGTTTCCACAGCAACACGCCTCAAACGCTTCAATTCTTTTGTTTTCCGATTTTGCCACAGTCTATTATTTCCTAGCTTACAGTACGGGATTGTGTGTATGGCATTTATCGGAAAGTCTGTGAGAACTCTCCAGATTCAACAGACGAGCTTGAATAATCGTTTGGTTTCCCCGTCCGCGAATGGTTTCAGAAATTCGGAAAATAAGTTAGCCATCGGTCGTGCCTTATCTTGCCGCAGCTCTCCCAGCTCAGTTTACGGGCCAGACTCTCCTCTGCAGGTGGCAACACGCGTTCGGCTGGCCTGTCAGCTTCGCCTGGACGGGCGCCCTGTCAGACACACCCATCTCGGAGACCGGAGAACCGACCAGGATTCGTTCTTTCCATCCGGCCGAAACGGAGTTGCGTAAGAAGGGGAGAGGTGGCTGGCCGGCGTCCAACTTTCAACACGATTTTAATATTCAGTCGCTGTAGTTTCTGCGCCCATTATTTCTTTTTCTGATTTAATCTCATGGGAGAAAGAGAACCAGTGTTCGTAGGACTTTATTTATACGAGGGTGAGTCAAATGAAAACCCTAAATTTGTATTAACAAATCGAAATTTCGCGCCGTAATCCTGTAAGTTGGTAATCGTGCTACAAGCAGCGTGCAGAATGGCCTGTAGGTAGCAGCATAGTGCAGATGCACACATACCGTCGCAGTATCAGTATGAAGATGGCCGCCCCACTTGCGACTTGCACCACGGAGAAACAGCATTCTGTTATTCGGTTTTTGCGTAGTGAAGGTGTGAAACCTATTGAAATTCATCGACGAATGAAGGTTCAATACGGTGATGCATGTTTGTCACAGCAGCAAGTCTACGAATTGAGTGGGAAGTTTGCAAATGGTGTGACTTCAGTGGAAGATGTTCCTCGTCCAGGTCAGGCACAACGAGTTGTGACTCCACAGAACATTGCAACAGTTGAAGCCATAGTGAAGGAAAACCGCCGAGTGACACTCAATGACATTGCAGCATGTTTACAGATTAGTCATGGGTCAGCACACCACATTGTGCATGATGTGCTCCAGTTTCACAAAGTGTCTGCAAGATGGGTGCCTCGGCAGCTGACTCTGAAATGAGAGAACGACGTGTTGATGCTTGTGAAGAACTTCGTCGGCGCTTTGAACGAGAAGGTGATGGCTTCCTTGCAGGAACCGTTACTGGGGACGAAACCTGGGTTCACTTCCACCAACCGGAAACGAAGAGAGCGAGCAAGGAATGGCGCCATTCCTCATCACCAAAACCAAAGAAGTTTCGAAGAGAACCATCAGCAGGGAAGGTTATGCTGAATCTCTTTTGGGACAAAAAAGGCGTCATTTTGGAGCATTACATGCCTAGAGGGACCACTGTCACCAGTGCATCATACACAGATCTCCAAAAAAATCATCTGCGGCCTGCAATCACATCAAAGCGACGTGGATTGCTGTCAGCAGGTGTCCTTTTGCAATACGACAAAGCAAGGCCCCACACTGCCCGTACAACAGTTGCAACAATCACAGACCTGGATTTTGAGTGTCTTCCTCATCCACCATACTCACCAGACCTTGCCCCAAGTGATTTCCATGTGTCTGGACCACTCAAAGACGCAATGGGAGGAAAGAAGTTCCGTTCTGATGAAGAGGTACGCCACGCAGTGCATGAGTGGTTGCGCAGACTACCATTAGAATTTTTTTCTAAAGGAATTTATGCACTTTGTAAGCGCTGGAGGACTTGCATTGAGCGTGGGGGAGATTATGTTGAAAAGTGATACAGCTTTGTACCACTTCTGTACAATAAATAATATTTTTAAAAAAATAAAAAATGGCTCTGAGCACTATGGGACTCAACTGCTGTGGTCATTAGTCCCCTAGAACTTAGAACTACTTAAACCTAACTAACCTAAGGACATCACAAACAGCCATGCCCGAGGCAGGATTCGAACCTGCGACCGTAGCAGTCGCACAGTTCCGGACTGCGCGCCTAGAACCGCGAGACCACCGCGGCCGGCTTTAAAAAAAAAAAAAATATATATATATATTTAAGTTTTTCATTTGACTTACCGTCGTAAATACCAAAACTACTGTTGTCTGTGGAAAGTCAAGTCGTCTGTGAATCACGATCGAGCAAAGATGGACGCTTCATATGCCTGACTGGAGGAGAAATGGAAGGAAACTGAACCAGCATTGTACGATTTCCACAGCCCCATAGCAGGAGGAGAGGCATCCGGAAACTGCTAACAAAACATACTCCTCTGCAGACGATGTTTACACACCACACACATTGGTGCTACAGTCTGGGTGTTTCCTTTTGGTCAGCGAGGTAAATGCCCGAAAATTTTCCTGGAGGAATATGGTAGTTGAAAAAGTCAGATCTTCCCTAATTTCACCTCGTAGCTGCAGGAGACTCCATGACCGTATTTTTCTCTCACATAACAGTTCCACCGATGACAACAGGTGTTAAGTACGTACTTTCGTCTACTCCAAGTGACTGTGCGAGCCCTTTAGGTTAACATCAATTTATAGGGCAAACTGACGCGTGAACATGCTCGTTTCCTCAGGAACGATTAAACATCTCAATTTATGTTTTCCTCCGAGTTTTTCATGACTCTCCGACAAAAAAATCAGAGCGAGAACTGCCAGCGTATCCTCATCACCGCGGAAGGTAAGGACGAAGGGTCAGGACTGCTTCTCGACCTCGGTTCAGCTGAAGGCATACGGCGCTTTCACTCCAACAGGTCGCCGATGCTTCGGCGGCGGCGGTCTGTTCAAGCGTAGTTGGCAGCACTGTTGGGACGTGTTTCGCTACCTTGAGTACCACATCGATATCGGAATCGTAAGTCTGAAATTCTGGAACATTCCTCTTTTGCCTTGTTAGCACTAACGTTACATGAATCCAGCTGCTATAAAGTAGAAAAGTCGATCAAAAAGCAAAGTAGAGCCCATTATCGATAGGCAGGCGATAGCCTGTGTACCTAATATGTTACAAAACGCTAGGCATAGAAACGGCATTTTCCGGTGCTCATGCCTCGAGAACTGTTGTTGATAAAAAAAAAAGGTAGTGTCAAGTGTTTTTGATAGCCCTTTGGCTAGTGACCAGTTGTATACTCAACAGAACGACCGTCTTAGTGTCATTAAGGTCCAAAGTATGAACGTCACACACTTCCTCCTGCTGAGGGAAATGAAGCTAATCGGTTGGTTCCCTTTGAATTTGATGTGGACTACGATGGACTTAGTGTGACTTAAAAAACATGGTTCAAGTGGCTCTGAGCACTATGGGACTTAACATCTGAGGTCATCAGTCCCGTAGAAATTAGAACTACTTAAATCTAACTAACCTAAGGACATCACACACATCCCTGCCCGAGGCAGGATTCACATGCGTCAGTGCATTGTCAATGCACGTGCGAATATTACGGATGGCGAACTACTCGCTGTTGGGAGGAATATCGTTACACGTACTGCCAAATGCATTGAGGTTGACGGACATCATTTTGAGCATTTATTGCATTAATGTGGTATTTGCAGGTAATCACGCTGTAACAGCATGCGTTCTCAGGAATGATAAGATCACAAAGGTACATGTATCACATTGGAACAACCGAAATAAAATGTTTAAACGTACCTACGTTCTGTATTTTAATTTAAAAAACCTACCTGTTACCAACTATTCGTATAAAATTGTGAGCCATATGTTTGTGACTATTACAGCGCCATCTATCACAAAGCAAAAAAAGTGGTCCAACTAAAACATTCATATTTCTTTACTTACTACGCGAATATGTAATAAAAAACGGGGATTCCTATTTTTAAAAAACGCAGTTGATATCCGTTTTATCTATGGCAGCGCCGTCTAGCGGACCAACCATAGCGCCATCTGGTTTCCCCCTTGAAGCTAGACAAGTTTCGTTCTTTGAAGTTTTTTCGTTTGACGCTTATTTCGTGAGATATTTGGCCCGGTCACTATCAATGGACCACCCTGTATTTGACAGTGACAGGACAGTGCTAGGAAAAGAGTGAAAGAGACAGGTCCAGGAGGGAGGGGAAGGGGGCAGGAGTAAAGAGGAAGTTGAAGTGGGTGAGAGCCAGTGATAATGACAGACAGAATATATGACAGTGACAACGAGGAAGAGACAGTAGTAGGAGGGAGGAAGGCAAGGAAGGCAGGAGGCACTAGCAGTAAGAGAGAGCAACAGGAAGCCTGTGACAGTGAGAGGAGACTGCAAGAGAACGAAGGGGACTGCGGCTGTGACACAGGAGACAGTGAGATAGGAGACACGAGTAGATAATGGACGGAAAGAGTGAGTGAGGAAGAGCAACTGAGAATTTATGGGTAGGAGCGACTTAGAGCTGTGGACTAGCGGGTGTGAGCGAGTTACGGTTAGGGGAGTTTGAGACGAGAAGGGTATGTATGCACATGCCAAAAGTTTTGGGAAAATTTTTAAAGGTGCTGAGGAAGGTAGAATGCGACAGCTGTCTCCCACATTTCAGTCAGAGTTTTTCAAATAAAGAAGAACATATTTGCACTTTTTGTGCTCCTAGAAGAGCATTTTTCCGCTGGTAAACTTGCGACCATTCCCCACCAAGAGACTGTATGCTCTCTGATGGTGTTACGGGAACGTTACACGGCAGGGAAAGTATGTAAGCGGAGCAGAGACCAGTGGCCATTCGGTTTTCGCAATGATACGGGTTGCAAATGGGGAAATCCACTGACATAAACGATTTTTAAGAAAGGGTAGATTGTTATGGACCAGTGTTTCGGAACGAGCATACTGAAACGCCTAAACTGGTTTACTGAACGCGCCCTACTGTAGTGAGCGTCTATGGAAAGTATATGAAGATGGTACCTGTTCTTTCGGACATGTCCGAAAGAACAGATACCATCTTCGTGTAGTTAAGGCTAGCCGACCATTAACCTTCTTCTTCTGTGCTGGATGCACACGCATTGCCCGAACTCTTACGGGACTCGGTAAGATTGTTTGCCGCGAGTAATGAGTGTAATGGGCAGGGGCACTACCAATGTACTGTGTAGACATTAAGGTGGGAATGTGGCTTTCACGGGGAGCGTGCAAGGGATAAATCCCTGCAGTCGCACTATCCTCTGTGTCCCCAGTGGGTCGGATGGATAGAGTGTCTGCCATGTAAGCAGGAGATCCCGGGTTCTAGTCCCGGTCGGGGGACACATTTTCAACTGTCCCCGTTGACGTATATCACCGCCAGTCGACAGCGTGGGGTCTTGATTTAATTATCATTCTATGGAAACTCGTTAACGGATACCACGAGTAGGCGATATGGCGTTGGACTTCCGCGCCTCGTCACATAACGTGGAGGCCAAAGGCTTTTCCGCTCCGTAAAGTAGGATAGGCGGCGATTTGTGACAGATCTGAGGATAGAGTCCAGTGCAGCTGCAGGCACAAGTGGATCGGAGCACACGGTCCAGCGAACGTGCTTTTACGTGGGGCACCGCAGCAGGCGACTCTTACGTGTCCTCGTGTTGTCGCAACGATATCGTCAGCTACGATTGCAGTGGGCACGAGATAATCGAGACTGGACCGTGAATCCTGGTAGGAGGAATCACGTTTATTGTTTCACCGGGCCGATGGTCGTGCCCGGGCACACCGTCATCCAGGTGAACGTCTGCTCGAAAGGTGCACCGCGGCGCGAGCGCACACGGATGAGGGTAGTGATCAGTAATGCACAGAGGGGGGGGGGGGGGGAATTCCATGGGACGTTTTGTATTGGCCGAAGGCACCATGAGAACTGCCGGCTACGTGAACATTATTGCGGACTATCTGTATCCCTTTGTGTTTTATACGTCTTCCCCGACAGCGACAGCATCTTCCAGCAAGATAACTCAAGATCACAATGGTACTGCAGAGGTATGAGGAGCATGATAGTGGAATTCTCGCACATATTCTCAGTTAGAATATAATGAATTTCCTTGAGACAGAGAAGTTGTTGTCCATGCATCAGTACGACTTTAGAAAGCATCGCTCCTGCGAAACGCTACTCGCCCTTTTTTCACATATCTTGCGAACCATGGATAAAGGGTATCAGACAGATGCTACATTCCTTGACTTCCGGAAAGCGTTAGACTCGGTGCCCCACTGCAGACTCCTAACTAAGGTACGAGCATATGGGATTGGTTCCCAAATATGTGAGTGGTTCGAAGACTTCTTATGTAATGGAACCCAGTACGTTGTCCTCGATGGTGAGTGTTTATCGGAGGTGAGGGTATCATCTGGAGTGCCCCAGGGAAGTGTGGTAGGTCCGCTGTTGTTTACTATCTACATAAATGATCTTTTGGATAGGGTGGATAGCAATGTGTGGCCGTTTGCTGATGATGCTGTGGTGTCGTCGTTGAGTGACTGTAGGAGGATACAAGATGACTTGGACAGGATTTGTGACTGGTGTAAGGAATGGCAGCTAACTCTAAATGTTGGTAAATGTAAATTAATGCAGATGAATAGGAAAAATAATCCCGTAACGTTTGAATACTCCATTAGTAGAGTAGCGCTTGACACAGTCACGTCGATTAAATATTTGGGCGTAACATTGCAGAGCCATATGAAGTGGGACAAGCATGTAATGGCAGTTGTGGGGAAGGCGGATAGTCGTCTTCGGTTCATTGGTAGAATTTTGGGAAGATGTGGTTCATCTGTAAAGGAGACCGCTTAGCGCGACTGCTACGGTCGCAGGTTCGAATCCTGCCTCGGCATGGATGTGTGTGATGTCCTTAGGTTAGTTAGGTTTAGGAAGTTCTAAGTTCTAGGGGACTGATGACCACAGATGTTAAGTCCCATAGTGCTCAGAGCCATTTGAACCATTTTGAAGACCGCTTATAAAACATTAATACGCCCTATTCTTGAGTACTGCTCGAGCGTTTGGGATCCCTATCAGGTCGGATTGAGGGAGGACATAGAAGCAATTCAGAGGCGGGCTGCTAGATTTGTTACTGGTAGGTTTGACCATCACGCGAGTGTTACGGAAATGTCTCAGGAACTCGGGTGGGAGTCTCTGGAGGAAAGGAGACGTTCTTTTCGTGAATCACTACTGAGGAAATTTCGAGAACCAGGCATTTGAGGCTGACTGCAGTACAGTTTTACTGCCGCCGACTTATATTTCGCGGAAAGACGACAAAGATAAGATAAGAAAGATTAGTGCTCGTACAGAGGCATATAGGCAGTCGTTTTTCCCTCGTACTGTTTGGGAGTGGGACAGGGAGAGAAGATGCTAGTTGTGGTACGAGGTACCCTCTGCCACGCACCGTATGGTGGATTGCGGAGTATATATGTAGATGTAGACTTACGTTAATGCGTTTGCCACCAGATTTGCCTGATCTGAACCCGATGAAACACATCTGGGACGTTATGGGGCGCCAGCTCCGACCACACTCCACCACGAACGTGTAATTTATGGGAACAGAGGGACCTGTGGATAGTCATCTGCTGCTACATACCTCCGGACATCTATCAAGAACTTGCTGAATTCATGTCGCTGTTGTATTGCTTTCCAAAATAGCATCAACACGCTATTAAGCAGGTGGGAGTAATGTTTTTTCCGCCTCTATAGCTCAGCGGTGAGTGCAGCTGTCTGCCATGCGGAGGACCCGAGCTCGATTCGCGGTACTGCCAGGAATTTTTCCTCGGTGGGAGAACTGGTAGGGGGTACCATTAGCCTCGTAGGGCCTCGTGAGGCCGACTGAGGCGCTACTCGACCGATTAGTGGCGGTTCCAAGGTGAAGAAACCCGACAATGACCGGGAGAGTGGTGTGCTGGCCACGTATCCTCCATACCGCACTCGATGACGCCATTGGTAGAGGATGGCACGGCTGTCGGTCGGGCCAGATTGTCCCGTCTAGGGCCAGAACGCGGAACTTTCCTCACTCACTAATAATTTTTTGGCATATCACTGTAGCTTTGTGACGAAAAGTACCGGCAAACAGAATTTTTGAGGTAATGAGATTAGCCTGTTGTCATTTAACGTGTACCTAACATTTGTTTCCTGTTGTTTCAGGTAAGGCGTCGCGGCTGCTGAAGAGGACGCACTACAGAGCCAACGTGCAGTGAGAGAATTCCTCTACACCGCCCGGAGGCGACGCAGCAGCGTCTGCTCACAGTAAGCTGCCGCGTGTCTACGGCGAAAGCACGATGAACTAAAGTGATGTGTTATGACGGCTTCAGAGGTTTCCACTTGCACATTCCGCAGTCAAGAACCGGCACATTGTGGTAGACAATGTACAGTCACCATGGACGAATCCGCCTCAGTTACTAGTTAACTCACCCAAAATTATAGATTTGTAGCCATGTGAGCGTCCAAAATAATCGGCTTTTACGCTGATCGAATGACTGCCGCGCATAAAAATCTGCGGTCGCTAGATTCCACTTATCTTGACAACGGCAGTGATGCGGTTCAGGAAGAATATATGTAAATGATAATTAATTGAAACCCTCAGCTGCCGACAGGTGTTGTTGACATACCTTGATGGGGACAGCTGAAAATGTCTTCCCCGACCAGGACTCGAAGCCGGGATCTCCTGCTTACATGGCAGACGCTCTATCCATCTTTTTTTTTCGTAGTCTCATTTTGTTCACTTTCGTTCATTGCATCTGCTCGGGGCGGACGTCGCAAGACAACCGTTTTAGTTCGTTGTTGTTCCATTAACTCAGTTCTTTTTATTACAGAGGGCAGCTAACCCTCTGACCGAACACGCTGAGCTACCGTGCCGGCTACCATCTGAGCCACCGAGGACACGGAGGATAGAGCGACTACAGGGACTCATCCTTTGCACGCTTCCCGTGAGACCCACATTCCCAACTGTCCAGAATCTACTTACGTAATGTTCCTAATAGATACTTTGCCCATCCACTCGTTACTCACGCCCACTTAAGTTGATGATTCCCGTAAGAGTTCGGGCAACCTGTGCGCACTCGCACAGACGAGGGTCAATGGCCGGGTAGCCACTTAACTATATATGGAGATAGTAACTGTTCTCGAAAGAGCAGATACCATTGATGACCGTGCAGCTGTCGGCAGTTGATGGTTTCAGTTGATTATCATTTATTCTAGAGAAGCTGCACAGTCATCAATGGTATCTGTTCTTTCGACAACAGTTACTATCTTCATATAAAGAATATGTGTGATGACCTTTTGCGAAGTCTCTACCCGGCTCATCGAGAATGGTGTCATGGCGTTACAAGAGATGACGAAACCTGGCAGTTTTTGCAAAAAATTAGCGGCGGAGAATTTTGCTTTAATTCTGTGTAGAATGTTGCTCTCTCCCTAGTCAAACAACGTAGGAGCAGAGTCAGCGGTACCTGCTCGCCCTTCCTAGTTTATCCACGACGTCTAGTGTTGCTCATCTTCGGTTGTTAAGTGTCGCTAGTTATTTACGGCGTGTGTTGTCTTTCCGGACACGTTGTGTTTTGATTTCCTGTTTGGTGTAGCAACGCTCATCGAGGGTTATAACTGTCTGAGGCGTGGGGTTGATCTGTTATTCTGCGCAACGGATTAATCCGAGATGTACCCTTTACCCTGAGGCTCCTGCAAGATGCAATTTCCACCCCCACACTACTACAGAAGTCAGACAGACGCTCCTAACGTTCTAAAGAGAAATGCCTAAAAAACTTTCAGCAATAAATTTCTTCTGGAGTCGTCCACTGTAAGGAAATGACACAAAAATTTACAAAATTTCTTACATAACTAGTGAGATACTTGGGTACGGGAGTAGTGCTAGTATGTGTAAGAAAAACTCGAAACTAACGAAAGTTATTATTTATTTTGCAAAAATTCTGCGAAACCACAATGGCACTTTTAGTTGTGAATTGAACAAGTTATATCCTGGTTCTTTTCGGAATGTGAAGTTACCTCTCAAGGGTAGGATTCGCTAATGAAATTTCTACACAAAGTTTAAGATGGTTGTTGACTTGGCAGAATGGCTGAGAGGTGCGCCTACTCAACTTGAATAATTATCCTTTAGAATGTTGCTAGGTACGGTCGAGGCTGTCGCATGTGAAATGCAGTGAAGTGTACTGCTGTGGGGGAAATATGGGGCTCGCAATAGCTGTAGTGCACAATACCGTAAGCTGCAATGACTGCTGTCTGCGCCGCTCGCTGCTGACAAATAAGATAACTCTCGTTCTATCTGGATTGACCTTCGCCAATCAAACTCTCCCTATGCCCTGATGAAGTCAAGGATTCCTATTCGCCCCTAGTCTAACTATTGGCGTGGTACACCGGTCAGATAACCAGTCCACCGTGATGCCACTCAAAATTCGCTCGCAGGCGTTTAACTATAACTCTGTCCGTTCACACGGCACAATAAGTGTGTCAGCCAACACAGTGAACAACACTTAATCGCAAGGACTCAATATAGAGAGTCGCACTTTGGTTTACGCTTGACAGAGGAGCTCTCCCAGTGGAGTACTGAGGAGAGACTTGTTCCTCGCTCCAAGAGCGACAACGGAACGGCGCCTCTCCACGGTAGACGTGAAGGGGTATATCTTTCGGTCTCTTCCATTACTCCTTCAGGTCAAGGCGTCAGAAATATCGTCTGCCAATGAGCATTGCTCTTCTAAAACGGGAGAATGACGTTTCTTTTAAGGCGACCAATCCGGAAACCTGTAGCTTTGGCGTTTGGCGTCTCCCTGTGAAAATCTCTGAAACTGTGTGCTGCGTGCTATGTGTAAAGAATGCGTAGGCTGGCCGCTCCCACACAATGTAGCGGAATTTGCTTTTAAGCCAAACACGGGGTTGTTCCCCCCTTTCACTTGGGCCCATGCTGTCCGCTACACAGGCAGTCACCATCTGACATAGGCTGGGTCGTCCTCTGAAGGGACCAGCGTCCCGTTGTGTGGTTTCTCTCCCGAACTAAAAGGTTCTGTGACCATCGTGTCTGGAATGTACGTGTGTACGCCAGCTTCGAGTATTTCAACCACAGTGCGCTTACTTGTTAATTGCAAAAAAATGGTTCAAATGGCTCTGAGCACTATGGGACTTAACGTCTTAGGTCATCAGTCCCCCAGAACTTAGAGCTACTTAAACCTAAGTAACCTAAGGATATCACACACATCCATGCCCGAGGCAGGATTCGAACCTGCAACCGTAGCAGTCCCGCGGTCCCGGACTACAGCGCCTAGAACCGCACGACCGCCGTGGCCGGCTGTTAATTGCATATTGTTTACATGAATTCATACAACATTGACTTTATCTTATCGAGTTTGGGTTCGAATGAAGCGTCTTGATGTGTGGAATATGACTGTGAGGGCGGAATATGTAAGCAATGAAGGTCAGGAGACCACTACGTCTTACAACTGTCATGCACAGCTATCTCTCATTTCATGTCTGTGTCGAATATGGTGGGGTGTTCATCTCTCGAGACATTGGAGGTTCTCAAGGATGCTACCAGCATTTCCTCAGTTGTTTGTACATTCCTTATGCCAGGACAAGCGCTAGTTTCACAAATGAACACTGTTACTTATGAGTGGCTAAAATAAGGAATACTTTCTTTTATAATCACGAGAAAAATGCAAGAGGTTTGTTATGATCTGACGAAACTCCAATCGTCCGTCCATAACTGTGAATTCTATGAGTGCTCTGACAGATGGCTGATCAGAACTACAATATATGAAACATTACTTCACTTTATCACAAGAATGGTAAAAAATTGCCACAGGAATGAGCCGAGTATTTGCAACTGTCTTTCAACAGTAAAGCACCATTTGACGCACACCGTTACAAACGCTCCTTTTGAAGTGCAAGTTAAGCGTCTACAAAAGCACCGTTCCATCTGAGACATGAACAGCACTGGTGTCGTAACTAGGTGATGACTGCTTCATCTGACGTCACGAAACAGGGCGGCGCGAGTCCATGCTCGGCTCTGTGCTAGCCTCCGTGCGGTGGCGCTGCCGTGCTAAGAGAGAGGGCGTGGCGTCAGGAGCTCCTCCCACTCGTCGTTGCGGATTGCAGCGAAACATCGCTAATGACTGTGGTGTCGATGTGCGTTGCCGACTTTGGAGTGGCGTCGCGAGCTCTGGAGGATGCCACAAGTTCAGCAGCCTGAGTCCAAACATTACTGGCACGTGTTCACAGATTCATTGTAGACTTCTGTTGAGTGTTTTGATACAAGAAAGCTCTGGTACACAGTGGCTCGTTGCAGAGTTAGACAGGCTCTTTGTTGCCCAATTTGTCTCCGAGTTACACTGAAGATAAATGTACAAAAGTGCAAACACGTTTTGTATTTTATTTTATCAAGTCCGTCTTGATCACACAGATTTCTTACACTTTATTACCGGTTTCGCCAAACTGCCATCCTCAGATCTGTTACAAAGATATGTGTGCCAAAACCGGTAACAAAGTGTAAGACATCCGTGTGATGAAGACGGACTTGTGAAAATAAAGTACCAAAAATGATTGCGGACTCATTTACAGACTTTACGTCTTCAATAATACATTTTGCATTGTTGGCAAAGTGACAGAAAAAGTCGAAGTTATTGCATCAAATTTTGTTTTAAACTTGGCCATTCTCGAGTTCAAACAATCCGCAAGATTCAACGAGTGTTTAGGGACAAAGTAATGGGTACCACGTAGATAAAGGAGTGGTACAACCGCTTCTCAGAGATGGTCGCTCGTCAGCAGTCGTGGATCTACAATATTTCCGAACCGGTACGAAAACTTGATAGTGACCCCCCACCCCAAATCGAGCGTTTGAGATAGGACGTCAAAAATTTTTAAAAATCAATTTTTAAAAAATAAAATATATGTTCATTTTGTAATGCACATCTTTCAAAACAGTTTGATATGTACAACACATGTGTTTGAGGAAAGGTAAGAAATGTTATTCGCTACGCTTCGTCACACAGCACTCTTCTATCGTACGTCACAGTATCTCGATCTGTTGAATTCAAACGTGTATATTTTATAATGGAAGCCATCAAACCTACATTCAGGACAGTGGAAATTAAAATGTCCTGTGGTGCCTCTCCTGCTCCCAGTCGGCCAGTATGACATCCTACCCCGCTTAAAGAAAACTCTCAATTAATACTGTGGGGGGGGCGGGGGAATTATTTGTGACCCGGAGAGTAACAACTCCTCGGAAAATCTGCACTCTTCATTTCCTAATAGCTAATAACTTTCTCTTTTGTGTAATATAAAATTAAATATAGGAAACGTAAAACCAGTAAAGACAAGAGATAAAGTAGACAGTACACCTTTCTTCAATCCTTAGGTCTCAGAATTTTTTCTCTCTAATCTTGCTACTGATTTACACGGCGTACTTTCCTTTTTGCGAAAGGATCTATTATATTATCAAGTTCGTCAAACGTATTGCTACATGAAAAATCAAAATGTCGTTGTCTACAACTGAAAAAGCTGTTAATATGAATAGTTCCCAAGACTGATGTGGTTTCTCGATTTGGTTACGTCCATTTTGTCACTGTCTGCTAGATAAAACAAAATAGGCCTTTCTAATATTGCAGGAGTCGTAACACAGGCCAAATAAGGGAGGCTGTTTTGGGACAAATGGTCATTTTTAGGTAAATAAGACGACAGAATACAATTCACGACGTACCAATATGAAATGTGTATTAGGCCTACGACAAGCAAAACGATTTATGTTAGGAAATAGTTTCACAGTTTATTCATACGCTCCAGTTTCTCAAGCATGAGATGGAAATTTTATATAAATTTGGAATCGTCATATTCTTCCATATAATTTAGGTGATGATCCCGTCTCTTCTTCTTCCTCGTTCTAACAAATATTCTTGTCATCGCTAATTGTGTAACTATTCTTGCCATTGTCAAAACTTATTCTCTGGTTAACTTCATTAATCCTGCAGAATCACTGGTTTACTGGAAAGGTGAAGTAAAAGTGATGGAAGTGGCCAGCAATCATGCACTCTCCTCTCCAAAGCAGACCGCTAAGGCTCAATAAAACTGAGGTGTGGCAAGGGATATGCGACAATTCGTACTCGTGCTAAGAAAACCAATCCTGGACGAAGCCGTCTGTGTGGACGTGGGTGTTGTCGTCTTGGAATACTGTGTTACCATCGGGAAACAAATATCGTATTACGGGATGGACCTGATCAGAAAAAAATGGTCGCAAAATCGCTGGCAGTAATGAGACCTTGAGGAATAACTATGGGGTCCATGGAATACCACGATATGGCTGCCAAATCATCAAAGAATCGATGCCACGTTTCACTGTTGGGTCGTTAAATCGGTCAGAAGTTGGAAGGAGCGTGAAACAAGGCTCACCCGACCAAATGACGTTGTTCCACTGCTCCGTACTCCAGCTTCCGCTTTACGTTTTCCTGTGACGGGCATTTGCATCACTGATGAGTGGTTTTGGAACTGCAACTCGCCCTGAAATTCCCAGCTTATGGAGCTGACTCCTTGTTTTGGAACTGACAGGGTCCACGAGCGTGACATCCAGTTATGCAGGGACTTCTGCAGCTGTCGTCCTCTTACTTTTTGGCACAGTCCTGTTCAATAACAACCTGTCACGATCACTCAACACATACCTTCGTCCGCGTTTTCACTTGGAGGATGACGTTTTCCCGCGTTCTCTGTAAACGGTATAAATCTTCGATACTGTGCCTCTTGAAAGACCAAACACTTCGGGTGCTCTTGTTGCTGAAGCATTAACAATTTGCGCACGTTCGAATGCACTGAGCTCCGACATAATGCACTCACAACTACACAGAACTCTGTTCTGAACACGAGTGAGACTTTCATCCTATTGAGGACATTGTACAGGGTGAAAAGTATTTAAACCGACAAACTCTGGGAGGTTGTAGGGGACACCAAAACAAATATTTTTCCCTAATGTCATTTTTTCCTATGAGGAGTATTTAAACCGGCAGAGGAAGATTTCTCTGGTTCTCTGGCGGCAAATTAATTAAACCGACAAACACTTTTCCATTTTTTTATGACCAAGAGATAACACATTAACACAACCCAATTTCAATTACAGTAAATTTTCAAAAATGCCTCCATTGACACGTAAACAATGGTAAAACCGTCGGATCATCTTCTGTCTGACACGGGCGAAAACCCCAGGAGTATCCTGAATTGTTCCTGCTGCTGCTACTATCCGGGCAACCAGATCCTCTTCTGATGCAGCAGGAGTTGCCTAAACAAGGTTGCGCATCTCTCCCCACACAAAAAAGTCCAGAGGGGACATATCTGGGGATCGAGCAGGCCATGGTACAGGACCACCTATGCCAATCCACATTTCTGGGAACCGTCGGACCAGGAATCGACGCACACAGCGATTGAAATGTGCCGGCGCCCCGTTATGCTGGAACCACATGCGTTGTCTTGTAGCGAGCGGGACGTCTTCCAGCAACTTCCTAAAATTGCAGCGTTCTTACCATGCGACGGCGTCCCTGTCCAGGTAATCTGCTAAATGACCCGGTCTCACGCAGACGTTGGTACACAGCAGCAAAGGTCGTGTGATGCGGGATACGGCGATTAGGATATTGTTGTTGATAAACCCGCTGTGCAGCTCGTCCGTTGTGGTGCGCTACGTAGTACGCACCAACCGTATCAGTGTACTCACTCCAGGTGTATCGCTCCATTAGCAAACAGAGACAATGCACTACTACACTGGTGGACAGCAGTTGCCTACAACTGAAGAGCGTAATACGTCCCCTAACAAGTGAAGATCGTAGTACGGCCTCTAACAACTGAAGAGCGTAATATGGCCTCCACTGGTTTAAATAATCCTCATGGGAAAAAATGACATTAGGGAAAAATATTTGTTTTGATGTCCCCTACAACCTCCCAGAGTTTGTCGGTTTAAGCACTTTTCACCCTGTATAGATTCCGTTCGTGGTGAAATACAAGAGCGTAACCTGCAGGCTTGGATAGCATCTGCGTTTATGTTCTAGCATGCAGTTGTAGCGGTGAAATGAAATGAAATGATCGTGTGGCATTCATGGCCGGCAGTCCCCGCATGCTGAAGTTTGGCCGCCGAGTTGCAAGCCTTTTCAGTTGACTCCACATTGGGCAACTTTTGTGTCGATGATGACGAAATGATGATGAGGACAAGACAACATCCGATCCCCGAGCGGAGAAAATCTCAGACCCGGCCGGGAATCGAACCCGGACCTGCTGACCCCTCAGCTAAGTTGCTAAGTAGGAACATTACGTAAGTAGATTGTGGACAGTTGGAAATATGGGTCTCACGGGAAGCGTGGAAGGGATAAGTCTCTGCAGTCGCGCTATTGATATTCAGAGCGCCTGCCATGTAGGCAGGAGATCCCGGTATACTGATAATTTTTACTTATGGACCGCCTGACAGCAACTGAATAAAACACAATTTTAGTGCCATACGCGTTTCGGCTTTATTTTCTGCAAGGCATCATCAGTGGCAGGGGACAATTTCTTACATATTACGCTCCTGTTGCATTTTTGGTGTTGTTCTTCTTCTTATGAATGCCAATTTGCGGTTTTTTTTCCCACATTCCACAGCACTATGAACTGAACGCTTGTTTCAATGCAATGCAAGACAATCCAATGCAGAAACCAAAACATTGCATTGAAACAAGCGTTCAGTTCATAGTGCTGTGGAATGTGGGGAAAAAAACCGCAAATTGGCATTCATAAGAAGAAGAACAACACCAAAAATGCAACAGGAGCGTAATATGTAAGAAATTGTCCCCTGCCACTGATGATGCCTTGCAGAAAATAATGGCGAAACGCGTATGGCACTAAAATTGTGTTTTATTCAGTTGCTGTCAGGCGGTCCATAAGTAAAAATTATCAATATGCCGCCGTAATATTACACCCAACTGAGGAAGACAGGACTACAAAAGTTGAAGGAGATCCCGGGTTCGAGTCCCGGTCGGGGCACACATTTTCAGCTGTCCTCATCGAGGTATGTCAACAACACCCGTCGGCAGCTGAGGGTTTCAATTAATTATCATTTAAAGGGGCAGTCTCTCGCGGTGTCTCCATATTTTTTTCACCACCTGTAGATGTACAGCTGTAAACAGCTGTGGCAGCTGAATGCAGAACACGCACAAAATTAAAACAATTACAACACTGTATAAAGGTCGGCAGCGCGACATTACTAGTGACGCAAAGGGGGAGGCGGCCGTCCCTCTAGAGCAGTCCACAGGCCACGGGAATTACCGGTGCATAGCGGAGCTCGTGCCCCGCGGCGGATGCGGCCCACGTCACACCAGAGGGATACACCGGAGTGTCTTGGATGCGTCACCTGCAGGATGCGCGCGGGCGCTGCCCGTGACGGCCCGCCTAGAGCCTGTCCCCTTCCTGTCGCGTTACCAGACAAACAAAACCCGCCAGAGAACGGAGCAGCCCGCAAATAAACTGTTACGTGGCCGTCGTCACAAACGGATGTCGCGAGTTATCAACACGACGCACAAGCCCTACTGAAAGAATTTTCAGTGGTGAGCCAGCATTCTCAGCGCTGTCGCACTGGCTTAAAATATAACGTACCGA
The DNA here is from genome assembly GCF_021461385.2 of Schistocerca piceifrons. Lineage (NCBI taxonomy): Eukaryota > Metazoa > Arthropoda > Insecta > Orthoptera > Acrididae > Schistocerca > Schistocerca piceifrons. The sequence goes on from NC_060141.1 coordinate 764,650,162, forward strand.
ACAAATTATTGTATCACGACCCACTGCGCAGCAGACTTCGTTGCATCAAAATGCGTAGCGAGTTACTCCTATCATTATCTGCAAAGTTCTCGGTACATTTTGGGATCAATATCTGTAAACATAAAACGGAATTTCACGCAGTTACCTCCTCGTTGACCACGCCGTCGACGGGACGGTGTACCCATATCTTCCTTCCTTCCTTCCTTCTTTTCTTACATGCAGTATTTCATCCCATAATCGGATGTCACCCGGACATCAATTTTGTTCATCGGTAATGACGACGATACAAGCAACTGAAAGTGGCTTGCAAAGAGCGGAGTACAGATTACAGCTACTCTACCAAGACAACCGGCTGTCAGTATTTAAAAATAAAACAGAAGTTGTGGTCTTCCTGGGAGAACGCCTTGTACGATGCGGCACTGCACGATCCTACGCTCGAACAAGAATTAGACTTCAAGTATCTAGGGTACATTCCAATAATATTATCTTGGAACTCTTCCATTTGGTCCGTATTTGCATAGAAAAACAGTAATACCACAAATTGAGTCCGCCTTGATGCAAAACAACGTGTTATTTGTTTATGTCTTTATCATCCCAAACTAGTTTCGGCGACAAATATCACCATCATCAGTGGGGTTTTTTAATCTAAAACATGCAGAAAATGGTATGGCTGTACAAACGCAGTAAAACATTATTACATTTTTACAAATCGTCTTTTGAAATATAGTTTTATATTGATACTTTTTTACTACCTTATTTATTGTATGCTACAGCCTGTTTTAAGCTATTATTGGCGCTGTTTGAGACATATTTTCTGTGCTCTTTTTTCTGTTGCCATCTTTTTACTTAGCGAACATCATGTCATCTGCAACCATGTGAGCGGCTGTTAGTAAACAAATACTCAAAGGTGAAGCTCTTTCTCGAGAGTGCTCTGTAACGTTCCTGCAGACGACATCAATCTCTGTCATAACCATGTACACTACTGGCCATTAAAAATGCTACACCACGAAGATGACGTGCTACAGACGCGAAATTTAACCGACAGGAAGAAGATGCTGTGATATGCAAATCACTAGCTTTTCAGACCATTCACACTAGGTTGGCGCCGGTGGCGACACCTACAACGTGGTTACATGAAGGAAAGTTTCCAACCGATTTCTCATACACAAACAGCAGTTGACCGGCGTTGCCTGGTGAAACGTTCTTGTGATGCCTCGTGTAAGGAGGAGAAATGCGTACCATCACGTTTCCGACTTTGATAAAGGTCGGATTGTAGCCTATCGCGTTTGCGGTTTATCGTATCGCGACATTGCTGCTCGCGTTGGTCGTTATCCAATGACTGTTAGCAGAATATGGAATCGGTGGGTTCAGGAGGGTAATACGGAACGCCGTGCTGGATCCCAACGGCCTCGTGTCACTAGCAGTCGCAATGACAGGCATCTTATGCGCATGGCTGTAACGGATTGTGCAGCCACGTCTCGACCCCTGAGTCAACAGATGGGGACGTCTGCAAGACAACAACCATCTGCACGATCAGTTCGACGACGTTTGCAGAAGTACGGACTATCAGCTCGGACACCGTGGCTGCGATTACCCTTGACGCTGCATCACAGACAGGAGCGCCTGCGATGGTGTACTGGGCGACGAACCTGCGTGCAGGAATGGCTAAACGTCACTTTTTCGGATGAATCCAGGTTCTGTGTACAGTGTCATGATGGTAGCATCCGTGTTTGGCGACATAGCGGTGAACGCACATAGGAAGCGTGTATTCGTCATAGCCATACTGGCGTATCACCCAGCGTGATGGTATGGGGTGCCATTGGTTACACGTCTCGGTCATCTCTTGTTCGCATTGACGGCACTTTGCACAGTGGACGTTACATTTCAGATGTGTTACGACCCGTGGCTCTACCCCTGATTGGAACCTTGCGATACCCTACATTTCAGCAGGATAATGTACGACCGCATGTTGCAGGTCCTGTACGGACCTTTCTGTATACAGAAAATGTTCAACTGCTGCCCTGGCCAGCACATTCTCCAGATCTCTCACCAACTGAAAACGTCTGGTCAATGGTGGCCGAGCAACTGGCTCGTCACATTACGCCAGTCACTACTCTTGATGAACTGTGGTATCGTGTTGAAGCTGCATTGGCTGCTGTAACTGTACACGCCATCCAAGCTCTGTTTGACTCAATGCCCAGGCGTATCACAGCCGTTATTACGGCCGGAGGTGGTTGTTCTGGGTACTGATTTCTAAGGATCTATGCACCCAAATTGCGTGAAAAAGTAATCACATATCAGTTCTAGTATAATATATTTGTCCAATGAATACCCGTTTATCATCTGCATTTCTTGTTGGGGTACCAGTTTTCGTGGCCAGTAGTGTATGATTCTATAGCTTTGCATTTCTTCTCTATCCATTGCTGCCTCGCTGTAATGTACTTTACGTCAGTTTCATTCTTGGGACATCTATGTATCCTTTCGCCTGCTTCATTTGCTGAATTTTTATGTTTTGCACTTTCGTGGGTTAAATTTAATGTCACTTGTTACCGGTGGATTTCTACTGGACTTTGTCTTTTTGTCTCTTTGTTCCTCTGCGGAATTCGCTATTGCATTCGCCCTCTATTCTACTGTCGTCGCCTGTTTCTGTGAGCAGTTCTCTGACGTTCCTTTCAAACTCTCAATAATCTCTATTCTTTAAACTTATCCACATCTCGTCTACTTATATCCAACTATTCCACATTTTTTTCAGTTTCAATCTTCAGATTGTAACCAATAACTTGTGACCTGCCCCTGGAAAAGGTTTTCAGTCCAAAACTGGTTTCTATGTCATCACGAAATCTATATGAAACCTTCCGCTATCTCCGGCCTCTTCCGTGTACAGAACCTGAGGGTACGCGTGGTTACGCAATGCTGACGGGTTCTTCCGGCAGCTGGCAGCCTTCCGCGGCCGGCTGGCAGTGACTCACTGCTGCTGCTGGACACGGGATCCGCACATCTGCGGCAGCGAGGCGAGGCCCGGCGGGGGGCCTTGGAGCGGCAGGGAATCCCCTGCGTGGGCGCCCCGGTGCGTGGGCGTGGGTGCCGGCCGGGGACTTCCAGCTGGGGCGCGGGTGCACCTGACTCACTGCGGCTGGCTCACTCTTTGGAGCCAACCGACGGGCTCTTTCCCTACACCATGCCTTTACTTCGAGGGTTCCTCCAGACCGCTCGCGATAAGCGGGAAATCCGTGCTCGAGGCCCGGTCCGGCACAAATTTTCATCGTCGTCATTCCATTCTACAGCTGATGGTAGTCATTATTCGCAATTGCGAATTTATCTGATGTGCATCATCAGGCAGTCTTGATCATCTAGGTACGAATATTGAGATGCATATGCCAATGACGGCTGTATCAGTTACAACGTGTCTTTATGGATCTACCAATGACAGCTGTAAGGAGTATGCTTCGCCGGCGATGGGCGAAGCATGACAGAATCTCTGACCAGAGAGTAGTTTATTGTTAGTTGTTGCTTGTCGCGAGTCTGCGCTAGTCTGCGCGAGTCGACAGTAGTAGTCGGTCGGATACAGTAGCGAGTGGACAGTAGTAGTCTGCGGGAGTCGGCATGCGTCGGCTGTGTGCTCTGGTCGCGACTCTGGTCAGGACTCTGGAGGATGAGTATTGTTGTAGAAGGTAAAGAACCAGCATTGCGCATATTTAATAATGTATGTGAATTGTAATTAATTTGTTCAAAAAAAATGCCCCAATAATAATTTTTTTTATAAAGTAACTTTTTAAAGAAAAACATTCATTTCAATTTAAAGAATATTTCCTATGCATTCCTTCCAAGAATATATATATATATATATATATATATATATATATATATATATATACGCCAGCATGGCACGAAGCTGTGTCGAAGAATGTATAATTAAGAGCAGATATAGATGCAGTTTTTATTGAAGTAAGAATTTTTGCTTTTTTATTCAGAATACAGGACCGAAGGTCAGCTCTGCTGCCCTTATAAAATTTACCAGATATCATTATTTCTGTTGAGAGGTTACATTTGGTTCATGGTTCATTATTTAATTAATATTATTGTGGGTTCATGGTCAATTTTCATTTTTTAATTTTTGTTAGGAGGTTACACAGCTGTATCAGTTACATGTTTTTATGCATCTGAATACCTAGATGATCATGACTACCTGATGATGGGTATCTCCCGAAACGGGTGAAACAATGTCATTGGCTTTTTAACTATTGGCGTTTCAATGGTGACGAAATCGACAATTTTGCTGAACTCATATTAATTTGCAGTATAGGTGTATTCTTCCTGCGTGACTTTATGTCACAGTTACAAGACAAAGAGAAGCCAAGATTTCCTCACCTACCTTATGCTGGCGAAATATTCGGAAAGATCGGTAGATTCCTACGGAAACGTGGCGTCCGATGTATTTTACTTACTTCAACAAAGATAAAAAATTATTCTTTGGAACGTTAAACAGGATCTAGGTCTCCGAAATCCGGGTATTTATCGCATTCCATATGAAAGTGGCATGTCATACGTGCGGCCGGATGTTTGAGTAGTCGAGGAGAGAATCAATCGAGCAAATTATCAGTTGTCGAACACTGAACATTGCCTCGAGTATCGTGGTAAAAACGTCAACTTTCTGGGCCATCATAATTGACAAGCCTATTTCGCCTAATTCTTAACGGCTGCCGTCGAAATTTGCGGCTATCCGAAGCGAAAGTGGTCCTGTCGCGCACTCGATACCACCACACTAGGTGCTGAGTCCGCTGAAAGATAATATTTCGTATTTAATTCAACATTAATTACGATAAGAGATTTAACCTCGCGCAGCATATGGTAATAAGGACAGTCTACATCTGCATCTATATCTGCATCTACATAGATACTCCGCAAGCGGAGATACCCTGTACAACTAATAGTCGTTTCCTTTCCTGTTGTAAAACGGCTGTCTATATACCTCCGTGCGAGCCCTAATTTGTCTTCGCAGTCCATACGAGAAATGTATGTTGGTAGTTACAGAATAGCTCTGCCATCAGCTTCGAATGCCAGTTCTGTAAATTTTCTCAACATTGTTCCTAGAAACGAACTTTGCCTCCCCTCCAGGGATTCCCGTTTGAGTCCCAGAAGCGTCTTCGTAATACTCGTGTGCTGTTCGAAGCTACCGGCCACAAATCTAGTAGTCCGCCTCTGAACTGCCTCGATGTCTTCCTTTACTCCGACCTAGTGCGTATGCCAAATAATGGAGTAGTACTCAGGAACAGGTTGCACTAGCGGCCTACATATGGTCTTTTTTACAAACGAGTCACACTTTTCGAAAATTCTCCCAATAAACCGTAGTCGATCATTCGCTGTCGCTACCGAAATCCTCACATGCTCGTTCCATTTCATATCGCTGTGCAACGTTCTGGCTGGATATTTAAACGACATGGCTGCGGCAACCAGGACACTACTAATGCTGTATCCGAACATTACAGGTTTCTCCTTCCTACTCGTCTGCATTAACTTACATTTCTGTACATTTAGACCTAACTGCCATTCACCACACCAACTATAAATTTTGTCTAATACACCTTCCATCCTCCTACAGTCACTCCAGTTCGACACCTTCCCGTAGACAGTCGCAGATTGCTGGTCACCCCGGCCGTCGGATCATTTATTGTTGTTGTTGTTGTGGTCTTCAGTCCAGAGACTGGTTTGATGCAGCTCTCCATGCTACTCTGTCCTGTGCAAGCTTTTTCATCTCCTAGTACCTACTGCATTCTACATCTGAATCTGCTTACTCTATTCATCTCTTAGTCTCCCTCTACGATTTTTACCCTCCGCGCTGCCCTCCAGTACTAAAATGGTGATCCATTAAAGCCTCAGAACATATCCTACCAACCGGTCCCTTCCTCTGGTCATGTTGTGCAACAAACTTCTCTTCTCCCCAATCCTATTCAATACCTCCTCATTAGTAATGTGATCTACCCATCTAATCTTCAGCATTCTTCTGTAGCACCACATTTCAAAAGCTTCTATTCTCTTCTTGTCCAAACTATTTATCGTCCATGTTTCACTTCCATACATGGCTACACTCCATACAAATACTTTCAGAAACGACTACCCGACACTTAAATCTATACTCGATGTTAACAAATTTCTCTTCTTCAGAAACGCTTTCCTTGCCATTGCCTGTCTACATTTTATATCCCCTCTACTTCGACCATCATCAGTTATTTTGCTCCCCAAATAGCAAAACTCCTTTCTACTTTAAGTGTCTCATTTCCTAATCTAATACCCTCAGAATCACCCGATTTAATTCGACTACATTCCATTATCCTCGTTTTGCTTTTGTTGATGTTCATCTTATATCCTCCTTTCAAGACACTGTCCATTCCGTTCAACTGCTCTTCCAAGTCCTTTGCTGTCTCTGACAGAATTACAATGGCATTGGCGAACCTCAAAGTTTTCATTTCTTCTCCATTGATTTTAATTCCTACTCCGCATTTTTCTTTTGTTTCCTTTACGGCTTGCTCAGTATACAGATTGAATAACATCGGGGATAGGCTACAACCCTGTCTCACTCACTTCCCAACCAATGCTTCCCTTTCATGCCCCTCGACTATTATAACTGCCATCTGGTTTCTGTACAAATTGTAATTAGCTTTTCGCTCCCTGTATTTTACCCCTGTCACCTTCAGAATTTGAAAGAGAGTATTCCAGTCAACGTTGTCAAAAGCTTTCTCTAAGTCTACAAATGCTAGAAACTTAGGTTTGCCTTTCCTTAATCTAAGATAAGTCGTAGGTTCAGTATTGCCTCACGTGATCCAATATTTCTACGGAATCCAAATTGATCTTCCCCGAGGTCGGCTTCTACCAGTTTTTCCATTCATCTGTAAAGAATTCGTGTTAGTATTTTGCAGCCGTGGGTTTTTAAACTGATAGTTCGGTAATTTTCACATCTGTCAACACCTGCTTTCTTTGGGATTTTAATTAGTGTATTCTTCTTGAAGTGTGAGAGTATTTCGCCTGTCTCATACATCTTGCTCACCAGATGGCAGAGTTGTGTCAGGGCTGGCTCTCCGAAGGCTGTCGGATCACTTATGCATACAGAAAATAATAGCGGTCTATGCGTGCTGGCAGACGCATTCGCCAGCACACCGGTCGGCACTAGGAAACATTGTGTAGCAGGCGCTGAACTAGGCGCGCCTATGACAACAGAAGGCCGAGACGCGCCCCGAGGCAAATCGCCGATAACGCCCCCTGGGCAGCGCGCATATAGGCCGCCTCCGCCGACCAAGCTGTCTCAATCTCTCAGCCTCAGCACTTCGCATCGGGACTCAGTTCGCATTGCGCCTCAATACGCCGCACTAGACTCTAGTCCCCCACAGTGATAGTCTTCGCCTCGCACCTTAGCTAGCTGTGAGGGAACGTCAGTCACTGAATATAGTTGTGATACGGACACGGACAAGATTCAAGAATTAGCACGTGTTACTTGGTTGCTGTTAACCATTGAACTTCACACTGGACATTGTTGAATTTAAGCATTCGAGTGGTTCCTGTTTTAACCACGTGTGCATTTTGTGTTGTAGTGAGAGGATTTTGTAGTGTCCCTACCACGTTCAAGCTTCTGACATTCCACGCCCCGACTCGTAGAACGTTATCCTTTCGTAGACTATTCAATCTTTTTCTCATGGTAACCGCCCCCTTTGGTGACATTAAAAGCAACGGCGGTAACATTAAGAGTGCAACGGGAATTCCACTGTTAAATGCAGAGGAGAGAGCAGATAGGTGGAAAGAATACATTGAAAGCCTCTATGAGGGTGAAGATTTGTCTGATGTGATAGAAGAAGAAACAGGAGTCGATTTAGAAGAGATAGGGGATCCAGTATTAGAATCGGAATTTGAAAGAGCTTTGGAGGACTTACGGTCAAATAAGGCAGAAGGGATAGACAACAAAACGACCATTCACGTTGGTGTGTAGAATATATGAGTCTGGCGACATACCATCTGACTTTCGGAAAAGCATCATCCACACAATTCCGAAGACGGCAAGAGCTGACAAGTGCGAGAATTATCGCACAATCAGCTTAACAGCTCATGCATCGAAGCTGCTTACAAGAATAATATACAGAAGAATGGAAAACAAAATTGAGAGTGCGCTAGGTGACGATCAGTTTGACTTTAGGAAAAGTAAAGGGACGGGAGAGGCAATTCTGACGTTACGGCTAATAATGGAAGCAAGGCTAAAGAAAAATCAAGACACTTTCATAGGATTTGTCGACCTGGAAAAAGCGTCCGACAATATAAAATGGTGCAAGCTGTTCGAGATTCTGAAAAAAGTAGGGGTAAGCTATAGGGAGAGACGGGTCATATACAATATGTACAGCAACCAAGAGGGAATAATAAGAGTGGACGATCAAGAACGAAGTGCTCGTATTAAGAAGGGTGTAAGACAAGGCTGTAGCCTTTCGCCCCTACTCTTCAATCAGTACATCGAGGAAGCAATGATGGAAATAAAAGAAAGGTTCAGGAGTGGAATTAAAATACAAGGTGAAAGGATATCAATGATACGATTCGCTGATGACATTGCTATCCTGAGTGAAAGTGAAGAAGAATTAAATGATCTGCTGAACGAAATGAACAGTCTAATGAGTACGCAGTATGGTCTGAGAGTAAATCAGAGAAAGACGAAGGTAATGAGAAGTAGTAGAAATGAGAACAGCGAGAAACTTAACATCAGGTTTGATGGTTACGAAGTCAATGAAGTTAAGGAATTCTGCTACCTAGGCAGTAAAATAACCAATGACGGACGGAACAAGGAGGACATCAAAAGCAGACTCGCTATGGCAAAAAAGGCATTTCTGGCCAAGAGGAGTCTACTAATATCAAATACCGGCCTTAATTTGAGGAAGAAATTTCTGAGGATGTACGTCATGTTAGTGAAACATGGACTGTGGGAAAACCGGAACAGAAGAGAATCGAAGCATTTGAGATGTGGTGCTATAGACGAATGTCGGAAATTAGGTGGACTGAAAAGGTAAGGAATGAGGAGGTTCTACGCAGAATCGGAGAGGAAAGGAATATGTGGAAAACACTGATAAGGAGAAGGGACAGGATGATAGGACATCTGCTAAGACATGAGGGAATGACTTCCATGGTGCTAGAGGGAGCTGTAGAGGGCAAAAACTGTAGAGGAAGACAGAGATTGGAATACGTCAAGCAAATAATTGAGGACGTAGGTTGCAAGTGCTACTGTGAGATGAAGAGGTTAACACAGGAAAGGAATTCGTGGCGGGCCGCATCAAACCAGTCAGTCGACTGATGACCAAAAAAAAAAAAAAAAAAAAGTGAGAGGAAACCGGCCACCCACCTATCACACCACCCTCTCCTCATCCAGTCAGGAACTACGAAACATTGCAAGAGGGCACAGCCACAATACTGTCACATTTCCCTGGGGCACTCCTCACGATACCCTGGTCTCTGGTGAACACTCGCCGTCGAGGACAACATACCAGGTTCTGTTACTTAACAAGTCTTCGAGTCACTTATATGTTTGGGTACATATTCCGTATGCTTCTACCTTCGTGGCAGCATGTCAAATGCATTGCGGAATTCTTGAACTATAGAATCTGCCTTTTGCCTTTCATCCATAGTTCGCGATACGTGAGAAAGGAACAAGCTGAGTTTCGCACGAGCATATGAGGTCAAGACTGGCGGTACATAATGCAGTTCAGTATTTCTTGTTTAGCCCTGATACTCCATGGCTGCCGCAGGGTTGTCGCCCTGGCGTCACTGCACACGCAGACTAGGCCAGCCATCTTGCCCAGCACCTCTCGGTACTGCGTGACGTCGTATTCTCCTTCTTCCAGAACATATTTTCAGGCATATTACCACATGACATCGCGTACTTGGGACTCCGCCAGGCTGCTTAGCAGTATATGTATTAAACATTCTCCTGTCATTATTGTTTATAAGGGAAATAAAATGACCGTACAATGATTATACGAGGGTGAATCAAATGAAAACCTGATAGTTGTAATAACAAATCAAAATTTTGCGCCGTTATCTTGCAAGTTGGTAAGCGTGCTACGAACACCGTGCAGAATGGCCTGTAGGTGGCAGCATAGTGCAGATGCACACATACCGTCGCAGTATCAGTATAAAGATGGCCGCCCCACTTGCGACTTGCACCAGGAAAGAACAGCGTTCTGTTATTCGGTTTTTGCGTAGTGAAGGTGTGAAACCTATTGAAATTCATCGACGAGTGAAGGTTCACTACGGTGACGCATGTTTGTCACAGCAGCTAGTCTACGAATAGAGTAGGAAGTTCGCAAATGGTGTGACTTCAGTGGAAGATGTTCCTCGTCCAGGTCAGGCACAACGAGTTGTGACTCCACAGAACATTGCAGCAGTTGCAGCCGTAGTGAAGGAAAACCGCCGAGTGACACTGAATGACATTGCAGCATGTTTACAGATTAGTCATGGGTCAGCACACCACATTGTGCACGATGTACTCCAGTTTCACAAAGTGTCTGCAAGATGGGTGCCTCGGCAGCGACATGATCACCTTCGGTTCACATAGCCGGAAATCGGGACGGCAGCCGTTAAGCATTACGCGGAACTGTACGTTGCCCGTTGCGCCGCGGCCTACCTCTCTCTAGTCACGGGCTGTTACACTGTTCACCTTCTGCAGATCTCTCGCCCACTCAAAACATGCGGTCATGGCCTGCTGAGACACTGTCGCCATAACTAATGAACTGTGACACGCAGCTGCAGCAGCGTGGAATGGCGTGCTGCTAGCCGTATGTGTCGTCCGAGGTCATCCCCACTTCGACTGGACGCTCACCCGGGTTACACCCCCTGTTGCTGTCAGAGGAGGCAGCTCTGCGTACTGAATGTCGCACACTGTCTGTACTCCTCAAATCACCTACAACAATGTAAGCGCATGCCATCTGAAGTTTTCCCGACGTATTTCCAATCTGAACAGTTCTCGCGTATCCGACCGGGTAGCGTCGTAATTTCTCCACAGTGTTTCGGCAGACGTACACGCTGCCATCTTCAGGTGGTTCCCGACGAATGCTGCGCTGTTTTTTTTTTTTTTTTTCAGTAGAGGTGGAGCCCCTCCACGCCCACACCGGCATGATGGCCAACACAAAAGGTCTACTGCCATCTCTGCATAAGGGTTAATATTCACTAAAGTGAGGTGTCGCAGGATGTGGGTGCTGCGATGTTTGCGTACGTCTGGTTAGGATTAACCATTAATACGCGCTCATCTGGAGATAGATTGGTCGAAATCTGACGAAGGGTAGCGGTTTGAAGGGCAGAGGAAAAAAAGTGCCAAGGCAAGGGCCAAGGGAAAAAAATCTCTGCGAAAGTTAGGTCGGGCGGCAAGAGCAGTAGCGGTTGTCTTGCTGCCTGCGATAGGTTGTGTAAGGATAGGCTTTGTTAGTAGTGGGTATCATGCATGTCGATACCTTGACGTTGTGCGTTTGTGCTGCTCGGCGGCTGGCGCTGGGTGCTGGTACAGGGTCCTCGTTCAGCGTCAGCAACCTGCAACAGTTAGGTTTGCTATCGATCTTGTGTCCGATAGGTCATATACCGGAGGCACAGTGTGAGGGAATGTTGGCAGATTGTTTGTGCGTCTGTGGGCGAGCTCGTCGGTGTCCCTGCTGTGGCCTGTTGGTCGGCTCTAATAGCAGCTGGTAGTTGCCAGTCAGTATTGCTGACATGCAGGGGCTTGCCGACGTTTGTCGCTGTTTGCGTATGTTAGTTAACCATAGGTGGCTATGCCCTAGCTAGCAGCTGTGCTGTTCCTCTCGGCGCCCTATATATACTAGCCGTTATCCCCTCCACCGTTCCTCTGGTGGTGTTTTCGGTGCAGCCGGCGCGGCGGCTACTGGAGGTGGTGGGGGAAGCGGCGCCTGGGTCTGAACTGGGGTCTGCAGTCTCCCTGCTGCCGTGGTCGCGGGCGGTCCTCGATCTCTGGGACCGCATCTTTCTCTCCAGGCTGAGTGCAGGGTTCCAAGCCTGACTAAGTTGAAGGCCGCTGTCTTTATTAATTAGATTGTCCTGTAGTCGGATTTCGATGGTCTCTTTAGTAACGCAGTCCCAGAAGTAGGAGGATTGACAGAGTATTTTTGTTTTTTCATAGTCCATAGCATGGCCAGTCTTTATACAATGGTCAGCCACGGCTGATTCAGTGACCTTGCGTAATTAGGTATGGCGCTTGTGTTCGCGGCACCTCTCTTTTACAGTGTGGACTGTCTCCCCAATGTATGATTTTCCGCACTGACAGGGAATTTGATAAACGCCTGGTTTTCGAAGGCCTAGGTCATCTTTCACTGAACCCAGTAGAGTCAAGATTTTGCAGGGGGTCGGAAAACACATGTCACATTGTGTTTCCCCAGGATTCTACCGATTTTTCTTGAGGTGTTTCCGACAAAGGGAATACACGGCAATGACTTGTGTTCTTCTGTGCCGCGAACACAAACGCCATACCGAATTACGCCAGGTCACTAAATCAGCCGTGGCTGACCATTGTATAAAGACTAGTCATACCATGGACTATGAAAAACCAGAAATATTCTGTCAATCCTCCTACTTCTGGGACTGCGTTACTAAAGAGACCATCGAAATCCGACTACAGTACGATCTAATAAATAAAGACAGCGGCCTTCAACTTAGGCTTGGGACCCTGCACACAGCCTGGAGAGATAGATGCGGTGCCAGAGATCGAGATCCACTTCTCGACGGCGGCAGCAGGGAGACTGCAGACCCCAGTTCAGACCCAGGCGCCGCTTCCCCCACCACCTCCAGTAGCCGCCACGCCGGCCGCACCAAAGACACCAGGAGAGGAACGGTGGAGGGGGTAACGTCTAGTATATATAGGGCGCCGAGAGGAGCGGCACAGCATTCGTCAGGAACCACCTGAAGATGGCAGCGTGCACGTCTGGCGAAGTATTGTGGAGAAATTACGGCGCTACCCGGTCGGATACCCGAGAACTGTTCAAAATGTGAGCTTATATTCTTCCAATTGTACTGAATAGCACAACGAGGAAAATTTCATTATTTTCTGTCGATACCGACGTTGCAGTTCTAATGACCAGCGGCGTAAATGAATAAATCGAAACTCTTATGACATGGTAAATACGGATTTTTAGTAGTTACAAAGAGGCATTAGAAATAGTATGAACACCACGTGCACACCACTGAAGAGTTACACAGGATGAGTAACCAGCTGATGAGCCTCACATTCCTAACTAAAATTCTTTGTTTCCTTTCATTTCATCATCTCCCCAACACTTGCAGAAGTATTTTTTTTTTTTTTTTTTTTGTACACCCTGTGTATCTGTTACATCACAGTCGGAGATCGGAGCTTAGGAACTAGGCCACACGGTTGACAAGTTGCCACATATTGCGCAACGCTCTGCTTTACAGCCACGAGAACAATGACCCAGCTGTGACAGACTCTAGCGGCGCTCGATAACTGCCTGCTGTGCTGAAGCTGGAAGAGAAACACAATATTCTCCCCACAATGTTTTAACAACAAGTAGTTTTTTCCGGACAATCGTATGGGGCGTATCCAGCCTTCATCTCGTGACAGCTTGAGCGCTGCTGGGGAGTGAGGAGTGTCAGTGTCTGGGGGGGGGGGGGGGGGGGGGGGAACAGCAGACCGACCTTCGTCAAGTGCCGAAGCCAGAGAAGGCAGAGATGATCGACGTTGGGGTCTGTAGGGGAGTCGACTTTCTAACTTTCTCACGAAGGTGTTCCACTGGGCGCAGGTGGAGACTGCGGGCAGGCCATTCAGTTTTAGCATGCTGTAGAACGTGGTCATATCTTTCTGCTTTCAGCATTTGTTAAGTGCAGTAAGGGGATCCCATTCTAACCGCTAAAAACACCTTCATATTGTAACACGATCTCCTCCGCACTAAACTTGATGGCAGGCATAGTTCCCCAGGCGTTAGCCAGACCCAAACACTTCCAACGGCTTGCTACGGGCTGTACCGTGGTACATCCTTTCCAAGCATCCAACGGCGTCTCTCTTTACGCGACCTAGAGTGTCGCTTAGCGTTGACGACACAAATGAGTGTCTCGTGAGCAGCAGCTCGACCTTCGTGCCCCATTCCCTTTAAATCCCTGCCCACTGACAGCGTGCTGTCCGTGTTGCTGGTAACACTTCGGAATTCACGGGTGATTCCCTCCGCTGATTTCACGCGATGATTTTCAGCCACCCTCCGGAACCCTCCACGGTTTCTGTCCGTCAGTACATCTAGTCTGTTTCGTCTCGATTTAGCTACGGTTGTTCCTTCGCGTTTCTTTTTCACAGTCACTTCACCAAAAGTCGACTTGTCAACTGTAGAAGGGCTGAAATTTCACTGACGGTTCTGCTACTCAGGAGACATGCACTTGTTACTGATTCTCCACCGACAGCAACACAACACTCCCCACCTCCTTTCACACTGGTGAAACTGCCGCCTGTGACATCTGCTGGTCAATTCCGCATTACATAGGAGTGTCCGTTTACTTTTGATCAAATGTATAGTTTCCTGTTACGACACATCGTAGCTTTTATAACACTTTGACCTATATCTGCATCTACGTCTATATCTGCTTGATTACTCTGCAAGTCACAATTAAGTGCGTGGCAGAAGGTTCATCGAATCACCTTCAAGCTATTTCTCTACGATTCCACTCTCAAATAGCGAGCCGGCCGAAGTGGCCGTGCGGTTAAAGGCGCTGCAGTCTGGAACCGCAAGACCGCTACGGTCGCAGGTTCGAATCCTGCCTCGGGCATGGATGTTTGTGATGTCCTTAGGTTAGTTAGGTTTAACTAGTTCTAAGTTATAGGGGACTAATGACCTCAGCAGTTGAGTCCCATAGTGCTCAGAGCCATTTGAACCATTTTTTTTTTTTTTCAAATAGCGCGCGGGAAAAACGAGCACTTAAACCTTTCTCTGCGAGCTCTGATTTCTCTTATTTTATTATGGTGACCATTTCTCGCTATGTACATGGGAGCCAACAGGATATTTTCGTATTCGGAGGAGAAAGTTGCTGATTGACATTTCACGATAAGATTCTACCGCAACGACAAACCCTTTGTTTTAATAACTGCTATCCTGAATGAGATTTTCACTCTGCAGCGGAGTGTGCGCTGATATGAAACTTCCTGGCAGATTAAAACTGTGTGCCGGACCGACACTCGAACTCGGGACCTTTGCCTATCGCGGGCAAGTGCTCTACCAACTGAGCTACCCAAGCACGACACACGACCCATCCTCACAGTTTCAATTCTGCCAGTACCTCCTCTCCTAGCTTCTGTGAAGTTTGAGGGGTAGGAGACGAGGTACTGGTAAAATTGAAGCTGTGAGGATGGGTCGTGAGTCGTGCTTGGGTAGCTCAGTTGGTAGAGCACTTGCCCGCGAAAGGTCTCGAGTTAGAGTCTCGGTCCAGCACACAGATCTAATCCGTCAGAAAGTTTCAACTGCCATCCTAATTTACGCATCATATCCGTCGCACTCACTCTCCTATTTCGCGATAATACAAAACGTGCTGCCCTTATTTGAACTTTTTCGATGTCCTCCGTCAATCCCATCTGATGCGGATCGCACACCGCACAGAAACACTCCAGAATAGAGCGGACAACCGTGGTGGACGCAGTCTCTTTAGCCCGTCTGTTGTATTTTATAAGTGTTCTGCCAATGAACCGCTGTCTTCTGTTTGCTTTATCCACAACATCATTTATTTGATCGTTCCAACTGAAATTATTCCTAATTGTACTCCATAAGTATTTAGTTGAATTTACAGCCTTTAGAGTTGTGTGACATATCGTGTAACCAAAATTTAGCGGATTTCTCTTAGTACCCACATGGACAACTTCACACTTTTCATTATTTAAATTGCAACTTTTTGCACCAAACAGATGTCTTGACAAAGTTTTTGTTTTCGGATAATATATTATTTGATACTGATCTTTGTTTCACAGAAGAAGAGCGTACCTTTCTCCTTTCGACAGTTTAAAAACAGTAAAAAGTAGCAAAAGTAAACGGCTGACGAAACAACCGCCCCGATGGTGCATCGAAGTAAAGTCGAGTGGCGGGTGACGCAATAGCGCGCTGTGGAGCGAATTGCAGACGCACGGGCTTCCCTAGCAGAGAACTGCAATACTGCCTGTCCATATCTCAAACACGATACACTGCAATTTCACGAGAATGGCATTCTTATTTATGCAAGGCAGCCATGGGAATAAATCTACCGCCTTTCTATAAGTCGAGGTACCGAAGGTTTTACCAAATGCTCCAGACATGTCCTGTAGCCTGTACTTGTTACTCCTGTCTACATCTACACCTGTTCACGATAATCCAGCTGACTGCCCCCCCCCACCCCCTACCTCACGTTCCAGTCGAGAATGGTACAAGAGAGGAGCTGCTGCATGATAAGCCTCAGTTTGAGTCTGAATCCCTCCCATTTCGGCTTCACTGTCTATTTTCGAGACATATGGAGGACGAATCAGTGTAATGGTCGACTCCTCCAGGAACGTACGCTCTCGGAATTCTAACATCAAGCCAAACAGTGGACCCCAGCGCCTCTCTTGCAGCGCCTACCACTAGATGAACATCTACTTGATGCATTCGAATTTACTAAACGAACCCGTGACGGAATGCGCCGCTCTTGATTAGATGGTTCAAATGGCTCTGAGCACTATGGGACTTAACATCTATGGTCATCAGTCCCCTAGAACTTAGAACTACTTAAACCTAACTAACCTAAGGACAGCACACAACACCCAGCCATCACGAGGCAGAGAAAATCCCTGACCCCGCCGGGAATCGAACCCGGGAACCCGGGCGTGGGAAGCGAGAACGCTACCGCACGACCACGAGATGCGGGCTCTTGATTAGACTCTCTCCGTTTCGTTTATCAGACCTATCTGTTACATGGCCCAGAATAAGTAAATATAGTAAGGTACGTGTCGCACGAACGTTTCTTGAGCTACCTCCTTCGTGGGCGGTCTACCATTCCTGAGCACTCTTCCCATGAATCTCAATCTCGCACCCGTCTTTGCTATTGTTGTGTGGTCGTCCCACTTTAAATCGCGCCACGCGTATTCCCAGGTACGTAATGGATTTGGCTGTTTTCAGTCTTTCCGCCTGTTTACGCGCAATACGTTACCACAGTTTATGTCGAGGGTCAACTGCCAACCCTGTACCAATCGTCGACCGACTGCCGGTCTTCCTGGGCTACGCTACAATTTTGTACCGTTGGATCATCCCCGAGCAGCCTCATGAGGTATGTCGATCATATGCAGTGTCTCTTCCAGCCGTAGTGAAATGGTGCTGACAACTTCTGTCGAGGTCGCACAGACGTCGGCGATGCTCATCGAAAAGGAAAACCATGCACATCGACGACAGACAACAGCGTCGAGACAAACGTGAAAAATCATCTGGAGGGGAGGAAATTTTCCAGCCATGAGGACGTTCACACGCCGGCTCTCGAATGCTTCCGTGGCCAAGGAGTGGATTTCTATGGTCGAGGAACAGAACGATCGGTACACTGTGAAATGCAGCGCAGCATTCAGTAAAAGTTACCTGGCCTGCCATACTAAAGTGTAAAGTACTTTCTGAAATCCCCTCGCATAATCTGAACTGCAATGGTACGCCAATACACCCTGTGGTACGTTAGCAACTACTTTT
Organism: Schistocerca piceifrons; assembly: GCF_021461385.2. NCBI lineage: Eukaryota > Metazoa > Arthropoda > Insecta > Orthoptera > Acrididae > Schistocerca > Schistocerca piceifrons. The sequence goes on from NC_060141.1 coordinate 764,667,846, forward strand.
ATACCTGAAGATTTCTCTTCATTAAGAGTGGCATTGGGTGTCCTACACTACTGGCCATTAAAATTGCTACACCAAGAAGCAATGCAGATGATAAACGGGTATTCATTGGACAAATATATTATACTACAACTGACATGTGAATACATTTTCATGCAATTTGGGTGCATAGATCCTGAGAAATCAGTACCCAGAACAACCATCTCTGGCCGTAACAACGGCCTTGATACACCTGGGCATTGAGTCAAACAGAGGTTGGATGGCGTGTACAGGTACAGCTGCCCATGCAGTTTCAACACAATACCACAGTTCATCAAGAGTAGTGACTGGCGAATTGTGACGAGCCAGTTGCTCGGCCACCATTGACCAGACGTTTTCAATTGGTGAGACATCTGGAGAATGTGCTGGCCGGGGCAGCAGTCGAATATTTTCTGTATCCAGAAAGGCGCGTACAGGACCTGCAACATGTGGTCGTGCATTATCCTGCTGAAATGTAGGGTTTCGCAGGCATTGAATGAAGGGTAGAGCCACGGGTCGTAACACATCTGAAATGTAACGTCCACTGTTCAAAGTGCCGTCAATGCGAACAAGAGGTGACCGACACGTGTAACCAATGGCACCCCATACCATCACGCCGGGTGATACGCCAGTATGGCGATGACGAATACACGCTTCCAATGTGCGTTCACCACGATGTCGCCAAACACGGATGCGAGCATCATGATGCTGTAAACAGAACATGGATTCATCCGCAAAAATGACGTTTTGCCATTCGTGCACCCAGGTTCGTCGTCGAGTACACCATCGCAGGCGCTCCTGTCTGTGATGCAGCGTCAAGGGTAACCACAGCCATGGTCTCCGAGCTGATAGTCCATGCTGCTGCAGACGTCGTCTAACTGTTCGTGCAGATGGTTGTTGTTTTGCAAACGACCCTATCTGTTGACTCAAGGGTCGAGACGTGGCTGCAACATCCGTTACAGCCGTGGGGATAAGATGCCTGTCATCTCGACTGCTAGTGATACGAGGCCGTTGGGATCCAGCACGGCGTTCCGTATTACCCTCCTGAACCCACCGATTCCATATTCTGCAAACAGTCATTGGATCTCGACCAACGTGAGCAACAATGTCGCGTTACGATAAACCGGAATCGCGATAGGCTACCATCCGTTCTTTATCAAAGTCGGAAACGCGATGGTACGCATTTCTCCTCCTTACACGAGGCATCACAACAACGTTCCACCAGGCAACGCCAGTAAACTGCTGTTTGTGTATGAGAGATCGGTTGGAAACTTTCCTCATGTCAGCACGTTGTAGGTGTCGCCACCGGCGCCAACCTTGTGTGAATGCTCTGAAAAGCTAATCATTTGCATATCACAGCATCTTCCTGTCGGTTAAATTTCGCGTGTGTAGCACGTCATCTTCGTGGTGTACCAATTTTAATAGCCAGTAGTGTATTTGCTGCTGTATGATCCAGGACTTCTACTACGGACAAAATGAAACAACTTATGTGTTCTTTCTTTTTTTCCTTTCTTTCTTTACAGTAATTTATCATTCTTTCCTTATGGTTTTCTCTTCTCTCTTCTGTCGATATTGCACCTGTCTTTTCCTTTTTTTCTTCTGGATGAACTTGCAAACTATTACTTTTGCTCGGAACCTTTCTCTTTCTCCTGTTTCTGCCTCCACTATTTCAATTTCCCTCCTGTCTGCTTTAACTTCTTTTATCCACGTCATTGATGTTTTGGGGTTTCTGTCAAAGAAGTTAAAATTTTTTTTTTGCTATCCTGCTCTCATCTAGCCTCTTTAGATATTCGTAGAATGCAACTCCTCTCTTCCTCATCGTATCTGCCATTCGATCTTTGTTCTTATAAACTTCTTTATTACTTCTTAATTTCCATTTTCCGCTCTCATATTTTGGTCCCAAGGTTTTATGATTATTTTCCTTTCCTTCTTTTCTGTTTCTACTGATGGCTTGGCTGTATTTAACGAAAGGCATTCTGATGCATAAAGGCATTCTCGTTTAGTGACAGTATTGCATTGTCGAAGTTTTTCATGTATGGAAACAGATTTCTTGTTATACAAGATTTTTGTTAGTTGAAAACTCACCTCCATTTCCATTGCCCTTGCTAGGTTGGCTTCTTTATCTAAGGTCTCATTATTATTATTATTATTATTATTATTTTATTACCGAATAGATCGCAAAGACAAATAGGAATAACTTCGATGTTAAATTAGAAAAAGAAGATTTATTACAGCAATAAACGCCCTTAATAGTTAGGTGCTGATGTTTCATGATTCTATCCAACTAACAACCCGATCATTCATTATATGCGTGCTTGTAGGCTGCCCCTAGAATCATCTTTCGGGTAAGTCCTCCACAACGCGCTAGGAATGCTGTACGACACTACAACCTCCTCAAAACGTCAAACTTTAAACTGGACTCACAATTTCCTCGAGAGTTGCTCCCCGGAAACATCAGCTGTTCGACATCATAAAATATTATGACGGTGGGGTTTTATCTCTTGGCTTAATCTATGCCAACCTTTCAGTTCAAACGCACCTCGAGCAATCTTGTGGGTGATGTGGCTCGTATGCCTGCCTTCTAGACTTCAGCCGCTTATATGGTGGGGCCAAGCGGAGTAGGCGGTCACCGGTGACATCTGCTTCGTGATATTTCCGCACTCATTCGGAGACACAGTACGATGGGCAAATATTTGTCCGCGCCTGAAGTCACTGACCGATTGACTCCACTGACTGCTGCCCATACCTGCATTCGCGTGTACATCGTTTCAGCCACGACTGCGAACAGAATGCTGCGGAAGCGGAGAAGAGGACGATGGATACTTGTAAATGGAACGCCCTTTACACGTCTTCCCTGTTTAGGTTTCTTCTCTCAGTTATGTCCGGTTGCTTTATTTTACCATCTTCAGAAAGGGTACCGTATTTGTTTTCATATCCCTAGATGCACCAAATCTGTGAGTGTCAACATATTTAGAAATACGATTTTCTTTCGCAGTTATACAAGACGATATTTAAATTTTCTGATGCGTATACTATGAGGCGAATTCGAAAATTATGCGCCATTCGGTTCTAAAAATACACATTCTTTAGGAAAACCTGGTACTCACAATTTCAGTTTCCTGGAAACCTATCTCACTTCTAAAACAAAATAGCCATATCTGTCAAAAATTATCAAAAGCTTTATCAAGATCTCCAACACACCGACAACAGCAACATTAAACGATACGGACACAGAAGAGGACAACATCACAGAAGCAAGTTTAGAACTAAACAAAGCAGAAAAGGATCATTGCAGATTTAATAGACTTTTATTGGCTTCACCTAGCACCAGGACAAACGCCAAAATCAAACCGTCGTCCCATGCAGCAAAATGTGCCTCAACAGAATAAAATACGTATAACATAAGGCACGAAAGAAGAATGGGTTCTCCACGTGGTCACCTCTCCCCATCCGAAAAGGAATGAAAGGTGAAACAAATCTACGTAATCCCTATTCACTTATTAAGAACTGCCGGCCAGGGTGACCGAGCGGTTCTAGGCGCTACAGTCTGGAACCGCGCGACCGCTACGGTCTCAGGTTCGAATCCTGCCTCGGGCATGGATGTGTGTGATGCCCTTAGGTTAGTTAGGTTTAGGTAGTTCTAAGTCTAGGGGACTGATGACCTCAGAAGTTTAAGTCCCATAGTGCTCAGAGCCATTTCAACCATTTGAATTTTGTTAAGAACTTTTCACGACGTTGCAGTATGGTTTTCAGCCCACCCGAGAATCGAACCAATGACAATGTTGGTTTCATATCCCCCTCGACTTTAAACCTTTGTCCACCAGTCAATTGCTTCAGATGGAAGGAGAGGCAATATCCGTTGCGTAAGAGGTCGAGGGACTTTAGGATAGCTTGCCGATTTTATGTAGTTTTATTTGTGGAACTGTTGCAGCTAAGACTTTGACATTTTGAGAAATGTTTTCAGTATGGACTGTTCTCTCACTAAACTAGAATCAATTTCTCTGTGTTGTTAGTAAAATGTTTACGAATTTTTTTTAGCATTAAGTCATTTTAATTGGGAAAAATTTCATATACCTCTCTCTGCTTTAGAGAATCAGCCGCTTTTGTTATTATTGTATTCTCTTCATTTTTTATAGCATTTCTGAAAAAAATGGCTCAAATGGCTCTGAGCGCTATGGGACTCAACTGCTGAGGTCATTAGTCCCCTAGAACTTAGAACTAGTTAAACCTAACTAACCTAAGGACATCACAAACATCCACGCCCGAGGCAGGATTCGAACCTGCGACCGTAGCGGTCTTGCGGTTCCAGACTGCAGCGCCTTTAACCGCACGGCCACTTCGGCCGGCATTTCTGAAAATCTGAATGTTGTTGGTTTAGTGCTTGGTGAGGTAAAGGCCCAAAAAGCACATTCTTAGATACGCGAGTCCAGATGAGATAGTCAAACGTCTCACTTTTTTCTGTGTATAACCATTTCTGAGAAGATCAGGGTCTGCCATGTGTCTATGTATTGGCTTGATGTCCACTATAACAGCCATTGACATAGAATTTTTGTGGTGATAAGGAAATCTTTTTTTTTATTTTTTATTTTTTAAGTACGACTAAGGACTGTCTGGACAAGGAAAATGAAGAGTATTATTGTCAGCAGACGATTAGTGTGAATCTGTTGCCCATACAGCTTGACTCATTTACTGCAATTTTTTTGCATTGTATCTTAATAGAAGGGCTATCCACAAAGTACACTACGTTTTGGAATTAAAAATAAATAAAGTATTGGAATTTTTTTTTATTATATACAGATGAAAGCCACACTTAAATACTACTATTCTACATAGTTGCCATTTAAATTAAGGCACTTATCGTAGCGATGGACGAGCTTGGAAATTCCTTCGTCGTAAAATTCGGCCGCCTGCGCCTTCAACCACGTGGTTACCTCTTCTTGAAGCTGTGCGTCGTCATCAAAACGCTGCATAGCCAACCACTTCTTCATTGCTGGGAATAAGTGGAAGTCGCTCGGTGCCAGGTCGGGACTGTACGGCGGATGAGGAAACAACTCCCACTTAAAAGATTCGAGAACTTCACGAGTGGCATTTGCCGTGTGGGCCCGGGCGTTGTCGTGAATCAGCAAGATCTTTGAGCCCAACTTTCCCCTGCGCTTGTTTTGTATTGCTCTTCTGAGGTTTTGCAGAGTTTGGCAATACCTTTGAGAGTTTATTGTAGTGCCTATTTCCAGGAAATCCAAAAAAATCACACCTTTCCTGTCCCAAAAGACAGTCGCCACGTGGTTGAAGGCGCAGGCGGCCGAATTTTACAACGAAGGAATTTCCAAGCTCGTCCATCGCTACGATAAGTGACTTAATTTAAATGGCAACTATGTAGAAAATTAGTATTTAAGTGTGGCTTTCATCTGTATATAATTTAAAAAATTTCCAATACTTTATTTATTTTTAATTCCAAAACGTAATGTACTTTGTGGATAGCTCTCGTATTATGCTGTAGTACTGCTGATGTTCATTTATAATTGTATCGGGTAAGCGACTTATAATGTTTTTATCATAAAAACTACAAAAAGGATAGATCAAAAAGTGAGCCGTAAACAGAGTTGGTTGCTATGACAATGGTACTAACCGAAAACTCGAGGTTTCTACTAAAAATAAGTGACATGCAGAATGAACCATCAATTAGGGCGGTTCAGAAACAACACCTCAAGTACACATGTTATTCCAAAACGTTATCGTGGAAGTAGTGGCCAGGAGGTGCTGGTGAAATAACACACACTGCTAAAGATATCTTTTTATTTTAAGACTCTCTCAATAATAAATTTTTAAGCCTGGCATTTTTTAAAAAAACAATTTTAAAACAATTTCCAATAGCTGACAAATTTTATTTATGAAAAGGAGATTGCAAGGTATGACGTTAACAAGTTTGCAATAATAAGATATTAAAGTTGATTATATATAAGACAACAGTTAAAAACGCGCTTTTAAAAATAGCTCTATGTAAAGGATGTTGCAAGGTTTGACGTTAACAATAAAAAGGTTTTAAACTTGTTATATCAAAAAGGGAACAATTCCAAAAAAACTTTAAGTAGCTGGCTTGTATTAAGCAAAAATAGTTGTCTCTCGCCAGTTACATAACTTATATTTGTTACAAGATAAATGTGAATAAGCCAGCTCACAAACCCTCCCATTAAAGGTAGTCCCCCAAAAAAATTTTCCTTAGCTCGGTGAGGGAGTGACACGTGTAAAGGGGCCCAAATCACAATAGGCGGAATGGTTACTGGTGGTCTACAGGGCCGCAAACCTTCCATTACAAGCCGCCACCTCCCCGAGCTACCCAAAACCTGAAGATGTAGCAAGGGCGGTGCCTGCACAGACTCCGAACCACAGAGACCCGCGACACCGGCCCTAAATCACCCAGTCGCGGTGTGAAAGAAAACGGCCCGACGAAGAAGCAATTACCACATTCTCGCGGACAGGCAAATGAAAACTGTAGTGGGACGACCCCAACAAAACCTCTGGCGTAGAAACTCATACACTTCACTAGAACTTGAAAACCTTCTCTTATACACATCTATATATATGTAACTAACTCTGTTACATAAAAACAGTACCCAACTTCTCACACTCCACCCCAACGCCGGGAACACGTTGCACTTCCAAATGCTCGTCAGAACCAACCGCTGCCAGTGGTTTCAGCGGCCGATAAGAAGACATACGGCCCCACCCTCTGATCTCCTGCACCACGGCTTCTAAGCTTCATAAGCCACGTACATGCGGGTAAGGCAGACTTAGCCCCTGACAGCCAAGAGGTCCGGCAAAGCACGTGGCGAGCAGTTGACGATCCCCAACAGCAGGGCCCCGCTCGCGCCAACACCTCTCTCGGTCTCCACCAAGTACGTACTCCTCGATCGTGACGCGACCGTACACCTGCTCCACCTCCCGCCAGAGGGCGGTAGCGATACAAACAGCGCGCCAAACCGGAAGCGCCACCGCAAACACTAGGCGCGAAGCGAAAGCACTCCGCCTGGCGCGCTTTTCGAAGAGCCGGACACAGCTACGGCTTACAGAGCTTTCTATACTTTCTGCCTGCGGAAATGCGGTGTGAATACGAACACATCATTGGCTGCATATCTTTCCTAACCGCACATACGGTTAACTGAAACGAAAAAAAACCTAAGTGGATTTTGTCAGAATGCCTCGTATAAATACAATCGTACATTTCGAGCTCTCGCGTGTTCTCCGATGAGGGACGAACAGCCAGCCAGACACAGATCGGCAGGTGTGGCACTCGTTTTGCACGACAGGGGTCGCTGCGAGGAGAGGGCGCGTTCTGCCGCGGTTCCCAAGTCAATCCCGGCCGCCTTCCAGCCGATTACCGTCGGTAATAACTCCTGGGACGGCTAAAGGTCAGCACGCAGCCAGCGAGCCAGCCGGCCGCCTGCAGCTGCGCCCACGCTCTGCCCGCAGCCACGTCTGCAGGGTCCCCGCGCCTGCAGCAGCCGCCGCGCCGCCACTGCCGGCTTCCGGATGCCGCGTCACTGTCCGGGCGCGAGTCTGCCGAAACAACACCGATGCTGCCCGACTCAGTCCGCTAAGTTTCACGAGTCACAGTGGCGTCAAAACTTACCGTCTCGGCCTGTTTCGCTACCAATTAGGAACTTGCTTGAGCGATTATGTAAGGGAAAGTCGAATGAAAGCGACACGGACGGAAAACAGCAAGTAAACGGTTTATTATTTCAAAGGTAATGCTCTTAACTGTTAACTAGTGGTGGGCAGGAAATCGCGTATCTGTTAGAAATCACAGTGACTGAGAAGTCACAGATATCACAATAACAACTTTACAGAATCTAACTGCGATTTCAGTCACAGTTAGCAGTCGCAAGTAGTATTTCACATTCAAAGACGTGAGCCATCTATTGGTCGAATTTAGCACTACTTTCTGCGATTTCAGTGACAAGTCGGAACTAAGAGTCGCAATTAGCAACTAAAAATCGCGGGTAACAGTGGCATCTGTTGGCCAAAGTTTGTACTACGCTCGTCTCTGCGATTTGCAGTCGAGTCCAACTGCGATTTCCGTGACAAGTCGCGACTAAGAGTCGCAAGTAGCAACTAAAAAGCGCAGTTAACAGTGCCATCTGTTGGCCAAAGTTCGTACTACCTCCATCTCTGCGGTACGCTTTCGAGTCCAACTACGATTTCCGTGACAAGTCGCAAGTAGCAACTAAAAAGCGCAGTTAGCAGTGCCATCTGTTGAGCAAAGTTCATACTACGCTATTCGCTACCGAGAAACTGCGATTTCTGTGACAAATCGCAACTAAGAGTCGCAAGTAGCAACTAAAAAGCGCAGTTAACATTCTTTTCCTAATGCCATCTGTTGACCGACGTACGTACTTCGTTATGAGAGCCTTGTGCCTCACGAGATCGGTGTGCTGTGTGTGCATATGAAGGACTTATTTCATTAGTGGTACAAGTCCATTTTTGTTCATTTTGAGATACAGAGTCGTAAAGTTAAATGAGCGCTGAAAAATCTGCAGTTGAGATACCAGAAATATTCAAGCATATGGCTTCTTGCTAGAGATGAACCTTTATTTATGTTTGTTTGGATCATTAATTTCAGAAGCATTATAGACAGAAAAGTGGAGGTAATGGACTTGTACCACTATTGAAATAAGCCCTTCACATTATATGACGACATGCACATTCAGCATCAGTTATGGTTGGTCAAACACAGCTGTGACTCTGGAAGTATTATATTAATAAGAAGCAACATCGCCTTTTTCTCCTGAAAATGTCAAGTAACCTAACAAATGTGTTTGATTCTGCTTCCAATATGACAGTTTTGCTTATTACTCCACATGCCTACAGGACTTTGCAGTGTTAACACAGAGGAACTCAGACATCTGTATAAGTGTAGTGAAATGAAAACAGTATTATTGGGTCATATGAATGCCTCACTTTTGTTCCGACACAGTTCAAGACTCGGGATAAAAGTTTTACACCTGGTGTTCTACATGGCAACTTCACACACAAGAACTTTTTGCCGACACTACTACCACCTACATAAGTAAGCTTTTCCTGTGTTACTTTCAAGTAATGCACTTAAGCTATTCCTGATTTAAATGGAACATCTGTACTTCCCACTTTCATATCAACAGCCTCAAAATGCATATTGTTGACTTTGGGATATGGTACAGGCCACTGTCACACCAAGATTGTGGAGAAAGGGAGGGGGGGGGGGGCGGCATGTCACTCTCCTACTAGTGTTTACCAGTAAATAAGTGGCGGAAAATTACGGGTATAGGACGGCTTAAACATGTGGAAAATGAGATTTTCATTATTCACTCACTGTATTTAACATTTATTATTCCTTTAAAATCGCACAACAACTTCAATAAAACACAGTTTAATCACTCATCTGCACACTTATTTCACAATTATGTCACTTTTAAACTGCAAAATCTTCTAAGAGCTGTCTTGAATCTTCACGAGTCTCTCTCAACAGCCTTGATGTGGATAGATACGTACAGCAACCAGGACTCAGAGTCAGAACTGTGTCTATAAAATCACAAGGATTATTAAACAATTTTTGCTGTCACTTATTACAAGCAATATAATTGACAGAGTAGATTGCTAAAATTTGCTCTAACGAAAGCCACTCAATGGGGTATATTTCACATTTGCAAGAACGATCTCACTGAAGTAATTAAGTCCATCGAAACACTTAGAAACTAACCTCTCGTCTGACGGAAACGGTCTAAAGACGCAGTTGCAATTTCTCCAGATCTGTTGACAATGATATTTTGAGTTATCACTTTACTGAGTGACTGAAATGTAGTTCGCGTACCTGTGAACAAAACAACATGTTAGAATTCATTTTATAAACACGAACTATTACGCTACTGTATGGCTACTTACATATTAATTACACTATTAATATTTTCACAGTTGTTTCTTTAATACAAAATTAAAGCCAACGGAAGAACAAACGTAAAACATACTTACCAGTGACAGGTTTGTTGAGATGCACTTTTCTGTGTGGACATATATAACTTTCTCATACGGTGGTAAGTCGCAGAAATCGCAGGAGTCACAGAAATCGCAGAAGTAGCAGAAGTCGCAGAAATCGCAAAGTCGCAGAAATCACAGAAGTTGCAGAAATCGCGGAAGTAGCAGAAATCGCAGAAATAGCAGTGGCGGAGGGATACACGACCTAGGTTCCTTAACTGCGACTCTTAACTGCGACAAATCACAGTTAAGAATAACAGATACTGAAAACTAGCATTCACAGAAATCACTGATATCGGAAAATCGCAGTTTAGCCCATCACTACTGTTAACTCATGGGCCGGCCGGTGTGGCCGAGCGGTTCTAGGCGCTACAGTCCGGAAACGCGCGACTGCTATTGTCGAAGGTTCGAAGCCGGCCGGTGTGGCCGAGCGGTTCTAGGCGCTACAGTCCGGAAACGCGCGACTGCTGTTGTCGAAGGTTCGAATCCTGCCTCGGGCATGGATGTGTGTGATGTCCTTAGGTTAGTTAGGTTTAAGTAGTTCTAACTTCTAGGGGACTGATGACCTCATAAGTCAAGTCCCATAGTGCTCAGAGCCTTTTTTTTTCCTTTGTTAACTCAATCGCGTCCAACTGCGAGAGAAGACGGTCAGTGGCTTCCCGTAAAACTGTTTGCGGTTGCCTACCGAACAATGATTGTACCCTTCGTACATCCATATTTAAACTGGATGAAGGTGGGACACAGCTGGTATAATTTTTGTTGAAAATGAAACTCCTCCACCTGTACTTAAGATATTATATTTACTTGGCTACCAGTTTCGACGTTGCTCCAACGCCATCTTCAGGCCTGTACACTTTCATGAAGTCAAGTGTGTGTGGCTCAGTATTAGAAGTCCGCAGTGAGACCAACACGTGCTGTTATCTCGGAACTTGAATGTCTCCCCCATTCGTCGGTCGTTGAACATCGAGGCGATATTCGAGTTCTGCCCATGAATGGGCCAGCTTTGCAACATCAACAGCTCTGATTTTTCGTTGATTCGTGCACAAAACGTAGCATTGTCTCTGATTGGTGCAGTGACGTAACCCCACAAAAAAGAAGTGTAATGGCAAAAAGCCGCTAGAGTGCGGGGACCACCCCATGGAGCAATAACGCGACCCCTCCACCTCTGACGGAATGCGTCGTTCAGCACACCGCGCACGTTCAAACTCCAATGTGGGGACGCTCCATCGTGCTGGGAGGTTATGGACGGCCGCAGCTCTTCAGTCTCTGGTAGCAGGAATTTTTCGAGCGTTTCCAGGCAAATATTTCCCGTTGCGGTTTTCTGTGCGAAGAGAAATGGGCGTATCATCGCATAGTCCATTAGAACACATCGCCGGCCGAAGTGGCCGTGCGGTTAAAGGCGCTGCAGTCTGGAACCGCAAGACCACTACGGTCGCAGGTTCGAATCCTGCCTCGGGCATGGATGTTTGTGATGTCCTTAGGTTAGTTAGGTTTAACTAGTTCTAAGTTCTAGGGGACTAATGACCTCAGCAGTTGAGTCCCATAGTGCTCAGAGCCATTTGAACCATTTGAACCATTAGAACACATCAAACATCGAGCTTCGGCCCATCACGGATGTGTCCACGTGTGTTACGTGGGCTTTCCGAACTCGAGATCCTAATGTCATAGCGATTCACGATCCAGAAACATGGAACGATGCTTCACGACACGGCAGTCAATGTCAGCATCTACGGAAGTCAGCAAGTAGCACGTCAACAGATGGAAAGCGAGTGCATGCCGCAGAGGACTGTCGTTTGGCTGCAATCCTTGGACCATTTGCAATGTGCCGGCAAAAAAAAATAAATAAATAAATAAAAATAAAATAAAATAAAAAAAGCTTAGGTAACACTTTAGGGACAGTTGATTGCGCCTCTTGCAATTCGCTTCATGCACAAGGAATTGACTTTAGGGGAGTTTGTTTTGAAAAGCAACTTCCACTCTGTCAACACCAATTTTAGACACAGGGGGCCGTCCGCACCGACGAAGCTCTTTGATACTCTCTGTCTCCTTAAATTTTTTGAAACCACCTCATTGCGCTTGTTCTTGCTGTCGGTGCCCTCTCATGCGGGTGTCGATAATCCCGCAGTACAGCATTTTGAATTCTGCGTACCAGATGAGACATTGCGCCCTCTCCTGCTCTGTCGTCAGTCTGATGTACTCCAAGTGAAATCTACAACAAAGGACAAAGGAAGAAAGCTTTATAAGCTGGTTAACGTATCACAACAAACCACGATGCTCTGTCTCTAATACACTACTGGTCATTAAAATTGCTGCACCAAGAAGAAATGCAGATGAGAAACGGGTATTCATTGGACAAATATATTATACTACAACTGACATCTGATGCAATTGGGGTGCATAGATCCTGAGAAATCAGTAACCAGAACAACCACCTCTGGCCGTAATAACGGCCTTGATACGCCTGGGCATTGAGTCAAACAGAGCTTGGATGGCGTGTACAGGGACAGCTGCCCGTGCAGCTTCAACACGATACCACAGTTCATCAAGAGTGCTGACTGGCGTATTGTGACGAGCCAGTTCCTCGGCCACCATCGACCAGACGTTTTCAATTGGTGAGAGATCTGGAGAATGTGCTGGCCAGGGCAGCAGTCGAACATTTTCTGTATCCACAAAGGCTCGTAGAAGAGCTGCAACATGCGGTCGTGCATTATCCTGCTGAAATGTAGGGTTTCGCAGGGATAGAATGAAGTGGAAGAGCCACTCGTCGTAACACATCTGAAATGTAGCGTCCACTGTTCAAAGTGCCGTCAATGCGAACAAGAGGAGACCGAGACGTGTAACCAATGACACCCCATACCATCACGCCAGGTGATACGCCAATATGGCGATGACGAATACACGCTTCCAATCTGCGTTCACCGCAATGTCGAAAAAACACGGATGCGACCATGATGATGCTGTAAACAGAACCTGGATGCATCCGAAAAAATGACGTTTTGCCATTCGTGCACCGAGGTTCGTCGTCGAGTACACCATCGCACGCGCTCTTGTCTGTGATGCAGCGTCAAGGGTAACCGCAGCCATGGTCTCCGAGCTGATAGTCCATGCTGCTCCAAACGTCGTCGAACTGTTCGTGCAGATGGTTGTTGTCTTGCAAACGTCCCCATCTCTTGACTCAGGGATCGAGACATGGCTGCACGATCCGTTACAGCCATGCGGATAAGATGCCTGTCATTTCGACTGCTAGTGACACGAGGCCGTTGGGATCCAGCACGGCGTTCCGTATTACTCTCCTGAATCCACCGATTCCATATTCTGCTAACAGTCATTGGATCTCGACCAACGCGAGCAGCAGTGTCGCGATACGATAAACCGCAATCGCGATAGGCTACAATCCGACCTTTATCAAAGTCGGAAACGTGATGGTACGCATTTCTCCTCCTTACACGAGGCGTCACAACAGCGTTTCACCAGGCAACGCCGGTCAACTGCTGTTTGTGTATGAGAAATCGGTTGCAAACTTCCCTCATGTGAGCACGTTGTAGGTGTCGCCACCGGCGCCAATATTGTGTGAATGCTCTGAAAAGCTAATCACTTGCATATCACAGCATCTTCTTCCTGTCGGTTAAATTTCGCGTCTGTAGCACGTCATATTTGTGGTGTAGCAATTTTAATGGCCAGTAGTGTAGTTTCCAAGTTATGACTTCTTAAACGACTTTATAGATGCCCCATTAGCTGTAATCTGACCGCGCGCCTCGTCGCTTAAGCGACGCGCGGCGAACGTACTAGGTGGTGAGCTCACTCTGCTAGCAATTGCGCCACCATCTACACTCTGCAAGCAACTTTACTGTGTGTGTCGGAAGATACTTGGAGCATCATTGCCATTTGCGCCGTCTCCGTGGGCAGAACCACCGTAACCATCGGTATGGTTTAGAATGTGGCTGAAGAAAACATAGAAAATGTTGTGGGGAAGGCAAATGAAAGACTGCGTTTTACTGGCAGAACTTTTAGAAAACGTAGAAAAACTATGAGTACTACAGAGACTGCCTATGCTACGCTTGTGCGTCGTCTTTTGGAGTAATGCTGCGCGGTCTGGCATCTTTCCAGATAGGATTAACGGAATACATCGAGAAAGTTCAACGAAGAGCTGCACGTTTTGTGTTATCGCGCAATAGGGGAGAGAGTGTCACGGACATGATATAGGATTTCGGATGGACATCATTAAAACGAAGCCGTTTTTCGTTGCGGTGGAATATTCTCACGAAATTTCAGTCAGCAACTGTCTCCTCCGAATGGGACAATATTTTGTTGGCGCCGACGTACATAGGGAGAAACGATGATCATAATAAAATAAGGGAAATCAGAGCTCGCACGGAAAGATGCAACAGAAGCGTAATGTGTAAGAAATCGTCCACGCAACCTGCCACTGATGATGCCTTGCAGAAAATAAAGACGAAACGCCTATGGTACTAAAACTGGGTTTTATTCAGTATCAATATACTGTAATGTAGGTGTTTGTTTTTTCCGCACGCTGTTCGAGACTGGAATAACAGAGAATTATTGTGAAGGTGGTTCGATGAATCCTCTGCCAGGCACTTAAGTGTGATTTGCAGAGTATCGATGTAGATGTAGATGTAGATTTTTCCCCACATTGTCGTGCAGCGAAATCTTTGTGGGACGGAGTAATATGTTCCTTGACCCCCATAGTTGTAGAAATTCCAACAGCATCTGCGACTGGAGTAGCACGGGGACCTCTGTGGAGCTTCCGCACTTACGAAACGTACGAACCGAAAAGCTCTCCTCTGGACCGCCTCTGCCTTCACTGTAAATTCTACCTGGGGAAGATCTCTGACGGGTGGCCGGTACTGAAGAACAGGTCGAACAAGGGTTCTGGAACATATCTCTTTCGCGGGTGAATGACATGTCTTCAGGTATCTTTTAAAAACATGAAGGATTAATCGGTTCCATATTTTTATGTAAGAAATAGGCGTTCGAGCGACTACAAAACCCGATACAACATTGAACAAACACACTTCCTGGCAAGAAAAGTGAAGCGCCCAGAAGCGGAGGAGGAAACTAAATCAAACTGCACGGCTTCTACATCTACATCTACATCTACATCTACATCTAGATTTATACTCAGCAAGTGACCCAACGGTGTGTGGCGGAGGGCACTTTACCTGCTACTGTCATTGCCTCCCTTTCCTGCTCCAGTCGCGTATGGTTCGCGGGAAGAACGACTGCCGGAAAGCCTCCGTGCGCGCTCTAATCTCTCTAATTTTACATTCGTGATCTCCTCGGGAGGTATAAGTAGGGGGAAGCAATATATACGATACCTCATCCAGAAACGCACCCTCTCGAAACCTGGACAGCAAGCTACACCGCGACGCAGAGCGCTTCTCTTGCAGAGTCCGCCACTTGAGTTTGCTAAACATCTCCGTAACGCTATCACCCTTACTAAATAGCCCTGTGATGAAACGCGCCGCTCTTCTTTGGATCTTTTCCATCTCCTCTCTCAACCCGACCTGATACGGATCCCACACTGATGAGCAATACTCAAGTATAGGTCGAACGAGTGTTTTGTAAGCCACCTCCTTTGTTGATGGACTACATTTTCTAAGGACTCTCCCAATGAATCTCAACCTGGCACCCGCCTTACCAACAATTAATTTTATATGATCATTCCACTTCAAATCGTTCCGCACGCATACTCCCAGATATTTTACAGAAGTAACTGCTACCAGTGTTTGTTCCGCTATCATATAATCATACAATAAAGGATCCTTCTTTCTATGTATTCGTAATACATTACATTTGTCTATGTTAAGGGTCAGTTGCCACTCCCTGACCAAGTGCCTATCCGCTGCAGATCTTCCTGCATTTCGCTGCAATTTTCTAATGCTGCAACTTCTCTGTACACTACAGCATCATCCGCGAAAAGCCGCATGGAACTTCCGACACTATCTACTAGGTCATTTGTATATATTGTGAAAAGCAATGGTTCCATAACACTCCCCTGTGGCACGCCAGAGGTTACTTTAACGTCTGTACAGGGAGTATGTGATGTTACTTCAGTTATTACAAAATCGACTCAAATTTACAAAGAGCTTGGCATTATTAGCCCACTTATCGGTACGATGTTGAACGCGCTCTGACCAGGATGCGCGCACTGATTTGGTTAGAAAGGCTGTACTACAGGTGTTGTATCCGCCTCTCATGCAAGCTGGCCCGCAGGTCACCGACATCCTGGATGTTGGCACTGGGACACAGCAGACGTCGGAGACGCTCTGATACACGTTTTATCGGGGACAGACCTGGAGATGTCGCTGACCACGATAGTACCTTGTCAACACGCGGGCAGTTCATAGACACACGTGCCGTACGTAGACGAACATCCTGTTACGAAATGACGGGACGGTAGTCTATTGCCGCTTGAGAAGTAACACGCGAGGCTGCAGTATACGTGTGACGTCCCACTTTGCGGTGAGATTACCCTTAAGGCGACCACTACCTGCCTATCTAACGCATGTTAATTTACACAAGTATTTTATCCATTTCTGAAGAAAACTATTTGGTGCAGGACCTTAATATTTTTACTGTATGTTACATGATGCTAATGGAGTCAACTGTACTAAAATCTACTTTATCTCAACTGTACTAAAATCTAGTATATGCATTTTATAGTTTTAAGAAATGCTTTTTTTAAAAACTTTTTAACAAAAAATATTAAGTTTTTTCTGCAGGAAATATTTTTTTGTGAACTTCCTAATGGGGGAATATTAATTAATGTAGTACCATAGGTGGCTTTTTATGTTCTGCAGAGTCTCTGAAAATTTCATTCATTTACCTATGATGGTTTCTGATATAATGGGACATATGTACTGAAAATTTTAGTTTGCGGGAAATTGACTTTAAAGAAAAACCTTCTGAAATTTGTTACTTACAGTTAATTAAAACTGTCGTGCTGCATATGATGGCCCTTCTTTGGTCTCTAGCAGGTCTTCCAGCTCATTTTTCACTTTCCTGGCTGTTTGTCTTGCTTTCTTGGCCATATTAGATACAGACCTGTCTGCATCGGATATCCTCATTTCATCGCAATGTTGCAGCCCAGTGATCATATTTTCACCAGGATTAATTCCCAACTTTTTCAGTACCGAACACTTTCCATTATTACCACAATTGAATGTAATACCGGCATCATGAACTCCTATTTTCATTGTATGGATGCCTACAAATACAGTTTTAGGTAGGCGGTTCCAAATTATGCTGTTGAAACATTCATTTGGGTTCTGTGTGTGCCCATGCAGACATTTCCTTAGGAAGTCAGGATGAGCCAAGTCTCTGAAAATAGGTTTAATTGCTGTAATAACAGCAGCAGGAAGAGAATGCTGATGAGAATAAGATTCTCCAGTTGCCTGAGCCCTGTTATATTTGCACCACGAATTTTCTCCTGATGGAGACAATCCATGACATGGCTAATCATCAGTAGAGGACTCATGGAAGAATATGGCCCAAACATCTCTCTTCATTGCCTCGAGATTTTCATCATTTCTCCTGCCCATAGTATACCTGCAAGTTTTCTATTTCAGTTTTAGTTAACTGACCCTGACCGACAAACAATTTTCCATCTTGTAATTTTTTTCCATTCATGTCAACAGTTAGTTTTCTCAGCCTTTTTCCCAAACGTTTTTGAACATGGCCTAGACATTCTATTTTGTTAATAATGGCATCTCCATATGGCTGTACTCCATGAACTTCCACACCACCACTTACTTGTTCCTCTAAAATTAGACACACAGTTGTGTTCTTTATGTTCATTGACTTTACAACATTTGCAACATTTAGCCATTATCTCCACATCAAACACTTTACCGGTGTCTACACTCGTGGCAGTCACTACTCCATTCAGAGAAGTATGTCTTCTTTTCTGCCAACTTCCACCAAGTGCAACTGCAATATCCGAACATCCATCATTTTCTTCCACTGCTTCCCTAGCAGCCAGTTTCATGCTTTCCTCACTGTCCTCACACACAGCTTTCTCTAATATTGCAGTCAGTTTTTCAAATTGCATTGCCAAAGCTTCACCCTCCGTTGCCGGTGGCGAACTCAATGGAGGGTGAAGCTCTGACAATGCCAGCCACTCGTGCTGGCGAAACGTCAGTAAAATCATCAGACGAACGTCGGCCGAAGAACCCGAGACAGGAGCCAATAGGCAGTTTGTCAACAAGTGGCCACGAAAGCCTTAACAGTTTTGTATACTTGTTTGTCCACCGTGCTTATCACTCCATTTAACCCTACATCCCTCCATAGCACGGAAAAAATTAATAAACAAGCATGTGGCTTAAACCAAGAGCGGAGGATGGCGGTCACGACGTGTCCTCCTTCCGCCCCTACCTCCATCCCATAGAAACAATATTATGGTGTTTGCAAACCAGTCTCGCACCATGCCCCACCACACAGGCGTTCAAGCTCAGAATCAGCTTCAACAAATCCAGAACATATAATCAATGCTGACCAGCAGCAAGAATACTGAAAGATCATTTCTACATCTACATCCACATCCGTAATCTGCAATCCTCTGCGAAGTGCGTGGCAGAGCGTACTTCCCACTGTAACAGTTTGTTGGTCTTCTTTCGGTTCCACTCACGTCTGAAATGATTGTTTAAATACCTCTGTCACGAAATGTCAAAACACTTCCCTCGTAAGCCACTATTCTCCTTGAAACTGTGGAGGTGAGGGGGGGGGGGGGGGGTGCTAGCAAATGTCAGTCTGCAACCAGAGTTGGGAGCTGCGACGGCGTTACACTACGCGAGTTTCGACTTCTTTTAAATCATCTTCAGTGATCACTGTAACAACGTGGTTTTCCTTACAAATGTTTGGCAAGACCGTAATATATATATATATATATATATATATATATATATATATATATATATATATATATATATATATGGGGGGGCTGTTTAAAACAAGAGGTCTGTTTACGATCTTGGCAAAGTGATTTTTAAGAAAAACACATATTGTTACAGTAACCGCTGAAGATGCTTTAAGATAAAATGAGAAGCGTAAGGTCTAAATAAAACATATTACAGTCTGAAAACACGGAATATACCGTAACCTGTATCTATTGCTTGACAGTAATTCGCAGTAAAAATTGGCGTAGCAACTTCTCCCTCAGCGGCGTATATGGTGTCATATCTGACAGCGTCTATGAATGTTGTTGTTGTGGTTTTCAGTCCAGACTCTGGTTTGATGCAGCTCTCCATGCTACTCTATCCTGTGCAAGCTTCTTCATCTACCAGTACCTACTGCAACCTACATCCTTCTGAATCTGTTTAGTGTATTCATCTCTTGGTCTCCCACTACGATTTTTACCCTCCACGCTGCCCTCCAATACTAAATTGGTGATCCGTTGATGCCACAGAATATGCCCTACCATCCGATCCCTTCTTCTAGTCAAGTTGTACCACAAATTTCTCTTCTGCCCAATTCTATTCAATAATTCAATACCTCGTCATTAGTTATGTGATCTATCCATCTAATCTTCAGCATTCTTCTGTGGCACCACATTTCGAAAGCTTCTATTCTCTTGTAACTAACCTGTTTCTACGGGTAATTACGCTATTATTGGGACTGTAAATACTTATTGCTTGGGAAGTTGACGTGAGAAGATTAGGGTCGCCACCGACTCTAACCATACAACTAATCGAAGGTTTGGTCGAGTCGGAAAATAAATTAATTTGATCACAGACCAAAACACACACAAAAATGCATACGTTGTGATGTCGCTCATAGCGGATACGATGTAATTAATAGTATTGCCCGTGCACTGTTCACGGCAATCAAACATTTAAAATAAAATAGAACATGCATGGACACTGCATAAGATCAGCTCCCAGCAACACACCTGAAAATAACACTTAATCTAAAGCACTTGTTTTAAAATAAAAGAGGAAACTAATCACTGGACCTGTGCGTAAGGAAACGCGTTGGATGTGATAACAGGAAAGCTACGAGGTGAGTGGCTTAGGTGCAAAAACGTAACCTCGGAACACAAGAGAAAATTGTGAATAAAACCATTTATTCCTAAGACATTAAAGAAAAGCATCGATACTTTCAGCGTTATAATCTACACCTAAAATCATTGGTGTGAATCATTCATACCACTGCTGTTGCCTGATCGCAATAACTCGTAAAGCGGTACACGTTTCGCAGTACACCCGCGTGCCCACGTGGTTTGTGGAGACGCACTTCGTAGGTATCGTGTGCAAGTTGCAACAATATCACATCACACAATCACGAGCGGTTAAAGTTCTTTAAAACAAACATGAGACCGGACAGTTAGTAATGACGGTAGCCCAACAAAACTTTAATGTTCAACCACGTGGTCGGCTCCCCACGGACGAAAGATACATAAAGCAAGGAAAATTTACGAGAAGACAAAGCTATTAATATTTAGAGAAATGAAAGCTTATACAGGCACAGCTGAAGGCAAACAGACATTCATACAGAAGCGAGTGCTCACTTCTTATCGACACCTTTGTGTGGCGCTCTTCCGGCGGATCCAAGTCTGCTACAGAAATTTGCTAAAAGAAAAATCTGCCAAAGTCTTGCATTCCTCGCTGCGACAAGCAAAGCAATCTTCCAGAGTTGAAAAGCGAGACCAAAAGCTAACAGCTCTCCCCTCGCCAAGTAACAGCGCGCCACGCGGTCAGTCTAACTCACCCTTCTTCGACTGGAGCACAGCTGTGGACGCTTCCCGTACCGGCGGCCAACTGCCTTCCCGCTTCTTCTCCAGCCTCTTCCACGCTCCGCGTGGTCCGGAAAACCCAAAGATGCCATTTCCGCCACCAAACTAACGCAGGTGGATTTCTCACAAGTAGCGAAAACCTCTTTGCCTACTTGACCACTACGAGAGTTGGCTATTCTGTGCAACTGCTGCTGAATCTGTACGACTATCGCAGACTTTCTGCAGCAGACTACGCCACCGTCTAGCAACGTGACACACAACCACATTCATTCAATCGCACCACTATGAGAGTAAAGAGAATAGAGAAACAAGGAAAAGAAAGAGAAATGGTAATGAAAATGGGCTACCGGACTAATGAAAGGTGGCTACAGGACCCTTTCACTCTTCTTGTCTAAACTGTTTATCGTCCACGTTTCACTTCCATGCATGGCTACAGTCCATACAAATACTTTCAGAAACAGCTTCCTGACTCTTAAATGTATATGCGATGTCAACAAACTTCTCTTCTTCAGAAACGTTTTTCTGGCCAATGCCAGTCTACATTTTATATCCTCTCTACTTCGACCATCATCAGTTATTTTGCTCTCCAAATAGCAAAACTCCTTTACTACTTTAAGTGTCTCATTTCCTAATCTAATTCCCTCAGCATCACCCGACTTAATTCGACTACATTCCATTATCCTCGTTTTGCTTTTGTTGATGTTCATCTTATACCCTCCTTTCAAGACATTGTCCATTCCGTTCAATTGCTCTTCTAGGTCCTTTGCTGTCAGAACTAGAATGTCATTGGCCAACCTCAAAGTTTTTATTTCTTCTCCATGGATTTTAATTCCTACTCCGAATTTTTCTTTTGTTTCCTTTACTGCTTGCTCAATATACAGATTGAATAACATCGGGGAGAGGCTACAACCCTGTCTCACTCCCTTCCCAATCACTGCTTCCCTTTCATGTCCCTCGACTCCTATAACTGCCATCTGGTTTCTGTACAAATTGTAAATAGCCTTTCGCTCCCTGTATTTTATCCCTGTCACCTTCAGAATTTGAAAGAGGGTATTCCAGTCAACATTGACAAAAGCTTTCTGTATGTCTACAAATGCTAGAAACTTAGGTTTGCCTTTCCTTAATCTATCTACTAAGATAAGTGGTAGGGTCAGTGTTGCCTCGTACGGCCCCGGTAGCTGAATGTTCAGCGCGACAGACTGTCAATCCTAATGGTCCGGGTTCGATTCCCGGCTGGGTCGGAGATTTTCTCCGCTCAGGGACTGGGTGTTGTGTTGTCCTAATCATCATCATTTCATCCCCATCGACGTGCAAGTTGCCGAAGTGGCGTCAAGTCGAAAGACTTGCACCAGGCGAACGGTCTACCCGACCGGTGGCCCTAGTCACACGACATTACGATTGCCTCACGTGTTCCAACATTTGTACGGAATCCAAACCGAGCTTCCCCGAGCTCGGCTTCTACCAGATTTTCCATTCGTCTGTAAAGAATTGGTGTTAGTATTTTGCAGCCGTGACTTGTTAAACTGATAGGTCGGTAGTTTTCACATCTGTCAACACCTGCTCTCTTTGGGATTGGAATTATTATATTGTTTTACACAACGAGTAAAATCTTTAAAACTCGAACAACTGAAGTATTCTCTGGCATGTGGTTTAAAGTGGTTCGTATATAACAATTCGCTCCCTGTATTTTACCCCTGCCACCTTTAGAATTTGAAAGAGAGTATTCCAGTCTACTCTCTTTCAAATTCTAAAGGTGGCAGGGGTAAAATACAGGGAGCGAAAGGCTATTTACAATTTGTACAGAAACCAGATGGCAGTTATAAGAGTCGAGGGACATGAAAGGGAAGCAGTGGTTGGGAAGGGAGTAAGACAGGGTTGTAGCCTCTCCCCGATGTTGTTCAATCTGTATATTGAGCAAGCAGTAAAGGAAACAAAAGAAAAATTCGGAGTAGGTATTAAAATTCATGGAGAAGAAATAAAAACTTTGAGGTTCGCCGATGACATTGTAATTCTGTCAGAGACAGCAAAGGACTTGGAAGAACAGTTGAATGGAATGGACAGTGTCTTGAAAGGAGGATATAAGATGATCATCAACAAAAGCAAAACAAGGATAATGGAATGTAGTCTAATCAAGTCGGGTGATGCTGAGGGAATTAGATTAGGAAATGAGGCACTTAAAGTAGTAAAAGAGTTTTGCTATTTGGGGAGCAAAATAACTGATGATGGTCGAAGTAGAGGCGATATAACATGTAGACTGGCAATGGCAAGGAAAGCGTTTCTGAAGAAGAGAAATTTGTTAACATCGAGTATAGATTTAAGTGTCAGGAAGTCATTTCTGAAAGTATTTGTATGGAGTGTAGCCATGTATGGAAGTGAAACATGGACGATAAATAGTTTGGACAAGAAGAGAATAGAAGCTTTCGAAATGTGGTGCTACAGAAGAATGCTGAAGATTAGATGGGTAGATCACATAACTAATGAGGAAGTATTGAATAGGATTGGGGAGAAGAGAAGTTTGTGGCACAACTTGACCAGAAGAAGGGATCGGTTGGTAGGACATGTTCTGAGGCATCAAGGGATCACCAATTTAGTATTGGAGGGCAGCGTGGAGGGTAAAAATCGTAGAGGGAGACCAAGAGATGAATACACTAAGCAGATTCAGAAGGATGTAGGTTGCAGTAGGTACTGGGAGATGAAAAAGCTTGCACAGGATAGAGTAGCATGGAGAGCTGCATCAAACCAGTCTCAGGACTGAAGACCACAACAACACAACAACAACATATAACAATGTATTAAGGACAGCTAGCGCGGATGCATGTAATGACACATTTGCCCCGCGATCCATCCGCGAGTACGACCGTTATATTATGTAAAAACTGTCGATAAGAAGCACACACTGCCACGCGTTAAACAGCAGCTCTAGGCGCATAGTCGTAGACGCGCGTAGCAGAGAACACGTGGCGGCGCAGTAGCGCCGTGTGGTCGATAGGCGGCGCGCGCAGCCGCGGCCCGCCGGCGCTGGCGCCAGTGCGCACGCGCCGGGTCCGCGCATGCGCACCGGCACTAGCGACCAGCGCGCGGCGGCCGCGCCGGCTCCGCGCTGCGCTCCGCTCAGTCCAACTCGGCAGTGCGCCCAGACATGAGCTCGCGGGACCATGGCAGACTGCTTCCTGCCCTTCTGCCCCGCGCCCGTGCCGCCGCAGCCGCACCCAGAGTTCGCAGTGTTCTACGCCGCGGTACGTACCAACCGCCCGCGCTACCAGGAGCTGTGGCACGTTGCGCGCCTGTCTTCTGCGCCTCTGCCGCCGGCGACCACGTGGTGCTTCCGCCCACCTGGCAGAAGCGCGACGGCCACTCGGAATCTGCCGGCTGGTGCAGCTGCCACTAGCCGACTCGGAAGTTTCGGATGTCAGTGCAGGAAATGTTGATCTGTTGTGCCTCATTGCTGATTCGGCGTGTCCTCGCCACTTCCGCGCGTCAATAAATTCAGTGAAGCGTGCAGATCTCGTGACAGTGTTCGATCTGGTATTAACCCTACGCGCACCTCCCCCTGTTTGCTGCAGTGGGCCACCCCGTAGCATATGCGTGTGTGTACGTACGTGTGTCCCGGCGACAGAGTACCGTTTTGAAGGTCAATAACGGTAGTGTGATTGCGTAACGTTGTTCGCCGGCGGTCGGCAGATTAAGTGGCCGCTGCGCTTTGGCCTGCAAAGTCTCTGGGTCCGGCCGCACCGGCCTTGCTCTTCTTGCCAGGTGGAGCGCCGCTGCGGGGTATTTTTGCACCGTGAAATCCGCACTGCCTCCCCCCCCCCCCCCGCCCCCCTGCCCTGCCGGGAAGTAGGGCAGTGGCGCTGCAGCTGGTGGATTGCACTGCGGGCCAGACCTCGGGGGGTCCGCCGCGCCGATTCGTCTCCGTCCGCACGCGCTATTTATACTGGCGTGACAGCAGCCGGTCGGTGGCACGGCGGGTAGAACGCCGGGTGTGTGGTGCTGCGACACGCTCTCGATTGTGTTAGAAACTATTCCAGAGCAATACGATGCCGTAAGAGGTGTGTGCGTAGCCCTAGTACAGAAAACTTGGTTCCGGCCGGCGCATGTATCACTGTTCGCAGCTGCATTTCATATTGATTGCAATAATTTGCAACGATGCCGAGCAGCAACTTCCGTGCCAACGTAGGCTGTGATTTGATGGCGTTCTGCTTTATCAGGTTGTGCTAGTGAAGCCCTGTTGCTTGACAAAGTAAAGATAGCCGGTTAGCTAAAAGTGTGTAGCGATCGTACAGTAATAACCTGTACTTCCGTGCATACCTATGTATATGTCTCTGCTATATTTACCTTCTTTGGGTCGGCTTCGCCTAGAGAGTTAAGAGTAGTAGAGTGTTTACTCTTGCACTCTGATGTTAACCTGTGAACGTTATCCGAATAAATAGTTATTCTGCTGTAAGAAGTTGCTTTATGGGACTCAATACCTACCAAAAAACTAAAAGTGTGTGAATGTTTTAAATGTGACAGTACCAACGGTGTTTTTCTGTAAAGCTGGAATAAGAAATTACTGAAATGAATGGTTATAGTACACTACATTATGGTATGCCGAATTAAATTGCAAAAGTAATAATGTCCATGTAGTTACGTAGCCGAAAGACAATTTCCTTTTTTAAAAAACAAAAACAAAAATTTGACAGGTTTGCGTATGTGACTGAAAAGTAATGATTGCTACGGAAGCATCTATACAAGACCTCCCCCCCATATACTCAATCTTCCAGCAGACATTCTGTAAACAGTGCCAACTGTCATAAGTTAATTACAATAATTAAAGTGTAAACACCCCACCCCCCCCAGACTCGGGACTAGTGTAGCAGGGGATACAACCCGTCGGCTTTGGACATTGACGTCACAAGTCGCCAATCGAGAAGCGATTCTTCTTAGTGTTGTAGCTCCCTTCAGTGGCTGATAAGTGTTTTTTGGCTTTTTAAAAAAACTCACGAGATAGAATAAACAGATCCACTTCATTAAGCAATCAGTAAAAAAACGAAACTGAAACATAACAGCAAAAGCGAAAATGGTAAACTATCTGGCGACTTGTGACGTCATTGTCCAAAGCCGACGGGTTGTATCCCCTGCTGCACTAGACCCCCAGACTCTTGCCGAAATACCGGCTGATCAAAAAGTCAGTCTAAATTTGAAAATAAACCAGGCAATAATGTAGATAGAGGTAAAAATTGACACACATGCTTGGAATGACACGGGGTTTTATTAGAACCATCCCATATTGCTAGATCTCTTGCACGTGTCGTTTGGTGGTGATCGTGTGCTCAGCCGCCACTTTCGTCATGCTTGGCCTCCCACGTCCCCCGACCTCAGTCCATGCGATTATTGTCTTTGGGGTTACCTGAAGTCGCAAGTGTATCGTGATCGACCGACATCTCTAGGGATGCTGAAAGACAACATCCGAAGCCAATGCCTCACCATAACTCCGGACATGCTTTACAGTGCTGTTCACATTATCCCTCGACTACAGCAATTGTTGAGGAATGATGGACATATTGAGCATTTCCTGTAAAGAGCATCATCTTTGCTTTGTCTTACTTTGTCATGCTAATTATTGCTATTCTCATCAGATGAAGCGCCATCTGTCGGACATTTTTGAACTTTTGTTTTTGTTTCTAATAACTCCATGTCATTCCAAGCATGTGTGTCAATTTCTACCTCTCTATCTACATTACTCTTTGATTTATTCAGTTTTCTAATGTATACTGACTTTTTGATCACCTGGCGCGATCCGGTTGATTTTGCGAAGCCTGTTAATGTGACTGTCAGGATTCTTGATTAGACATGCCTGTTAGGTAGATTGTTTACGTTCGTGCCATATGTTATAGCACTTTATTGATTGGCGACTCCATGGAGTGCTGTGTGCACAACGACCATGTATGTTAAATTAAAAGGAAGGTCAGCCTTGGCCGTAATATTGACGTATTTATGTTGTGATCGCTTCTCAGTTTTGGTTATCAATAACTTGATACCAGTGTCTGAGTTTAATTTGTACACCACTGAAGATGATCACTACGTGCTCGAAAATCGATTCTGCTACCAATAAAACATCAATATTACGGCCAACGCTGACCTTCCTTTTAATTTAACGCACTTTTCTTCATTTAAGGGAGTGTTAATCATAAAAACCAAAATTTGTAAATTCTGAACTTTGGGAAAGTGAGAATATTTTGTTGCATATTACGTGCGAATTTCATATATGAACTACGGAGACTGTAAAGGGGTCCATTACATAACCTTTAGTGTGAAAATGTGTTGCTCAATTTTCTATATTTCTTAGCACGGAGTAGTTCCCGGGTTTTGCACTTGTTACGTCAAGGGGGAAAATAGCCTTGCGCATAGGACACCAGTAGTATTTGTTCGAGGATACGCATCATGTCTCTTAATATTCAGCTGCCCAGACCCAGAACATCGGCATTACGAAGTGCGAACCAGCGTAGCAAACAGTAGTACAGATTGTGGCAGACAGGATGCGTACAGCGAGGTGTGCATTTAGTGCCGGACTAGTCACGTCTCCGGTGTTTAACGTGCATTTTATGACGTTGCTGTAAAACTTTGCGTGCGTGCTGCAGCGTGTGAAGCATTACAAAAACAACCTGACAGGCCACTTCGGGCGTGCATAGCTTTCCTGTAACTGAGTTTACGAGGCAGTTCATTGAAGTGCCATGAAACGGAGCGATCAATGGCGTGTTTACGGGTGTTCAGCCGAGACGTTGCCATAAAAATTAAAAAAGAACCGCTCGTAAGCGCACAATCACGCGAAGACCTTGAGAGGTCATGGAGTGATGTAACAAGAGTCCACCTGATCTGAATGTGAACTTGGGAACACGCCGTGGTACATACAAATCTCTGCTGACGGCTGCGCCGGCGCCGTTCTGCCCATGTGGGCAATTGCTGACGTTCCGCCACATTTTAACGTCCTGTCCGGATTTTAACACACTGCGTCTTGATCTTGGCCCGCCATGTACTCTCGATGCCATTTTAGCGGATGACCCAGGAGCAGCTGCTCGCGTTCTTCGTTTTATCAACTTGACAAACCTGTCTAAGGACATTTGATTATGTTGTTTTTTTAATCCTATGCCTGTCAATCTTTTATAGTGTTTTCCCTTTTAGTTGCTGTTTTAAAGTTGTGCCTCGCGGTGCATTCCTAACGTAGTCTGGGCTCTAATGACCATTGAAGTTGTGCGCCCTAATACCACAAAAAAAATACAAATCTCGAGGACCTATGTAATCCGTAGCGCATGGAGAACTCATTTGTTTACCTCAAGTTTTGCAAAGAGATGTTATAAGTCACTAGGTCGGCGATGCATTTGCACACGGCACTTTTTCTTTGTAGTTTACCGCACGTAACATCTGCTGTTGGCACAAAGTCGTACATTACGACCTTCTGGTTAGCTTGCCAATACTGACGAATAAAGCATTTGTCAGCTGACACGCCTCAGTGGAGCCGTGACGAATTTTAATCGATGGCGGATCGAGTTAGGATTAACGTGTGTCAGAATGAGTGAGTGAGTGACAGCTGGTTGTTGCCCTGGTGATGCCTGCTGCACTGCCGACACGTCTCCTGCAGCTCTGCTACCCCAGCTGCCAGTTGCCCGTAGATGACCCTTGCGGTTGCCAGCGTAGCAATTGTGATTCGCTATCGTTGATTGCGTCATTCCTGTGCGTGGCATGTTTGCTGAAGCACAAAAAGTGAAAACACCATTACCACCTCCCCTCCCCCAAATCAAGCCACGAAATAAACGAACCACTACCGTGGCACAACGCTAACCAAATGCTGCACGTTAACAGGAAGCGTGCAAACGTGTTGGGAAGTCACCTGCTACTGCAGCCATATTGCGTGCCTAGACAAATGCCAATCGACAACATTGCGCCTTCCAGTGCCCAGCTGTCACTAACTCTGCTACAATCTGGTCGAGGTACAGCGGAGGTCAGTGGTTTGCACCCTTTCTTACACCATTACCTGTGAGTGCAATCAGACATTAGCTAGTACCTCTGCCGTCAACCCCCCCCCCCCCCCCCCCCGTGCCGTCTGTTGCCCCCACTCCCTCCCACAGATTATCACCGACTTTAGCACCTAACTAAACTATACACTGAGAGACTTTCCTTGTAACATTTATTTTTTAAATTGTGAAAGATGACTGATATGTAGTTTGTGTGTGTGTGTGTGGGGGGGGGGGGGGGGTGAGGTATTAGAATGAATGACCAATGGCCAGAGTTTCTGGTGCATCGCAATTGCTACCCGCAATTCCTGCTCAGGTAGGAAAGTTAACTATCCACAGTGAAGGTGGATGCTTGTTCCAAAACCTTTTCCTGCATTAATCCTCTCCACTGCGGTACTTGCTTGACCCGCACACTGCAACCCGATTTAAAAGCGGGAAGCTAAGATGTGTGCAATGTACTTGTTGTGGTATTCAGTCCAGAGATTGGTTTGCTGTAGCTCTCCATGCTGCTCTGTCCTGTGCACGCCAGTTCGTCTCCTAGTAACTATTGCACCCTTCTTCGTTCTGAATCTGCTTAGTGTATTCATCCCTCGGTCTCGCTGTACGAGCCGGCCGCTGTAGCCCAGCGGTTGTAGGCGCTTGCGTCCGGAACCGCGCGGCCGCTACGGTCACAGGTTCGAATCCTGCCTCGGACATGGATGTGTGTAATGTCCTTAGGTTAGTAGTTCTAAGTTCTAGGCGACTGGTGACCTCCGATGTTAAGTCCCAGTGCTGAAGCCATTTGAACAATGTCCCACTACGATGTTTACCCTGCACTCGTCCGTCCAGTACTAAATTGGTGCTGCTTGATGCCTCAGAATTGTTTTACCAACCGATCCGTTCTTCTAGTCAAGTTGTGACGCAAATTGCTCTTCTCCCCAATTCTTTTCAGTACCTACTCATTAGTTACACGATGTACCCATCTAATCTTTAGCATTCTTCTGTAGCACAACATTTCGAAACCTTCAGTTCTCTTCTTCTAAGTTCTATTTATCGTGCATGTTTCACAACCATACATCGCTACTGTTCGTAAATCATTTCATTGCTGCAGCCCTTACTTCTGCACTAGCAGAAATTAGAGGACTTCAGCGTGTTAATGCTTTGTCTAACCACTGGGTGGTGGAGGTGGAGGTGGATTACAGCAGAATAGTAGCTCTGCTGTGTTGTGCTGTCGATTCGTTTATCTGCTTCGGAGCGAGTACTGAAGAAATTTCTTGAATGTGCTACATACAACTTGAAGACATTTTCTTGAAATATTGGTTAAAAAGTCTTGGTTACGATTTTAGTTTATTTTTAAACGACGCGTTTCGCCTTATTGAGGCTTACTACCTGAGCCCCCATCTTACTGTTACTCGCTCCTGTGAACGGGAACGCGTTATGCAGATTTTGTTGCCTCTCTCGTCCGCCTACAAAAGATAACCTGAAGATGCCTAAATGAGGTGAAACGCGTCGTTGAGAAATAAACTAAAATTGCAACCAAGACTGTCTTTAACCAGCACTGTTAAGCGCTGGTTTGCTGTATGCGACATATGGATATGGTTTGGAAGAATTTTGTTGAGATGTTTAGAATTTGTGACGTACGTATCATCATCAGCGATGTACCGGACTTGGTGGACTACGTGAAGAACCTGTAACCTCCACTCCCCCTGATGCTACTGAGGAACAAGTAATTAATGATAATCAATGTCAGTCTTCGAAACAGTCGAATCGTTCAGTTTTACCCCTCAGAAGATTTAATTTTATGCCTGACAGGGTAATTAGCCCCAGACTGGCAACCACTGGCGTAGATGGTGTTAAACTTCAGTGCTGCCCGGCACCCCGCCTCAGCCACGTTTTACGGTAGGTGTCGGGCATCGGTGTGTGGTGGTGGACGCGTGTAGCGCCCGGTGGCAGCCAGCAGACGCCGTTTTGACGGCGCTAATAGTCGCCGGCTGCGGAGGTGTCGCCGCTGCGACCGCAGCCGCTTTGTCGGCGTTCCTGCCGAGAAAGGAAGGCGCGCCGGCTGCTGTGACGTAGCGGCCCGGTGCGAGAAAGTATCGGAATTGGCGAGGCGGCGCCGTGGTGGTGGGGGGAGCGGTAGCGGCTGTGACGTGGCAGCGGCAGTAGTGGTGGTGGGGGTGGGGCCGGTCGAAGCGAAGCGAAGCGCAGCGCGGCGCGGCGCAGAAGGCAGGAAGTGGCTGGCGGGCGGCGGCGCTGCACCGGGGCGGCGCGGATGCCCGGCGGCTGGCTGCAGCTGGCGGCGCCCTGGCTCTGGTCGTGCTCGTGCTCGTGGTCGTGGTCCGTGGCGGCGGCGCGGCGACACACACGCCGTGCGTACCGCAGGGGCGTCCGCGCACGCACTCGGCCGCTTATGTGACGCACCGAGGTCTCAGAACAGGGGGACACGGCCGCGGCCGTGTTTGTCGGCCTGGACACCGCTGCCGCGAGTTTAAGCATTTGCAGCCGGTGTTGCCGCTCTTAGTCCTCTTGTAAGTAGGCTGTTTAGGTTTTTTATATTGGTAACGCCATTGTAGTGTTGAGCAGTTGGCCGTTAACAGCGCGTAGCGTTGCGCAGTTGGTGAGCCGCCAGCAGTGGTGGATATGGGGAGAGAGATGGCAGAATTTTAAGAGCGAATGATCTGGACGTGTCCGTCAGACAGTAAATTTGTAACATTGGATATCATGCACTGATTATATATATATATATATATATAATCACTTTG
This sequence comes from Schistocerca piceifrons, assembly GCF_021461385.2. NCBI lineage: Eukaryota > Metazoa > Arthropoda > Insecta > Orthoptera > Acrididae > Schistocerca > Schistocerca piceifrons. Next base: position 764,699,348 of record NC_060141.1, read on the forward strand.
AACATTAGTTAATTAATTACACGGTGTCGCTAACACTGCTTAGTCCTGTCATTTCTCAGTTTACTTTCCAGCCTAGTGTTTTTCACACACCATAATTATCACGTATTTCACACGATAACAAGAAAAGCACAATTTGAAGAGCAAAAATAAGAAAACACATTAACATAGCACTGAAAATAAGATCTAGTTAATTGCAAGCGCAGCTGCGAAATACTAGGTGCAAATCTACATGCATGCCACAACTGTTTTACTGTACAACAATGAAAGACTGCAACTACAAAGGAAATTCTCTCTATAATTACGCGCTAGCAATAAACAATAGCTACACTAATAACACAAACAAGAAAATAATCAGAATATTCCAGTGAGTTATCCTCGGCTAAGGGTCCACATAGCAAACATTCCCTTAGAAAAGTTTATGAATTACTGCGCTGGAAAAAAGCTTACGTTGTTTGCTTTTCAAACAGCTGAGCAAAACTGAACGTACTCAGACATTACTCTCTTTACCTATTCTGATCAACACTAAACTGGCATACAATATTTTTAGCGCAACGCAATCTTTCAATAATCCCAACAAAACAATGGCCCTGACTAACATTAACCTATAACTTTCACAAATCAGTTACCTCACAAAAATCTTCGTTACTCGAACTACTGCAATACAGCGAGCGCCACTACTACCAGCTAAATAAAAGATTCTAACTACTGAAGGCACTAACTACTAATAGGCATAGTTGGCAAATGAAAGATTTTGATAGAGAACAACCAATGTATTTAATAGTGTTCAAAGTCATAAAATATATATATAATCTCAGTCCATGATATCCAATGTTACAAATTTACTCTCTCTGATGGACACACGTCCAGATCATCCGCTCTCAAAACTCCATCTGTTTCCCCACATCCACTACTGCTGGCGGCTCACCTCCAACTGCGCAACGCTACGCGCTGTTAACATCCAGCTGCCCAACACTACAATAGCAGACTCCAACAACGCAAACCAGCCACAGACTGCACACAACACAGCCAGTGATTTTCATATAGAGCGCTTCGTGGCGTTACCAGTATAAAAACCTAAACAGCCTACTTACACTCCCGAATCTCCTTCGTGGTGACACTGATCTGTACTAAACCTAGAGGTCTAGGTTGACTTCCAGGGCGACTAAACTAGCGAATGTGATGCAAAATGTTGTGGTAACTGACCGACGTCCGTCTTTTGCTAGGTACCTGGCCACATTGGGATACAGGGTAACAACGGCTGATGAAGCTGCCAAGGAATCGTGCTGCTGTCCAATGTCCCATCCCGTTGCACGACATTATCCCATTTTCTCACAGATGCATCGTGCGTCAGTGGGAGACTCAATGGTTGCAGGTGTCGGACAACAAACTGCGGTCACCCAGACCGACGACAAAAGCTTGTCGGACTTCGTGTTAGCCTCGACGCTGGAAGGTTTTGCTTACCAGACTGAACATCGGGCATAGCCCTTTCACACACAGCTTCCTTGTCCAGGGGGAGGGTCCACCTTTCTGTGAAGTCTGTGGTGCGCCGCTTTCAGTTCAGCATATTGTCGTTACATGTGCCCTGTATACTGATAATAAGGCAGCCCTTGGTCTCGCTGGAGATAAGGCCGCCGTCCTCACCGATACCAGGGTTAAGAGTGGTCAAATTTTAACTACCGAGCCTCATCGCTAAAGTGGTGGGGAAGGGCGGCAGACCTTAGTACGTTATAAACCACTCTGCATGCGGGGACATCCTTCGTCCCGACCCATGAGCCGCCCTCGGGCGGGTTTACCGGTTGGGCTGCGCCTTGCGTCTCTTAACCGTGATTTTCGGCTTCCTTCTTTGTCCTGTCTTCCTCGCTCCCTCCCCTCCACCCCTCCTTGGTTAGTTCCTCGGCCTCGAATTCGGATGGATCTCCGCCGCGGTCCGAAAGATTCCATCCCCCCGGTGGTGTTCCGTTCCTTTTTCCGCCAAATTTTATGGGAGTTTCTGGATGCTGTTGTTTTTTACACTGATGGCTCTAAATCTGCTGATCATGTTGGGTATGCCTTCACGTCCTTTGTTGGAACGGAAAATCATCTACTGTCACCCTCATGTGGGGTGTTTACTGCGGAATTGATGGCAATTTCCCGGGCCCTTACCTTTATTAAACAATCCCAACACAACCGCGTTTTGTTATGTACGGACTCGATGAGTGGCCTTCTTGCTATTGACCGGTGTTTTTCGCGCCATCCCTTGGTCTCTGCCATCCATGACCATCTCGCTGATCTTCACCGTGCTGCTTGTTCCATTGACTTCCTATGGGTCCCGGGCCATGTGGGTATCCCGGGTAATGAGCTCGCTGATCGTTTGGCTGGGGGAGCAGTTACTTACCCCCCGTTTTCTGTAACCCCTCCTGCAGCGGATTTACGGCTTCACATGAAATCCCACTTTGCACAGTCATGGGCCAATTCTTGGGAGGCTACTCCACTGTCTAATAAACTTCGTGCCATTAAGGTGAATCTAGGCCCATGGCGTTCTTCCTTTAGCCTCTCCCGCAAGGACTCGACCACACTGTGTCGTCTCCGCATTGGCCATACCAGGCTGACCCATGGTTTCCTTTTGCGTGATGAGCCACCCCCGCTATGTGGTTGTGGAGCCTTCCAGTCAGTGGCCCACATTTTGGTTGAATGCCCCCTTCTTTTGGCTCTGCGTGCTAAGTAAAGACTCCCCCACACTTTACCTTTGATGTTGGCTGACGATTCCCGGATGGTCTCTCTGGTTCTAGGTTTCCTCCGGGAGAGTGGTTTTTATTCTCAGTTTTAAAGTTTTTAATCTCTCTTGTGTTGGGGCAGGGTGGTGAGTGTTTGGGTGTCTCCCACTGTAAGCAGTGTTCAGAGATTCCTGATTCGCCTCCCTGACCGGAATCCTCTTTTCTTTCCCTTTTACTCTGTTTTTACCCCTTCTTTTTAAGGCTTGGTTAGTTTTTCTATTCCCATACATACTTTGTGCATTATAGCAGTTGTACCTTTTAAGTCACAGGTGGTCTTGCCTATGCTGCTTCAGCATAGTGTTGGGTTCGTTCTCTTGCCAACTTCCCTTATTTGTTTTTACTAATGACAACGTGACTGCCCTTTTACGTTTCCCCTTTTTCCGTTTTATTTTTCTGACTATACTGAGATGTCCCGTTAGCAGAATGGAGTCTATTTGAAACAAGGGACTGATGACCTTGCTGTTTGGTCCCTTTAACCTCAACCAACCACCCAACCGACCCATGAGATTTCCTGTTGATTTTTCGTCAGGGCGATGATGACCGTGAGACGTCGAGCGCCCCCTCAACCCATCATTTGATCGACGTCGAACTTTGCTCCAGGCTGGAACGCAACCACTTCATCACAGAGAAAAACGTCGTTCGTAATAGCTAGGAAGAAACGATTTAGGAATTTTTATGCACTTAATCAGATTGGCCGCGTGGGATCAGCCGAGCTGTCTGAGGCGCTGCACTCATGGACTGTGCGGCTGGTCCCGGCAGCGGTTCGAGTCATCCCTCGGGCACGGGGGTGTGTGTTTGTCCTTAGGATAGTTTAGGTTAAGTAGTGTGTAAACTTAGGGACTGATGACCTTAGCAGTTAAGTCCCATAAGATTTTACACAAATTTGGACATTGTTTTAATCAGATTGTTAGTGTCGTTTCATTAGCTCATGGTATGTTGCAACTGTCACGCGCAACGCCTGTTACATGAGGTCACTTAATTTTATACGCACGGGTCATCGTACTGCTAGTTACGAAGGTGCTCGAACAATGGATAGTAATTTGGGTCGTCAAAGTAAAAAAGTAGCTACACACAGGGTCCCAGGAAGAAGGCTCAATATTCGGGGATATGACGGGAACGATCATTTGAAACAGTCCAGTAAAAATGGGCTCTGAAATCGGTGCCTTAACTGTGAACACACTACTGAAGACGAAAAACTACTCACAGCTCTTCAAGCATGCCTTTTGGAGCCCATTTTCACTAGGCTTTTCTATTGCGAATAGTCGATCCTGAATACTGACAATTCCTCCCGGAAAGGCCTACTATTTCTCATCGCCTTACGTATTTCGTTGTAAAATTGAACTTACAGGAAAATCTCTGAATTTTCTGTACACATCGAACCACAGTTCTCAGATTAATTTCCACCTTAAGCATTTTGCTTCAGTTTGCGAACGTCGTCGCCACAGGCGTGCTGCCACAGACCTTGCTGTCGGCTTAAAGCTGACAGCACTGCGCTAGAGAACTGCAGGGCGCCTTTACAGTCCCCATGTTTAAAGTCACTGTGACAAACTAGCGCCAGTGTCAGAAAACTCAACTGAGCGTCGAACCGAGGACGCTTCACTGCAGACCCTGTAAAACAAAGCGATGTGCATTTCGTGGAAATCTGTTTGCAAAAACCTCTCATAACGAAAAGAAAGGCGTACATTAGAGGTGGTCGATCAAGTACAAGCGCCACACACAAATCTCCGGCGTGGTTTGAAAGCCCTATGCTCGTCACATACACATACAATTCTGGTAATGATCAGGTAAGTCATCGCCAGATATAAATTGCCTCTACGTAAAGAGATTTAAACGTTCCTTTAATCATTCGAATGTCAGAAAGACGTGTTAGAGTTGTCATTGCTAAAGTCTAAATAACTGTTCACACTTCTGCAATATCTGTATCAGAATCTAGACGGGAAAAAAAGTAGTGACTCGGTGGCCAGCTGCTGCCCCATAGTCAGTGCATACGCCTCCCTGGCAGGACTGAGCTGTGCAGAGTCATATCTTCCGTGGCTCTACGCTCTGCCTTAGTAGTCCAGTCAACGAAGACGAAGCTCGAGTAGTCACTAACTTTCGTACAGTCGCAGAAAGGGTTGGCAGCAAGAACCCACTGGAAATGTGCGGGGTGCGAGTGTCGAACCGCTGTCGATTCAAGCTCACTTTCCTTCACTAACTCGAGAACTGCAGCTTCTGGCGAAAATGTTTCGCGGCTCAAAATGAAACTACGTTAAGTTTCCTACAACAAAGTTCCTATTCATTTTCTTCCCTCTACAGCCGTTGCAACGGATGGAGATATCGCAGAGTGTTAAAAATATTGTTTTATTGGCACTCAATTACTGTTCACTCTTAAATGTGTGTAGCTCGTCTAAGTTTAGTAGCGTCTATTCAGGGATAAATTTTGTTAGGAGGGTCCAACAGGGTTGAGGTATTCGTGGAAACAACTAAGTTTCTAGGGCTCACGTTGGACAGGAAACTGTGTTGGTCTCCGCATGTCTCTTATTTGGCGGCCCGTTGTACACGTTCCCTTAATGTCCTCAGAGTTCTTAGTGGTTCATCTTGGGGAGCGGATCGCACTGTCCTGCTTCGCTTGTATCGGTCCATAGTCCGATCGAAGCTGGATTGTGGGAGCTTCGTCTGCTCGGCCATCCCTCTTACGCCGTCTCACCTCCATCCACCATCGGGGGTTACGTCTTGCGACCGGAGCCTTCTACACTAGTCCTGTTGAGTCTTTATGCTGAAGCTGCCGAATTACCATTGACCTACCGGCGCGACGTACTGCTGTGTCGGTATGCCTGCCGGCTTCTGTCAATGCCCGACCACCCCTCTTATCAGTCCTTCTTCGCCGATTCTCTCGACCGTCAGTACGGGTTGTATGTGTCTGCCCTGCTGCCCCCCCGGAGTCCGCTTCCGTCGCCTGCTTCCACAATTGGATTTTGCCCTCCCTACCACCTTCAGAGAGGGTGAGAGCCCGACACCACCTTGGCTCCAGGCTCCGGTTCATATTTATCTCGACCTCAGCTCACTCCCGAAGGAGGGTACTCCGGCTGCAGTGTATTGCTCACGGTTTGTCGAACTTCGTGCTCGACTTGCCGGTCACACCTTTATTTACACCGATGGCTCCAAAACTGACGATGGTGTCGGCTGTGCCTTTGTCGTCGGGGCCGCCACCTTTAAATACCGGCTCCTTGACCAATGTTCCAGCTTTACGGCCGAGCTTTTTGCTCTCCATCAGGCCGTTCAGTATGCCCGCCGCCACCGCCATTCATCGTATGTACTCTGCTCTGACTCACTTAGTGCTCTTCAGAGCCTTGGAGCTCCCTATCCGGTCCATCCCTTGATTCAACGGATACAGCAGTCCCTCCATTCTTTCGCTGATAATGGTTCTCCTGTCAGCTTTCTGTGGGTTCCCGGACATGTAGGAGTGCCTGGGAATGAGGCTGCAGATGCTGCAGCCAAGGCTGCAGTCCTCCAGCCTCGGCCAGCCTCCCATTGTGTCCCGTCATCTGACGTTCGTGGGGATGTATGTAAGAGGCTTGTGTCGTTGTGGTGGGATGCTTGGTCATCCCTCCAAGGAAACAAGCTCCGGGCAGTAAAACCGCTCCCAACTGCTTGGACAACTTCCTCCCGACCATCTCGGCGCGAGGAGGTCCTTCTGACCAGGTTGCGGATTGGGCATTGCCGGTTTAGCAACCGCTACCTGCTCTCCGGTGACCCAGCCCCGCAGTGCCCTTGTGGTCAGGTATTAACAGTGCGCCATGTTTTATTGTCGTGTCCCCGCTTTAGTCAATCTCGTGTTGCCCTGTCCCTGCCATCTACTTTACCGGATATTTTAGCTGATGACGCTCGAGCAGCTGCTCGTATTCTGCGTTTTATAACTTTAACTGGCTTGTCCAAAGACATCTAACCTTTTTACTTCTTTCATCTGCATCTTTGTCAGGTCTTTCTGGTGTCCCCCCCTCCCCTTGAGTTTTACTAGATTCCATGTGCTCTAACAACGGTGACTGGGCGCTAATGACCTCAGTAGTTGAGCGCCCTTAAACCCCACCAAAAAAAAAGGTTGAGGTGGTGGCATTCAGGGGTAGAAGCGCGAGACAAGGTAGATTGCAGGATTGTAAGTCACGCAGTTCGCACCTTGACAGGTTTGCAAAGTGAAAAGCGAGCACGAGATTTCTTGCTGTCACAAGAAGCAACGACATGGCCTCTAACAAAGTTACACCGACCCTCCGCAGCGCGCATGTCAATCACTGACTACGCCGTGCGCAGACACGCCCGGACGAACGGTGTCTTTATTTGGCGCAAAGTGCGTTAACACTACACGGAATATAGAGGAGTTACTAATAATTAAAATGGAAGAAGTGTATATGGACAGAATGTACGTAAATCTCTACACACTGACCTAAAGCGCTAGAGGTTAACTGAATGTTCCTGATCCAGTAGCTTTCTTCCGTGGAAGGCAACTCCCCACCCCCCACGAGTGCTGCCCGCTTTTCAGTTTGCAGACAGATTGCACCTTCTAACAATACCACCACTTGCAAATTAGATTAGAAATCAGGTTGCTCACGCAGCATATGTTCGCTTTATCGGGCAACAACAAAACTATTGACTGTGGATGGTATCGTCAGAATCGAAATAATGAGGTCGCTGTAAATAAGTCATTAATTTGGCACCTATCTTGAAACGATTCCCACGTAGATTTCGTCGAAGTCGTTATGGCTCATCTTGTTGATTCTACGGTGATTCCACTTTGGCTGCTAGAAGGTCCGGATCTGTATTTTAGCAATATTTGAAGACCTAACAATTGCGTTTTTCAGCAAATTCTTAATGATCAAATAATCCCATATCGGAACAATGACATGGTAGAAATAATTTTTGACTTGGTGTTCACGGTATACATTTTTAAAAAACTTCTTGTAAATTCACATATACTCCTTCTTAATTGTCACATCATCAAGAAAACAGTTTTGTATCAATCTTCACATATTTAATTTCCACTTTAACCAAACACAAGACTTGACTGCTCAGTGAGTTCTTGTTTATACAGTGGAGCTATTTTCAGTTCATTAAATGAGTACCTATTTGCGGCTGTTAAATGAGCGATCATGCAAGAAAGCTACGGCCGGAGTTGTGAGCTGTCTACCTTGATGAAGTGCTTGACCAAAGCGTGGCGGGCCTGCAGCGTGTATTTGACAATGTCGACTTCGTTGTCTCGACTATTACAGGCTGGAATACTCGCAGCACGAGTGGTGTTACAGCCACACGCGGCCTCAGCTCTCTCCTAACATACGAAGAGGCCCAGATCCTTCTTTCCCCTCTGCTACAGAAGTAGGTTAGCTAGTTATGGAATTTGAAATTTCAACAAGTCAAGCAATGCATTACATCAGATTGTCATCGATCTGACAAGGGAACCTCCCCATCGCACCCCCCCCCCCCCCCCCTCAGATTTAGTTATAAGTTGGCACAGTGGATAGGCCGTAAAAACTGAACACAGATCAATCGAGAAAACAGGAAGAAGTTGTGTGGAACTATGAAAAAAATAAGCAAAATATACAAACTGAGTAGTCCATGTGCTAGATAGGGAACATCAAGGACATGATGCGCTCAGGAGCGCCGTGGTCCCGTGGTTACCGTGAGCAGTTGCGAAACGAGAGGTCCTTAGTTCAAGTCTTCCTTCGAGTGAAAAGTTTTTTATTTTCAGTTTATGTGACAGTCTTATGTTTTCATCATGTTTTTGGGAGTTATTATCACATCCACAAGAAAACCCAAATCGGGAAAGGTAGAATCTTTTTACCCATTCGCCAAGTGTACAAGTTAGACAACATATTCCTGTCATGTGACGCACATGCCGTCACCAGTGTCGTATAGAATCTATCTGACGTGTTTTCCCGTGGAGGAATCGGTTGACCTATGACCTTGCGATCAAATGTTTTTGGTTCCAATTGGAGAGGCACATCCTTTCGTCTACTAATCGCACGGTTTTGCGGTGCGGTCGCAAAACACACATTAAACTCATTACAGTGAACAGAGACGTCAATGAACGAACGGACAGATCGTAACTTTGCGAAAATAAAAAAGGTAAAATTTTCACTCGAGGGAAGTCTTGAATCAAGGACTTCTCGTTCCGCAGCTGCTCACGCTAACCACGGGACCACGGCGCTCCTGAGCTTCTGCTGTACTTGATGTTGCATATGTTACGGATGGAGTACTCAGTTTGTATATTTTGCTAATTTTTTATAGTTCCACACAACTTTCTGTTTTCTCGATTGATCTGTGTTCAGTTTTTCAAGGCCTATCGACTGTGCCAACTTATAACTAAATCCGAGGGGGGTGCGATGGGGAGGTTCCCTTGTAAGCATGATGAGTCATGTTCCAGCAGACGCGTTGACCCCTTCCCCCCCCCCCGCCCCCACCCCCGTTGCAAGACACACTGTGGATGTGCGATTAGTGTTTCCACTCAGTGCAGCTTGCTCCAAAAGTGTAAGCAATCCCTGAATAAAGAGATGTATGCAGTCTGATCGACAATGGTGTGCTAACACTCTGGTCATTCAGTGATTGACCACAGACTGAGTATAAAAGACAAGATTTTAAACATGGTTGAAACAGCAGCTGTTGAAATTCTTCACGGTAAATGACAGCCAAAACAGCTGCAGGATAAAGATTTATTAAAATTCTTGACCAAGGTTTCGGTATATATAAATATACCTTCATCAGAAGTAAAAAATCTAAAATTACATCCTGCAATGGAGATTAATAAAACAAATGTGCCAAAGGCGTCGTCAATAGACATCTGGAACTTCCAGATTCAGCATCCGAATGTTATTTTCATGCTTAAATAGTTACACAAAACATGTAGCTAAAAATAGTATGCTTAACAGGTAGTTGACAGTCCATGTTTAGGCATAATGAGATGATACACCAGAATAGATCTGACAGACTATAACTACACAAAGCAAATGTTGACTAAAATACTATGCTAAGAAATGGAGATGTCTTAACTAATGACGACGCCTTTGGCACAATTGTTTTATTAATCTCCATTGTAGGATGTAATTTTATATTTTTTACTTCTGATGAAGGTATATTTATATATACCGAAACCTCGGTCAAGAATTTTATTAAATCTTTATCCTGCAACTGTTTCGGCTGTCATTTACCATTAGTACAAAAGGGTTCAGAAACTTTACAGTACAGTGTAACGTTTACCAATAGTCCCTTTCGCACCAACACCACTGATGTCTGAGTAACACAAGTTAATTCTCAATCACTGTTCATAGGAACGTATATTAAAACACTATTTTTAATGTGCAACTTTTTAGTTTTCCTGTGATACGGACACTTAGTCCTAGACAGAAAATGAACAGGACCTCTTTTTTTTTGTTTTTTTTGTTTTTAAGGAAATATAATGTAGTTTAATTTCATGTTGAAAAAAAATTTCGATAGAAGCCTCGGATTTAGTAAATCAGGAAAACAAAGTGACCCTGAAACATCCCTTCTCCCCTCACACTCCTGGCCGTAGGGATTTTAAATACGTTGTTAATGACACTTCCTCGTACCACTGTACAAAAATTTGCGACTATAAGATTTTCCCCTAATTTTTCTTTGACTAGTCAGCGCTAGGTAGACTAATCGCAAACAGGTATCGAACTTTCAGGTAAAATACAATATGGTTTAAAATCTGTCATTTGTCTTGGTGAAGCATTCACATAAGTCTAACACACTGCGCAAGCTTTCATATATAACGGAATGATGTGGGTGCAGATTGACATATCAGAGCACAAAGACTTTGATCAGTAGTCAGTAAACTCATTAAACACCGTGTCGCCGTCAGTTCGGCTCGCCTGGGTTATGCATAATGGAATTTGCTGCCTGCGCTTGCAATGTTTTACAGTAAACAAGCGAAATCGCGTAGCGTGTACAGTAAGCGTGACTGATGCGCCATATGGACGCAAATCAATAGCGTGGAACTGCTGATAAAGACATACATACCTGTGACCAGTGTCCACGGGCGTTAAGCTGGAAGCTTGTCTGACGCACCAAATTTAGGCGACCTCTCTCCTCAGGTGTTACTTACAAGGGAACCTCCCCATCGCACCCCCCTCAGATTTAGTTATAAGTTGGCACAGTGGATAGGCCTTGAAAAACTGAACACAGATCAATTGAGAAAACAGGAAGAAGTTGTGTGGAACTGTGAAAAAGTAAGCAAAATATACAAACTGAGTAGTTTATGGGAAGATAGGCAACGTCAAGGAGTCTGGGAACGCTGGAGCGCCGTGGTCTCGTGGTAACGTGAGCAGCTGCGGAACGAAAGGTCCTTGGTTCAAATCTTCCATCGATTAAGAAGTTTAATTTTTTATTTTCAGTTTATGTGACACTCTTATGTTTTCATCACTTTTTTGGGAGTGATTATCACATCCACAAGAAAACCTAAATCGGGCAAGGCAGAAGAATCTTTTTACCCCTTCGCCAAGTGTACAAGTTAGGTGGGTCGACAACATATTCCTGTCATGTGACGCACATGCTGTCACCAGTGTCGTATAGAATATATCGGATATGTTTTCCTGTGGAGGAATCGGTTGACCTATGACCTTGCGATCAAATGTTTCCGGCTCCCATTGGAGAGGCACGTCCTTTCGTCTATTAATCACAGTTTTGCGGTGCGGTCGCAAAACACACACTAAACTTATTACAGTGAACAGAGACGTCAATGAACGAACGGACAGATAATAACTATGCAAAAATAAAGAAAATAAAATTTTCACTCGAGGGAAGACTTGAACCAAGGACCTCTCGTTTAGCAGCTGCTCGCGCTACCACGGGACCACGGCGCTTCTATGCACACTTCGTCCAGGATGTTGCATATGTTGCGCATGGACTACTCAGTTTGTATTTTTTGCTTATTTTTTTAATAGTTCCACATAACTTCTTCCTGTTTTCTCAATTGATCTGTGTTCAGTTTATCAAGGCCTATCCACTGTGCCAACTTACAACTAAATCTGAGGGGGGTTGCGATGGGGAGGTTCCCTTGTAAGAGTCACTGTGACAGGAGCATCACAACACCAGGTACATCACTGTAGTTACGTCCAGGTCTCACTAGCGACCGCAGAAACGGCAGTAAAGACATCAGGCAACGCGTTTTGTTGAAGTTTAGAAACGTTGGACTGAATTAAAGGCGTGTCTTATTAACAGAGAAAGTTCTTGTCTAAAGTTTTCAAGTTCAGGTATGAGCCTCAACAATTTTTTGTCCAATTGAGTTTCGGAGTAATAGTATCGTCTGTAGAAGAGGATCCACATCACAACTTACGTGGCATTCCATGTTACTGCACGTAAACTAATTCATAACCTGTGGACAGTAACAGATTTTTTGCGTCTGTATAATGTCCAACAAGCAGTGAACTGTATCCTTGAAACTAAAGCTACGCACGGTTGTCGCTTTTATCCCGTAATGAGCAGTAACTTCACCGCAAGATAAACTGGCCAGAGTATATCATTTAAGAACTTCAGTGCCTAATGATGTTAACCGTAAGTAACACGTGTATTTTAATTGTAATGGTATATACGACTGATGATGGCTCATAAAAGTACGAGCTAGCTGTACCTGAACATCTGCATGTCATACTGAAGTCATATTAATGAAAACAGATGATTGAAATCGCTTTAGCGGGCAACTTGTTTCAGCTCCACAGCTCGTCACTAAACATTGCTATATTTATTACACCACGGGGCCAACCTTACCACGCCTAGACCCACAGCGTTGCTCGAATTTTAGGCTACAGCAAAAGAATCCAGCGAAATATCTCGAACACTGCTTCATTTCCCGTAACTAGGACAGAACTCGTTAGTAGTTCGTTACTGACACGTTGATTATCTAGAAACTGTTGAGACCTCTGATACGGTTCGTAGACTGCGGGAGTGCTGTGCTAAAGCTTGCTGATTGAAGCACCGACAGAACAATCTAGATCGGCCGTAGGAATTCCTTCTAGGTTTTCGTGTCTATAGGGCAGATTAGACACATTAGCAGTAATGGTTCGTGCTTAAGTATGTGGACAACCTTACGTCACGTGGAAATGACCACTAGATGGCACGAGAGGCGGGTTCTGAAAGGGGAAATTGTCAGGGAAGGAGTAAAAGCAGAACGGATACGCCAGGAGTGTCCAGTGGCTTCGAACGTGGACAGTCATTTAAAGTCACCTAACTGACGAATATTAGTGACATTTCAACCCTGCTAAAGCTGTCCAACTCGACGGATGGAGATGTCATTATTGCGAAGTGTCAACGTGAAGGAACAAGCGTACCTGCACAAAGGCTGGGCAGACGTCTTTTGACAAGTAGGGGTCGTCGAGCATTGAGGAGGATGGCTGTAAAAAAATCACATGAAATCAGTGGAAGAGATCAGTGGTGAGTTGCACTATGCTACCAGCACTGCAACTAGCACAATGGCCGTGTGTAGGGAGCTGAAAAGAACGAGGTGATGTGGTCAAGAAGCTCTTCATAAACCACATGTTTCTGCAGTCAGTGCTAAGTGACCCTTGAGCTGGTGCAAAGGGCGACGCCACCGGACAGTGGATGACTGATGAGTGATTTGGAGTGATCAGTCACGCTGTACCGTGTGGCAATCCGACTAGTTTGGTTTTGGCGAATGTCTGGCGAAGTTTACCTGCCATTACATGCAGTGCCGATAATGAAGTCTGGAGGAGGAGGAGGAGGAGGAGGAGGAGGAGGAGGTGGTGTTGCAGTATGAGCTTTTCGTAGTGTGTAGTCTTCTGAGTTTACGAAAGAGTCAAGAACAGAAGGATGTGAACACATTTTACTGTACGCTTCAGGAGCAGTTCAGACTATTTTATCAGCACGATAATGCACCCTGTCATGAAACAGTATCTGTGAGGTAGTAGGTCATTTATAATAACATCCTTCAAAAGGTCTGACCTGTCCAGAGTCCCAATGGGAGACGTTTGGGATGAGACAAAACTTGGACTTACATCCATACCTCAGCATCTAGCAGCGCTACAGTCTCTGGTTTCGTCTCTTGAGAAAGGATTGGCTGCCCTTCCAGAGATTGACACATCATTGAAAGCATCTGCAGCAGAGTTTAAGTCGAAGGATGGACAGAGCCCATAATAACGCCCATGAAAGTGTCTGAATACTTTGTATCAGCTAGTGTATTCCTCTCTGATATGAGCTTCGAGCCTCTCTTCAGACGTCAGAGGGCACCTACCTATTCTGACGGAAAGTCGTTCGTATAGACAAGTCCAAGACGTTAATTACTAACTAGGAGGTGCACTCAGTCTCGTGATGCCACTTGATGATCTACTCGACCGAATAGTAGCGGCTTCGGTCAAAGAAAATCATAACTGGGAGAGCGGTGTGCTGACCACACGCCCCTCCTATCCGCATTCTCACCTGAGGATGACACGGCGGTCGGATGGTCCCGATGGGCCACTGGTGGCCTGAAGACGGAGTGCTTTTTTTAAATTACTAACTAAACCCTTGTCCAAACAAAATAATCGGAAGTAGGGTCTTTCAGCAGTAGCTACCGTAACCAGAGTAAGTTGGCGATTATTTGCCTCGAAGTAATACTGTAGGGCTTAAAGAACCCGAGAAATGTTTCCAGAATGAGATTTTCACTCTGCAGCGGAGTGTGTGCTGATATGAAACTTCCTGGCAGATAAAACTGCGTGCCGGACCGAGACTCGAACTCGGGACCTTTGCCTTTCGCGGTCTAAGTGCCTTACGAACTAAGCTAACCAAGAAAGACTCACGACCCGTCCTCACAGCAGGTCCCGAGTTCGTCTGGGTCCGGCAAACAGTTTTAATCTGCCAGGAACTTGCAACCCGAGAAATGCGTTTGCACAATTTTCGCCTCAACATTGCGTGTTTCGTGCCTCTGGCGCCGTCGTGACACGCTAGCCCAAATCGCCGGTGGACTGGAGTATTGCGGCGGGTGTTTAAAGGGCGGCGCGGGCTCAGTGACCTAGGGCAGCGGCTGCGCCCCGCCTTCGATCCGCCCTGCCGTCAGGGGAGTCGGTCGGGTTTTCCGCAGCGCGGGGGCGCCCGCCACGTGGTCTCCCCGCGTGCCGAACTTCAGAACACTCTCATCGACTGCACCGCACAGTGCCGTCCTATAGCAGTAGTCAGACAGAAATTACATTGAGATTAGTGGTGACACTTGTTTCATAGGCAAATCGCCGTGCTCCAAGGGCTTATTGTCTGCCTAACGTTTCGTCTGCCAGCGCTGCCAGAAAAGTCTATCAAACTGAGGAAGGCGAACTGTTTATAAGTATCCACGCAACGGTGGCTTCGTGACGTCATGAGGCCACTGCCTAAAGGCCTGGCCAGACAGAATGCGGCCTGGCCGTCCGGCCTGTGGCCTTGAACCGCAGCCGGCAGGCCGCACCGTTGAATCGCTCGTTACTGTATGGCGGCGGTCACATACAGTGCGGCTCTGACGCACCGGCAGCCGGCCTGCCGCACCGGCTGCCGCCGGATTGTCACAGATTAGATTCGCCGCAAGCCGGAGCGGCGGCTTGCCTCTGTTGGAGCATTCAACTGCTCTGCTGTCACACTAGAAGCAGCGGCGTGAGGCGGTTTTTGTCTTGCAGCTCGTAGTGCATGCACACAGAAAGACTTGTAGAGGAGGTGAGAGAATATAAATTTTTGTATGACACGCGCGATTCTGATTTGGAGGTAGAATACTTTGTCCTCGATATACTCTTGACAGAAAGCTGAATAGTGTTGTCACTGTGACGTCCATAACTTCCAGTATCAACTACTGTCAACTCGGTAGTATGGATCAACGATCGCCAGGAGAACTAGCGAAAAGAACTGTTTGTAACAGAACTGGGATCCACTATCCTTCGGGCATTTTAACCTGATAGCCTTTCCGTCTGTGCTTCCAAGGCAGTTCGGAAACCCCCCAGTTCTATAAATCCTTCTTCAGATTTCTTCCACATCTCTGTTGTAGGAGTAGGAAAATACTTGGGCTGTAGAACAGTCCTTATTCCCTGGCACACTTGTTTCACAATATCCGAGACGGTTGAACGTCCTAACCGAAAAGAAAAAGCTATGGTCTGGTGACTGTCGCCTGTAGTCAAGTATCTGGAAAAGATTAAAATCAATTATGCCGATAGAACGAATAGATAAGTTAACGACCAATGATATGTTTGTTTAAATTCAATGACAATGTTATCAATACAATGAAACAAAACAGTCTATTAAGTAGAAAGTTCTCTCTAGCGGGACATACGGAACTAGATGTTACTATCGTTTGCTGTATTCGTAAACACTGCAGTTAAATTTATCACTCCACTCGTAACTACGTAGTGGGATAGCACCTTCTTCTGTCGAACCTTTCATATGATACAGCAAAACTGAAATGGAATAAATTATATGACTTCTGTTTGAAGCACAAACAGGCCACAAACGGTAAAACTTACCTCAAACAAACGGCTTGTCTGTGCCTTGTATCAATTGGCTTTCTCCAGTTCGTTGTGCACTTCTCGGTGCTACCTTTTTATCAGCCGATGCATTTCCTCGAAACATTCTCGCGACATACGAAAAGATTTGAAGAACCTATCTTCGTCAGACTCTAGATCAATAAATAGACGATGATATTCTCCTAAGCTTTCTCTCTTGTTATCAATGTCGTGCACCCAACATCTCCTCTTCTTGGTGCCATTTCGTGGCATCGCTAGTGCAAGCTACTCATTTCTGCAATTAAAAACGAAATAAAAAAAAGAACTCGCACAAAGACAACGTGTCCCGCGTGAAGATTCCAAATAGTTAACGCAAGCTTAATAATGGGTTTCGGCCCCTTCCACAGCTGACGCATCAAGAGTCGCTGCGGCCGGCCGGCCGTTGCCTGTGTGGCGAACCTCAACAGAAAAGGGACTGAAATTAGCCAAGTTGTGATAGATAAAACAAACAGCGGCAAATCTCCCTCACTACGAGCTATGTAACATGCCTCTGCACCACTACGTTATCAGGCCTGGCCAGACAGAATCCGGCCTGCCGCTGCGACGGACGGCGCAGCGGTGGGCCGGACGCCTCAGCGGCAGGCCGGATAGCGTAGTGGTGCAGAGGTATGTTACATAGCTCGTAGTGAGGGAGATTTGCCGCTGTTTTATCTATCACAATTTGGCTAATTTCAGTCCCTTTTCTGTTGAGGTTCGATACATGTACGTTTTAAATAGGATTGTAATTACGTAACTGACAGTAGTCTGAAACACAACTGTTAGAAAAGGGAATGACATGCGAAAGTGTAGTTTATTACGTCGCTTATGCGCTTTGTCCTGTACTAAAGTTTTCTTGACTGCGAGAATGTAAACTTAGGCGAGAGGATGTAAGCAGCCAATAACTTTAACCAAACCAAAACTGCATGAATTTACGTAACGCAAGAACTGAATCCAATGCAACGCTATAGATTTGAAATTCGCCCTGGTAATAAAACAAAACTTGATCAATTTGAAATTAATGGTCCCTGTGCTCACTGAATGCTATCCCTGAAATAATAAAGCGTCTTACCTTTATCTGCGCAATGGTAATGTTCTTAGCACTGCTCTCTGTTAGTACTTTAAATTGTATAGTTAACAAACAGCTGTTGTGCACGGCTGTTGCTTAGCATACATTGTAATTAAATCGAATATGACTGTGACAATGTCCAGAAAAATTTAGTCAAAAATGACATGGATCTGGGAACTGCTATTGACTTGAGGTAACAATATGGCGCTGATTTTAAAACTCGTATTTTGACTCTTTGAAAATTAATAATGCTCAGAGTTAACACTCAAAAGCGTTCTGAAGAAATTGGTTAACATAGAGCATAGATTCGTCAGGAAGTATTTGTATCGAGTGTCGTAATGTATGGAAGTGAAACGTGGACGATAAATAGTTTCCACAAGAAGAGAACTGAAGCTTTCGAAATGTGGTGCTACAGAAGAAAGTTGAAATTAGATGGGCAGATGACATAGGTAATGAGGAGGAACTAAGTAGAATTGGGGAAGAGAAATTTGTGGCACACCTTGACTTGGAGGGATCGGTTGGTAGGACATATTCTGAGGCAGCAAGGATCACCAGTTCAGTATTTGAGGGCAGCGAGGAGGGTAAAAATCGCAGAGGGAGACCAAGAGATGAATACACCAAACACATTCAGAAGGATGTAGGTTGCAGTAGGTACTGCGAGATGAAGCAGCATGTACAGGATAGAGTAACATGGAGAGCTGCATCAAACCAGTCTCTGGACTGAAGACCACAAGAACAACAAACTGATTATACATTAACAATTTGCTTTACAAAGTCATTGGACGTGAGTGCTATACATTCTCAGTCATCACTTGCGAATGCGCGCATTGCGTTAGTAACAAAACAACTTTCTTTACGTTAATTATTTCCAATTTCTGTTGAGATTGCTTTTACAGTTAGCACACATCATAGTATCTTGCAAATAAAAAACCATTACTGCCCGTAGCGAGTAAGTGTATATTCAGCACACATCAGATAAATCTCTCCACCGAAAGTTACTTAACACTAACTTAATACCTTGAATCAGCGACCTCTGTTGAGCAGCGACGCTACTACACAGTCGATACATTTGACCATCTCTGATTCAGTATAATTCAATTCTTACATAACGCCAATTAATTTATCCTGAGTTTATACCTTTTGGGTTGATTCTGAGCTTCTGTATTTCTATGGCCTGTCTACATCCTAGCATAGTAATAATTAGATCTTGATAAAACCACAGAGTTAGGGGAACGAATTTGGTTTCCTGGTCCCAGAGCATGGTCTGTTACTGCTGGTTTATCCGCCTTGCCCAAGCGACAATTGCTCCTGTGTTCCTTAAGATGAGTGTCAATTCTTTCTGCGGTTCCTCTGTGCACTTCACTGCCAGTGCAATGGGTTATATATTTATACTCTGCTGTGGCAAGTCGTGGATCTACGTCCTTTGCAGTAGTTAGATACTTGCAACTCTCTTGCTGGTATAAACATTGTATCAATACTGTGAGAACTCAGCTGATGCGTTCTTTGGCAGTTTTTACGAATGGAGGGAAAACTTTCCTTGTAGTTTGCTCTTTGTCATTAGCTCTGGCCATTTTAGTGTGTACTGCTCTATTTATCTCCTTCTCAGAAGAGCCGTTTCTTCTGAAGGCAGTTCTTAAACGGCAGAGCTCTTTCCCACGTTACTGGGGTTCAGATTCTTTTACCCGGGTCCACCAATGTTTTGACGACTCCTCCTTTGTACTGGAGATGGTGACTGAAGTTCCTGTGCAGGTATCTGTGGGTTTTGACTTTATGTAGACCTCATGGCCGATAGGTTTCGTCGGGTTTTCTAAGTACTTGATAAAGGCCACATTTCATGTTTGGAGTTCAACACTGAATTTAACAGATTTAATACTTCAAAAAATTAGGAATTCTTATATCCATGCAGCCATATTACTGAAGTATCATCCACATACCGAAACCGACAAGAGGTAACCATCTTGAGGTTCATGCTCTTCTGTCCGTGTTTGCTTACAAATAATTTGTTTTTGAAGAGGGTCCACCTTGAGCAACACAGTTTGTCATTTTACTTCCGGATATGTTTCGCTGAAGTTTCAGCACTTAGTGCTTTTCAAACAGCGAAGTAAAAGTTACTCAGTGCAGGCTTTCACGGTGAAGATAATGGGGAAACGAGAAAGTGACAAACTGAAACAAAAAACCGCAATAAATAACATAAAAATCCAGGAAATCCACAGTATGTGATAACAAGAAAGACAATAAAAACCCATTGATGTCATAACTCTAACGAAACATGTCTGGATAGTAAAAATAGTTTTGCTCAAGGCGGACCCTCTCCAAAAAGAAATCCACCAACAAGACGGTTTCTCCTGAGCTCTCTGGAGGGTTGAGTCTTCAAATTTTTCCTTGTAAATAGTTCCTCTTTGACAATATAACCGCTTTCAAAGTCGTTAAAGTCTCTGATTGAAGACGAAACGTTACGCAGAGAATGCTACCTTGGTCCACAGCCTTATGCGCATAAGAGATGTCAGCAATAACAAAAAATAGTGTCGCCTGTCAACGAAATTCGGCCAGTTTCGTCGATGATATAAAAATATAAATGCTCGTAACTTGGTGGGTGACCACACGTCGGTCAGTGGTCCTGGAACTATTATTAAAAATGTCACGTATCGTAGTGATGCACTCAACGTAAAAAGCCTGAAATTTTAGTCTCAGAACTGACGATAGCAAATACTGTATTGTAGCTAGGAATATTACTGAAACATTTGATATCTCTTTGTTTTGAAGTGATTCCTTGATACAGCACGCTGGAATTAAATTTTGTGGTTAACAGCGGCAAATTAACTTTCCCTTTACAACACTAAGCGAACTCCGTAGTATCAAGCAACCGCAGATGCAAAAGTTTTGAGTTACAAAATCACCACTGTAAATTCATCAAACCACATTTACAGCTCCCAAAACTAATTGGAATAAAGTTCAGTGCATATTTAACTGTATCTTTCAAAACAATAAAAATATCAGTGTTAGCTTTAATCCTGTTACTTAGTCTATGCAGAAAATATGGTTCTAAAGCTTTCTTTCAAACCTACCCATTAGCACTCACCTTAGAGGCATGGCCTAAAAATAGTTTCCGTATTATAAGGGAAGTTTTAGATACTCAAAATTAAGAGGCAGAAAATTAGGAACTTGCTTCAAATTTTGTGGTAACGGTGGAAAAACTCGGTTCACTTTACTCTTAGAGAAAAGTGAGCGAAAAAAAGACGCCAATAATGAACGTTATGTACAGTTTTTGTTGACATCCCCCCCCCAAAGGGCTTAGCTCCTATGTTTAATTTTCCACTGCTGACGTCAATGATAGCAGGTCGTAGAATTGTAGGTGCGTACTGCGTAGTATGCGCATGTCACTGTAAGTTAACCGTCTACGACACTTCCACATGAACGTCTCTAGAATGTGATTTCACGAAACTGGAATACTTTTGTGCCATTCCGAACACATTTCGTAATCTGTATGAGGGTAGAAGTTAGGGGCAGTGTGATAGACATAAGGAAACATTTCTCTCCAGAGTATGTCTTATTCCTTTCCCCTCTCTTAACTGCTACATACATTCTTTTTTGGATACATCTATGGAAAAGTACATTTCGAATTGTTTCATTGGTCTGCTTGTATCAGTAATATAAAAAATCGGTACTTAATTTTTCGATGTTCACGTATTATTATTATTATTATTATTATTATTATTATTATTATTATTATTATTATTATTATACCAGCCTTGAAAGCCAGCATTTTACGTAGATTCACACTTCTGCAGGAACACTTGGAGGTGCACAGCAATGTTGTCACTCATACACAAACTCGTGATCTTCCATTTCATTCAGCACTATCAAACTCGGAAATTGCCAAATGTACGAAGGCGGACATGTCATCAGTGTGTTGTTGATGAATGTACTAGGTTTTCATTTGAGTATACAAATTTTAAAGAGGGTATGCGTAAAGTTTGCGAAAATATATTTCGTGACGACGGTGCCGAATCTTCTGCATGCAGGAAACATTTTTTAGTTAAATTTAGGTGAATACATTATGTGAACCAGGTCTTGAGAATGCATCATTTTCCATTTACTCCAAACAAGAACTTTCGAAGTTTTCTAACACGAACTAATTGAAGTTAAATGGACGACTGATGCCGCATTCGCGAGCCAAAACTGTAGCGTTCGTCTGTTTGGTATGGTTGAAACAAAGCTCTGTTTATAATTAATCTTGTTACGTTTTCTGATCAAATGTATCAAAATAATATTCCTGACACACGAGGTGACCAAACTTGTCAGTTTGGAAGATAGTGATACAAAATACACAACCGGAGTGTTGCAATAGCTATAAGATAATGAGGGAGGAATTTATTTTATGCGATTAAGACTGAGTTCCCGAGGTGAACTTCCTTTGGTTTGCGTTATAACAGCCTTTTTACTGTCAAAACTTACAGTAAAATTTTGCTGTGCAAGTACTTAAACGGCAAGCATTGAGCTGAATCGGCCTGCGCATATTTTCGCGATTATTATGTACTTTCTTTACTTCCGTAGCTCACACATGCGAAAGTACACTGTTGCTGTCTTTACGTAATGCTGTCTCATCTCGTATAACGATTTTTTAAAAATAACTTCATTCTCTCATTGTTTCCACGATGCGCGGTGAATGGTCGACGTTTTCTTTGTCTTAGGATGATTTTTCTGTTTAGTTTCTGACTGTCCAGACAGAAGAAAGTGAAATTTTAAAAAATTCTGGTCCATGCCAGTTATGTTGTTGAAATAGCACTGACGAGGTAACAGCCTGATCACTGACTTCACACGTGCAGCTGGGCTGGGCTGAGACTTGATCAGGGCGCGCAAATAAACGTCAACGTTTCCACTTCGTCTACGAAACAGTGCGTCACGTAGTTTGCATTGACTCACATCGCAGACTATACGCGGATTCTAACCGCGGCTGCGAACATAGCCAAGGAAAATTAGCTCGAAAAAAAAAGCCTCGCTGACTAACAAATATGCACAAGCTAGAAATTTTAATCGACGTGAGACCTCCCAAATACTGATTGGATGAGTTTGCGACCGTTTTCGGGATGTGCTATGCTTCAGAGGCGCAAAAAACGATACTTTTGGACTGTATTCAGTTTCTCGCTTGTAACTCGAAAGCGATACATCCTATAGAAAAATACGGAAACATTAGAATAAAAGCATAAAATTTTGCGTAGAATTGGCTACTTTAAAGTTAAAATCGTTTCAGCCGTTTAGCAACATCCATCGTCAAAGATCGGCAGTTTTTACAACTTGACGGAAAAATGAGTTACGCTCATTCCACCGCCTTTAACGCAAAAACGGCTACTCCACATAAAAGGTCTCATGCACGAAAATTGTACAGCATCGAATTCTGCGAAAAAGTAGTCAGTAAACCTTAAAATTCACACCTTTGCGATTATACGAGAGTATTTGTGACGCTAAATTCCTTCTAAGACTTTTTTGTGAATTCATTTTAGAACTACGAACCATCCACATTAATCCAAATACTCAAATTTTGTCAGTGTAGTTAGCCACCAACGTACCTAGATAGGTAACTCTAATTTACTCAGGGGACCCGTGCGAACTTCACCACATGTATGGTTTTAAATCATCACAGTATTCGGAGGTGTAGTCGCTTTGATGAGGGTAGTTGTGGCAGTGAAAAGTCTTCAAAAATGTACCGAACGACGTGAAATAACCATGAATTAATGCTTCGCCCTTGTAGGTACATATCGGTGCACATGCTTGCGACCAAAATCCTTTACAGAACATAATACCTAGGTGTAAAAGATATTTTACGTAAGAATGTAATCTTCATGTACTCCTGTTTTTCATCTTCTTTAAGAGGTAAAAGTGTCGATTTAAGTACGCTTCACAAGGCTACAGAATATTGTCCGTGAGTAAAAACTGGTCTTGCTAAATAAAATCCTTTTGGCCAAGATAAGTGTCTTACGTCACTATTTTCCTCACAGTTTTAGCCCAAAATCGGTAGGCAGTGTCAGGAGCCGGTTAAACATAGTAATACCCCTACAAGCCGTGAAATGTAAAAGCGTGATGAATGGTGACCAGGCTGTCAGTCATAATAACATGAATTCACCGTAACAGTTAGTCATACTTTCAATGGCGACGGAATAACACGCGAGACGAGAAAATCGGGTCACGTTAATGTCAATGTTAAAACCACAGGCAACACAGACTTCGTCCTCGACGGAGGACTTGTCTTACACCGGGTTATGTGGTGGCACAGTGATGAAGTGTTTCCCTCCATCCTCGAAAAGGGCGTGAACTACGTCAAAAAACGCTTTAGGATCAACTGCACCAGAGACTGATATACCCTGAGGAAGCAGCTGAGAAAAATAAAATCTGTTGTAAGCGTCGGAAGAGCCCGCACTGCGTCATCAGCTTGTTTTGATGAGACAATGTCACCAACTCTGCCAAAAGAACGTTTCTTACTAAACGGACTTAATAAGAAACGCCTTAACAGTGTTGGAAAAATTACACGGTGGAGGGTACCATGTCAGGCTGGCCATAGAGGACACGTGTTGTTGGCACAGCCGTAGGAAAGTCGAATGTTCGTCCTGATGACCGACTATATAAACTGAGGAGCCAGAGAAACTGGTACACCTGCCTAATATAGAGTAGGTCCCCGCGTGCACACACAAGTGCCGCAACATGACGTGGCGTGGACTCGAATAGATTCTGAAGTAGTGCTGAAGGGAAGTGACACCATAAATCCTGCAGGCTGTCCATAAATCCGTAAGAGTACAAGGGAGTGGAGATCTCTTCTAAACAGCGCGTTGCAAGGCATCCCAGGTGAGCTCAATAATCGTGTCTGGGGAGTTTGGTGTCCAGCGGAAGTGTAAAACTGAGGAGCGACTCTGTAGAAATTCTGGACGTGTGGGGTGTCGTATTGTCCTGTTAGAATTGCCCAAGGTAGCCGAAATCCACAATGGACATGATTGGATGCAGGTGATCAGACAGGATGCTTCCGTGTCACCTCTCAGTCGTATCTAGACGTATCAGGGGTACGATATCATTAAATGCACACGCCCCACACCATTACAGAGCCTCCACCAACTCGAACAGTCCACTGCTGACATGAATGGGTCCATGGATTAATGAGGTTCTCCATACCCATACACCTCAATCCGCTCGGTACAATTTGAAACGACTCTTCCGACCAGGCATCATGTTTCCAGTCAACACCAGCCCAATGTCGGTGTTGACGGGCCCAGGTGAGGCATAAAGCTTTGTGATGTGCAGTCATAAAGGGTACACGAGTGGGGCCTTCGGCTTCGAAAGCTCATATCGATGTTTCGTTGAATGGTTCCCACGCTGACACTTGTTGATGGTCCAGCACTGAAATCTGGAGCCGTTTGTGGAAGGGTTGCACCTCTGTCGCGTTGAACGATTCCCTTCAGTCGCCGTTCATCGCGTTCTTACATGATCTTTTTCCGGCCGCCATGATGTCGGAGATTTGTTTTACCGGATTCCCGGTTCGCGCGACTGCTACGGTCGCAGGTTCGAATCCTGCCTCGGGCATGGATGTGTGTGATGTACTTCGGTTAGTTAGGTTTAAGTAGTTTTAAGTTCTAGGGGACTTATGACCTCAGTTGAGTCCCATAGTGCTCAGAGCCATTTGAACTTGTCTTACATAGGCGTTACGAACCGCAGCGCCGCGTTGCGCCTGTTCGCATTTTTCTGTATTTGAATAAGCATGTCTACACAAGTTTCTTCGTAGCTTCAGTGTAGCTCATTCTGAGCCTGAAGAACCTATCACCAATAGCTTATTTATGAAACCTGAGGCAAGGGTGGAGTTGTGGGTTTGTACAGGGGTGACAGCTCGAAACCTTTGAATAAAATTCATCTGCAATTGCTTTAGAGAGCATCATCGAAAACTAGCTCCAGTTCGGCATGATTTTTCCCGCACGAAAGCCGCCGCTCACCAGCTCGCCGCTCTAGGTCTACTGGCAGCTTCATATCTGGAGGAACAATCAACTGGATTTACCGAGATGGGGACTTTCACCACTCTTACGCGTTACCATACTTCCTGGTTAACGTCACGGACACGATGAACTTCACATCTAGGGGCAGATCACCGCCGTCTACTGCCTTAAGGGGGTAGGACGTCAAACGGGCTGACTTGGAGCAGGAGAGGCACCACACAACATTTTCATTTCCACTGTCTATACTTTTACAAATAAATTCATGAAACTTTGTCAACACGACCAGGAAGGATTCAGGATTCAAACTCATAACAATGAAAGTTCAGAAGTATAAGAAAATATATTTTTTTTACATGTGAAATTTCATTTTTTCACTTACTATTGGCTGCATCTGTTGCTGTAGGTACACTTTTCTTCACAAGTAAGAGATGAATTTTGCACAACATACAAACCATACTTACAGGTGTATAAAACTCTAGAATTTACTTAATGAAAAAATGAATGAGCTGTTACATTTTAAACTTCATGTTTAGAAAAAACTCAAATTTTATGGTTAATTATCTCAATTTTTAGCACAGTTTTTAATAGATTTGGGAAATTGTAGAGTTTCAGACATCTGTAAGTATGGTTTGTATGCTGTGCAAAATTCATCGAAGAATCTCCCTTACTTATGAAGAAACGTGTACCTATAGCAATGAATGCAGCCAATAGTAAGTGGAAAAAATGACATTTCACATGTAAAAAAAAAAATATTTTGTTATGTTTCTGAACTTCCACTGCTATGAGCGTGAATCCTAGAACCCTTCCTGGTCATGCTGACAGTTTTATGAATTTATTTTAAAAAAAGTATAGACAGCGCAAATTAAAACGTCCTGTGGTGCGTCTCCTGCTCAAAGTCGGCCAGTTTCACGTCCTACCCGCCCTTAACCGGCAATCCACCAGCCTTCCAACACGATGTGGACGGTGTTACACAGCCGGCAGGAGGCGTGAAGTGATGCGTCGCGGCGTGGCGGCGGCGCTGGCTCCGGAAATAGCCGGCCGCGTGGCTTGGCTGCCGGTGCCCGTGTATGTGCGCGACCCCCGCCTGTAGCGTCGCCACGGCTGACGTGTCTGGCCTCTAGCGGCGCGCCTGCCTGCCCGCCAGCCTGCGCTGCGCTTTCGACACCGGAGCAGAGCGGCTCGGGGCGGTGACACGGCCAGAGCCGTGCCGCGGCTGGAACGAAACGGACGGAGCGGAGTGGAGTGTCTCCCAGCGACAGAATTAGACGCCCGGCCAGGGACGCCTGCGTGGCCGCTTGCGTGGGCGGGCGGCGGTTGCCGGCCAAGCACCCGGGGGCTCGCTACTGTCCCCACAGTATTGTTTACCATTTTGCTTCCCTGTATCATACACTACTGGCTATTAAAATAGCTACACCACGAAGATGACGTGCTACAGACGCGAAATTTAACCGACAGGAAGAAGATGCTGTGATATCCAAATATCAGAGCATTCACACAAGGTTGACGCCGGTGGCGACACCTACAACGTGTTGACACGAGGAACGTTTCCAACCGATTTATCATACACAAACAGCAGTTGACCGGCGTTGCCTGGTGAAACGTTCTTCTGATGCCTCGTATGAGGAGGAGAAATACGTACTATCACGTTTCCGACTATGATAAAGGTCGGATTGTAGCCTATCGCGATCGCGGTTTATCGTGCCGCGCCTAGATATCCAATGACTACTGTTCGCAGAATATGGAATCGGTAAGTTCAGGAGGGTAATACGGAACGCCGTGCTGGATCCCAACGGCCTCGCATCACTAGCAGTCGAGATGAGAGGCATCTTATCCGCACGGCTGTAACGGATCGTGGAGCCACGTCCCAACAGATAGTGACGTTTTTAAGACAACCGTTTGCACAAACAGTTCGACGACGTTTGCAGCGGCATGGACTATCAGCTCGGAGATTGTCGGTGCGGTTACCCTTGACGCTGCATCACAGACAGGAGCGCCTGCGATGATATATTCAACAACGAACGTGGGTGCACGAATGGAAAAACGCCATTTTTCGGATGAATCCAGGTTCTGTTTACAGCATCGTGATGGTCGCATCCGTGCTTGGCGACATCGCGGTGAACGCACATTGGAAGCGTGTATTCGTCATCGCCATACTGGCGTATCACCCGGCGTGATGGTTTGGGGTGCCATTGGTTACACGTCTCGGTCACCTCTTGTTCGCATTGACGGCACTTTGAACAGTGGACGTTATATTTCAGATGTGTTACGACCCGTGGCTCTACCCTTCATTCGATCCCTGCGAAACCCTACATTTCAGCAGGATAATGCACAACCGCATGTTGCAGGTGCTGTACTGGCCTTTCTGGATACAGAAAATGTTAGACTGCTGCCCTGGTCAGCACATTCTCCAGATCTCTTACCAATTGAAAACATCTGGTCAATGGTGGGCGAGCAACTGGCTCGTCTCAACACGCCAGTCACTACTCTTGATGAACTGTGGTATCGTGTTGAAGCTGCACGGGCAGCTGTACCTGTACACTCCATCCGAGCTCTGTTTGACTCAATGCCCAGGCGTATCAAGGCCGTTATTACGGTCAGAGGTGGGTGTTTTGCGTACTGATTCCTGAGCATCTATGCATACAAATTGCGTGAAAATGTAATCACATGTCAGCTGCAGTATATTTGTCCAATGGATACCCGTTTATCTGCATTTCTTCGCGGAGTAGCAATTTTAATGGCCAGTAGTGTGTATTGGTTTCAGGCGGTCGACCACCAGTTCGTCTTTTGTGCCAACCTCATCTCGAAGTAGCGGTTGCACCCAGCATCTCAATTACCTGATTCGTACACTGACGAAAAACAATTGCAACGCTAAGAAATAATTATTGCCTAGTAATGAGACTTCGGCAATATATTTGTCTAGGTAACGTACAAAATTTAAGTCATTAAATTTGGTGTCCCTCATAGCTCGTGCGCCGACTAGAATAACGTTCAAACTTAAATCCTGGTAACCTGCCATTGTAGCAACAGTAACTGATGTAAGAACTACGCCAGACAGTTGCCTTATGTAGGCGTTGCCATGTTCTGCCTGTTTACATCTCTCTGTATTTCAATACGCATTTTTAAGTAACAGATTTGTAACAGTTGTCACTGCTGTTAGTTTCTCCTACAGGCGCAGTAAGGAGAGCCACAGCCATAGCAGGAAGGAGAGCCACAGCCATACGCCGAACTCTATGGTATTCCCTTTCGTTAATGCCACGTGGCCGTCCGCAGCCCGGTATGTAGCAACTATACATTCTCGTGACCACCGCTCCCATCAATCATGTACCGTGGCTGTGTTCCTGACAGCTGTTCCTGCAACATCGTAGAAGGGACGTCCAGCTTGTCGTAGCTCTACTGCACGACCTCACGCAAACTCATGAGGTGCTGATAATGCCGTGTTTGTCGCCTTAAAGGCTTTCTTGGCTGCCAAATCTCAAGGGTAACTAATGTTCCTACCGCTACTGCTTGTATTTCAAGCAAACCTTACTCGCATCCTCACAGCGGCCACACTAGCGCCACTCTTATGGAATTTGAGCCAAATTTTAATGTGTGTCTCCCAGATGTAAAAAGAAACACACCTACCAACTTCAGTTTGTCGCACAGCAACCTGTTAGCATTGAGATTTTCCCTCGGTGCATAATCCAACCCGTTTTCCCACACAGTTTCTACCGTCTACACTCACCTCTACCACCATCGACCTTCTTCTGTCATAACACATGTCATTCCATCACGTCGTCCGTGGCAGGGTTTCGTGTCCCTTTCCTCGCAGATTCTGCAGAGCAGCTCACCTTTCCTCACTCCGCCCATCTTACTATCTGTAGAACATGCCGAACGCTTCGATTCTCTTCGTTGTTTTCCCGCTGTGCATTATTCACAGACATAAAATGTTGTGCTGCATACGTACAGCATCATAAATTTCTTCCTCAAATTGTTGTTAGCACTAAACTTATTTTGATGAGGAATGCCCTCTTCGCCTGTGCTACTGTTCATAATCTCCATGTTTCCTCACTCATGTGTTATTTTCCTCCAAGGTACCAGAATTCCTTGACTTCGTAGTTCCCAATGTTGACGTTTATTAATGGCATTCCTGCTACTCCTGATTGCTTTTGGCTTTCTTCGGTTTACGCTCAGTCCATATTCTGCTGTCATTGGACTGCTCGTTGCATCCAATAGGACCTATAATTCTTCACTTTCACTGAAGGTAACATAAGAATCTTACCACTGATACCTTTTCACCCTGGATTTTAATCCCACTCCTGAACTTCACTTCTGATTGTCACTGCTTCTTCGCTATATAGGCTGAACAGCAAGGCCGAAAGACTGCATCCCTGTCTCTTACAGCTCTTATAATCCGAGCACTCTGTATTTGATTTCCATCACCATTCACTCTTCATTCTTGTACATATTCTACATTACCCGTCTTTCCTTCTAGCTCACTCGCACTTCCCTCAAAATTGCCAACATTTTGCACCGTTTACATCGGTCGAAACACTTTCTCGTCGTAGACAATCCTAGCAGTGTACCTTGATTTTTCTCGCTTTCAATATCAACTGCAGTATCAGAATTGGGTTTCTGCTTTTTACCTTTCCTAAAGTAGAAAAGATCTAAACTAGCCTCGATTTCCCTTTTTCACCTCTAGATTATTATCAGCAACTCCGATGCGTGAGTTGTTACGCTGATTCTGCGGTAGATCGTGCACTTACCTCCTCGTTATCTTCGGGAAAGTGTGGATGACTGAAAGCTTTGACGTTACATCCTCAGTCCAAGATTCTGCAAACAAACTTGAATAGCAGTTTGGTTGTCACTTCCGCTAATGACCATAGAAATTCCAAAATGTCATCTACTTCCAAGTTGATTTAAAGTCTTCGAAAACTGCTCAATTCGGGCTCTGATTTATTTTCAATCGCGTCAGCTGGTTCCCCTCGTAAAAGCTTTCTTTGCACACTTTCCACAGATCCATTCTCCTCTCCTCCTTAATTTCACAGAATGTTTTTTATTTTTCTGTACGCTGAATCAGTCGTTCCGGCGACCATTGTTTTTGGATTACATAAATTCTCCTGAGACACTTTTGATTTAGATTGCCTGCAATTCCAATTACTTCATTACTAAATGACTTAAGTTGCTGTATTCCTGTTTCTACCTGAATATTTTTGTGTTTCTTTCGTAGACACATTGAAGTACTTCTTTTTCCCAAGGTTTCTTCGCGGTTACCTTCCTCCTACCTGTGTTTGTTTTTCCAACATAAGTGACTGCCCTTATTAGAGATGCCTGTCTTCAAATTAGCTGCTTACTGCAGCCTCAGAACTTGACAGGCATCACATCGTTCTTCAGTAATTCAGTATGTGAGTTCGACGTTGATTTTTCAGAACGATTCTCTTAAACTCCAGCCTACTGTTCCTCTCCAGTAAATTGAGATCTGCTACTCAAGTTAATTAATTTACGTTGGCCAGTCACCATCTGCTACGTCAGAATACTCTCCTGCCATCGTTAGCATGCAAATCGTGTGCTACGCACGGTACACCTTCTGAAATTCTCATATTGAAGTTGCTAAGTGGAGGTTTGCGAGGCTACGGATGTGTCGGCGGATACCCGCAGTAATATTGACTCTGCGGATGAAAACCTGCACCGATGCAGATGTCCGCGTACACCTGCCGATAGCCGCACTAACAGTTACTTTGTGGCTAAAAGTTAATCGGGAGTGTCGGCACCGATGTTCTCGCGAATTTTTGCGTTACACCCGATTTATAACGGTTATTGTTTAGTTCATTATTGTTACACAATCGTGTGTAGTGCCGCTGTATTGATTGTACATGCCATGTCCTTCATAGGATAGATGGGTTTCCTTTACATCTGCGATAGCTGAAGAGTGACACGGCGAACTTCCTGGTTTTGAGCGCAGTCGCATGTGGTGAAACTTTCGTCATAGCGGCAACTGCCTTATGTCTGAATCATTCCTGTTTCCTGTCGAGTAACAGAGGTCACTAGAGCAGTTACCCAGAGCTGCCACAAAGAGAGATGTAATCTTTTGACGTCCTACCCACTGAAGTCTTCATGATCTGATTTCCGTTTCTCATTCGACATAAATTACATTCAGTACATCACAGATTGTGTAAATCTTTCTTCAGTGCGTTCTCAACTACACCATACAACGACTGTTACATTGAAGTGTAGCACGTTCAACAGTATTTCACATTGTGGCGAATTAACAAACATTGGGTAAATTACATTGCTAACAATTTACAGCATGTACCAGACGACAAATTATAACGCGTCTCAATTTGACTTTGTAGTGTCGAGAAGATACTCTGCAAAAAAATCTCACAATGTCCGTTTTATTAATTGCGATGAAGTTGTAACTTGAGAAACGTCTCAAGAATGTGACACACTGATGTATTAAAATGTGTTCATAAACGGCAACTGCGTTCCCCTTCAGTGGTCTGTAAATTAAGAGGTCTGTCTTCAGGAGACGAAAAATCACTCGGCGCGAGCTTAGCGGCGTAACTCTGGCGCGTCCAGCAAAGTGGTTTATAAGACTGGACTTGTGGACAGCTGTGGTCCTGTCACACGACTCGTCGTGATGCTGTCACTGAAGTCTTAGGAATCGACTGCTCTGATACTTAAAGGTGCGGTAGCAAGTGCACTATCGGTATCTCATTGATTCAGACTATACACTTGAGTCTTCAACCTAAATTTCCTTACATTAAACGCCGGTTCTCTTGCAACGTAACACGTTTCAGACTATTGTTAAACATGTACCTAGTGTTGTCATGCGAAATTTTTCGCTTCCTTCCAAGGTATTAAGCTTAACGTTGCTCCCATTTGACACTGAGAACTACATTTTATGCGCACTGGCACATGTTTTGCTGCCTGAGGAGGAGGAGGAGGAGGAGGAGGAGGAGGAGGAGGGGGGGGGCAGCTTCCTCGAAGGTGGATACGGGCGTGCAATTGTTGCAGAATGTTAGTGTTGTGCTTCATTCTGTTAAGCGGTGATCCTGAGAATATCCAAAGTGCATTTTCCTCGATAGCCATACTGGCAGAAGCTGTGGACGTGCAGCGCCAGAATACACACAATTTCAACGTATCACAGACTCAAATATTGTAGATTTGTCGAACTGCGTCTGAACGTTCATAGATTCTAAAACCTTGCTAAAAATCAATGAAAATCAGGCACACCAACTTGAATTAGTGAAACCTCTACAGTCACAGAGTTTTTGTCCGTTTTCTTGTTGCACTCGGAGAAACTGTTAAACGGACTGAATTGGAAACTGTACCCCACTGCCTTCCTTGAAGTGGCTTTGGACGTTGGTAGAAGTGTAGACATAATATAACATCCGTACTCAGATAAACTTTGGCTTCCACGGAAAAAATAGTTTGCGTAAATTAACACATCTCGCCTAGACAATGTAGAATATCCCTTGCCTCCGACCCTTCTGTTTTGAGTTGGCTACTTTTGCGAGGTTCCTTTAAACTTCGTGGGTATAATTGTGCACAAGAATTGATAATACAACGTCCAAATTCACAGTCTGATACTGGAATGAGGAATTCACTTCTCATAATTGCGTTGATAGGTCAATTTGAATGAGATTGTTTCGGGGGTTGGACGGCGTCACATTGGAACACACACACTATTAAAACCGCTGTTTCCAGCGCAGTGGTACACTGCAGGTGACCTAAACAGCCCTGAAGAGACTTAAAGGACAGTCGAAACGTCTTACTGTGAAAATAACGCTGCGTGATCCCAAAACGGTTTTCTTCAAGCACACGTTGTTTAAAAAAATGAGCGCGCCGCATTATTCAGCGGTTCATAAAATTCCAATGCGGCTAGTTAGCGGCTAGTTAGAATAAATTATCAGGTTGTGATCGTTCCTGTTGCGTGAGCTAAAACGTACTTCTTTCTTTCTTTCTTTCTTCCTTTCGTCATATCAGAGGCGGCACGTGAGAAAAAGATGTGGGTAGTCGCGACATACGCGCTCAGACCATTTACCTCAAAAGAGAGAATATGGCGATGTAATTATTTCGAATGTAAATGGGATGATAGCAAGAAAGGGGGGGGGGGAGGGGAGGGGGAGATCTCCGCTGCCTTTCCGTTCCATGAAAACTCCAGCAGCCTACTGTTATAATCCGTTCATAACAAGAATAAATCTGATGTAAACATTGCACTATGTATTCTTCCGCGTTTGCTGGAACCTCATTGGATTTCCGTTTGACGTGGGACTACAGCCAAGCTGTCTAGAGTACTGTCAACTGCGATAATAAGGGTACGTTTTGTGCTGTGCGTTACGCGCACATCAACTTTGGACAGCACTGGGCGCTCAGCTGGTACAGCTAGCCTGCAGTGACGTGGCCAGCTGCAGTTCACATGAAGAAAAAAAAAAGAGCACAGGAGCAATACAGCTTCGAATGTCATTGAATTTTTAAGCAGAATGAAATAATACACTGCAAATTTCCCGCAATACGCTCCTTAGACGACTAGACGAAAACCGCAACACGTCATCGTTTTTAGGTAACGTACTATCGTAATTAAAAACAAGAATTATGAAATTCCTGCCATAACAGGGTAGTTCTTTTGCATAAGCTGTGTGCAACATAACGGTATTGAAAGATTTCACCGTGTACTGAAATATTGAAACGACTGAAGGTATTACTTAGTCAGTCGTCTGGTAATCTCTTAGCTCCTTTCTTATCCGAATCCGAGATAAAGATTTCAGTTCTGGAAGTGTCACCTGCTGCGTGGATAACGAGCCCATCAACAACAGAATCCACGAAGCCAACCAGGCGCAGGATTTCCTCTTTTATGAAGAACCGCTCTATACCCGCCAGCGTTCGGCTCTGACGTGTGAAAGAGCTGCGTGCGTTAGTTTTCCTGTACGTCTGGCAGCTTAACAGCCTTGTTACTTCTCGGGCCAAATCCCGCAGCTTGGCTCCAGATCAGTTCTGTTGGCTTCATATTGTAATGGTACAGTGGCAAATATAAACATGAAGCATTTGTATGATGTGCTCGATGCTGTGAAAATGTTTTTTTCATGTTTCTACGATACTTATCTACCTCTGTGGTATAAAACGATGGGCAAACTCCAAATAAAGAGGATTTGGTTTCAATTTTTTGCCTTAAAAAATTAAATTGTTAACGCTGGGGAAAGCTTCAAAGCCGATTATCTCCGTAAATTAATGAAAACCATTCAGAATAGCATACTTCTCGGCCCTCTTAACAGTGTTCCACGCGCGTGTTTCACTACGGAACAGAAAGCAGCCTCAGCCATTTTCCTACTGCGCATTAACAGCGCGGCAATCAGCACGACGCTGCAAAAGCTGAGACTGTAAACGATTTTTGAAATAAAACCTACGTATCTAAAGCGTGATTAAGAAAAACGTTGATGGCTCTTAGTACACTTGAATATCTTAGTTTCATTTAACGTAGCTTAGCAACAAAATATCCAATATGTAAGAAGGACGTACTCCCAAGAGCCTAACACCAGTGTACGTGTGCTACGGCTTCTGACCAATCATCGCGTTTCTGTTGGTTTTCATAGTGTTTATTCTTACGATGAGCGGAGTATAGTGCTTCAGCCTGGCACACGCACCTTGGCCTAGGTCACGGTCTCTCGCCTTGTAAACCGAGAATCACAGGGAAGCCTCAGAGTTGTTCCCCCGCCAGCCTACCCTCTACGGCCACTCCCTTCTGCCGTCTACACAAGCTCGCCAGTACCTCACAGCCCGCACAAATTTAACGCTCAATGTTTTACACCGTCTGCGCCGTGCTTAAATTAATTGGCTTTCGGCATCCGTAATCATTCGCATTGGTACTGGCTCCTCTTTAGCTAATAGCAAACTGCTCTGATACTGCAACACTGTCCTTTCTTCAGTACGACTTGAAACCCAACATTTAGCAGCGCGTCCACTAACTTGACGGATAATTGCGTCACGCTGAAAGTGGCCCATAAATTCTTCCAACAGTATACAGCGAATAAGCCAGTTGTTTGACTTAGAAAGATTCCATCCGTTAACGGTATGGTCGAAGAGTTCCCTCTGACTTCCGAGGCTTACAGATGTCAACCTGCAGAGACGCGTTCCCTCGCACATAAGGCTGACGACAGCAGGCGTTCCAGCGC
Source organism: Schistocerca piceifrons (assembly GCF_021461385.2). Classification (NCBI taxonomy): domain Eukaryota; kingdom Metazoa; phylum Arthropoda; class Insecta; order Orthoptera; family Acrididae; genus Schistocerca; species Schistocerca piceifrons. The sequence continues at coordinate 764,734,751 of NC_060141.1, forward strand.
CCGCCGGCTTAGGACTCGTTGTATGGAGGAAAGCTCACCTCATTACGACGGGCAATGGCTGTGTAAACGAACACCGGAACTTTTGTGATAACAAGGCGCACATCTCAAGGAAAGTATTTGCCATGCTACAATATGTTTACATTACGATAACTGAAAACGAAAACGAACGTTAGTGGCAGAGAACGACCATCTTAATATACGCGTAGTGGTACTGACTCAATCGGAATGCAATGGACAGCATGCGTACCTAATGTTCGAAAACGCCACACCTAAAAACGGAATTTTCCGGTGCTCATTCATTGGGTTCTGTTGGTGATAAAAACCTAACATTGTTTTGGATAGCCCTTAGAAGGATCGTTTTAGTGTCACTATTCTGCTGTAGAGGGACAGACTAGGAGTATTAGTCTTCCTCCTGCTTAGGGAAATCGGTTGGTTCTTTTCGCATTTTACGCCAGCATGGGCTTCGTGGGACTCACGGAGGCACCATTAGTTCATGGGCGGTTCCTCTGAAAACCCCCAAGAAGTTGTTTTTTTACTATATTTTCGCCGTCAGCAGCGGACCAAAACCCAGCGGAGGATTCAAAGACGGCTGTGAACAGAAAATACATGAAGTTTGTACGATATATTCCTAAGATGCCGATCTCGAACAATCTTGGAAATTTCTATACTTTTATCCTTTTTCATGATATAGAGGCTCAAATTCACCGTACTTTTATACGTAAAATTCGATGTAAGACATGACATTGGTTTTGCGTAATTCTAGTTTCACATAGGTAAACTAGATTGTACTGAACAACACATTTCGTATGAGTCTTGTCCCTGCTGGAGCATGGCATATAAAGGGAACCGGCAGAAAATGCTCACGTCGTATAACAAAAAATGAATATGTTAATGTTTAAGACTTTGACTGAAAAGTCGGGTACCATCTGTCTCTTTCTACCCGCCTCACCACCTTTAAAAATTTTTCGCAAAACTTTAGCATGCGAACATATTTGCGCATTTTTATGCTTAGAGAACAGGCAGTGGCAATGCCGGAGATATGAAAAAGTAATAAACATTGCAAGATAGTAAAGTGGTTGTGCTGTAGAGACCGAAGGTGACTGTGTTGATTGGGGGGGGGGGGGGGGGGGGGACAGTGGCAGTGGAACGTAGTTGACAGTGACATCACAGTGCTAGGAGAAGAGTGAAGGAGACGATGCTGGACGGAGAGGTGGTGGAAATAAAAAGTGGAAATGGGTGAGAGCCGATGAGGATGACAGAGTATGTGACAATTAGAACGTGGAAGAGAGTGCCAATGAGGTGACGGCAACATAAAGGGGAGGAAGGAAGGAAGGCAGGAAGGAGGGAGGTATTTACGGTAAGAGAGTACGAGGGAAACAGTGAACGTGACAGGAGACTGTAGTGTCAGGACAGAAGGAAGCGAATTGTGCCTGTGACACAGGAGACAATGATAAACACGAAGAGATAATGACAGTGAATTGGGCTAAATGAGTGAGGAAGGACAACTGGGAGTAGACGAGTATGAGCGATTTACAGCGACAGACTAGTGGGTGTGAGCGAGTAACAGGAGCTTGTGGCAGTTTGAGGTGAGTTGCATGCTAAAGTGCGAATATGTTCACATGCCAAAAGTTTTGGATATTCTGAGGAAAGTAGAACGAGGCAACTTGTGCCACACTTTCTAGTCAGTCTTCTAAATTGGTATATATATATATATATCTCACACACACACACACACACACACACACACACACACACACACACGGGGGGGGGGGGGGGGGGGAGGGAGAGAGAGAGACTCCCCAACCTTTTCTGTCTGCAGTCAATAGTCTACTTATTACGTATGTCGTGATTCCCTCAATGACAGAGTGGCCTTGGCGCTCAGGTCGCCGTCATATGTAATCCGTGGCGGGGGAAGGGTGAGTCTGACAAAGGAACTAATGGGTTTTCCCCGCGTAACATGTTCCTTATACGTCGGTGAAGAAGTCTTTCTTAGAATTCGTACATCTGTCTAGTCATATAGGCTTGTTCGAGACGGCGCTGAGTTCATCCGCGAAGCTTTAATTTTTCCTCTGTGGCGTTGGTGAGACCTTTCCAATAAGTGTGTTCGTAACGCAGGCTACTATAAACTTTTGATTTCTCCTGGTGTCACACAATTTTGGTCTGTCTTTCTAGAGTACCTATCTACGAGGTACTGTGCAGTATTTCTTGTGCTTGGCTGTGCAGTGATTAGATATTCTGTGAATTTGAAAAACTCCGTAATAACCCATGTTCAAACAAAAGCATCGCAGTTCTTTTAAAGCGCCATGTTTTCATCGAAGTTATTAGACAGAAAGTTAGGTTGCATCGTTAGATTTCACGGTGTGCTAAGGAAAGAAAGGTACTTATTACGTACTTATTAAACGAAGCAATAGGTCAGTTGGAATTAATATAGACCACCTTTCGTTATTGACTGTTCTAAAAACTTGAAAACCGGTCTGAATGTGCGGCAGCTAGTAACTTCTTTGCGATGACTGTTCTAGATAATATGGTAAACAGTGGAAAATTTCAGATTTTGGTGGTAGGGGTGCTGCGTTGACTCACTATTCAAAAGGTTGATTTTTAGCATATTTGCCAGAATCGTTTGAGTGTGTCTGATGGTTTCTACTGTAGTAAGAGATCTTCTCCACTGTGCACTGCTGAGAGCTAGTACTCTGTGGATAGTGTGCATCAGCAGTGATCTGAACACGAACACACCAGAAAGGTCGTAAAGTGGTGCCCATTTCAAAAATTCGATCCGAAATAATTTTTTAATCCTGTGATTGATTTTTATGTAGCTGATGAAATTAAATTCTTTCAGTCGCATTTGCGGACGACAGTGGCACAAATGTGGTCCATTTTAAAGGTGCGGAATTTCCTGAAACTAAGTGTTATCCGCCTCCTAACAAGGTTCTGTCGAAAGCAGTGGATGATGTGAAATGAAAGAATGACGTGTGCCAATGACGCCACTATTCTCTCCATGCTACGTGTTAATTTGAAAAGTTAGCTTATTAGAAACGTACAACAGTGTGATCGCCAATCTGCACGATGTCACTTTGAGCTGTTGTAGAAAGGTGTCTGGTGGGCAGCTTGACTGGAGCGACAGGGTGACTAAACAAGTACCTGCCAGCCTTACAGTAAGAGTCAAGGGCAGCTGCAGAAATTTATCCGAGGGGGAGGGGGTGCCGAGAGGGCGGCAAGGAGCCTCTTGCGGACGCCTATGGCAGGAGCAACAGGTCATGGTACTTACTTCAGCGGGCCACGTGTACCTCCTCCCCCCCCCCCCCCCCCTCACCGGTTTTAGATCCGTCATTCAGTTTTGCTCAGTATACACAGAGTTGCAGTATGAAACACATGTTGTGCACGATACGTGGAAGTAAGATAAACTCTATTGGCTAAAACGCAGCAGAATACCTGGTCTGCCATTCCGTGAGGAACCGTTCACTGTTAACTACGTGGTGCCATCTCCTGATGCCAGCGGACCTCCGAACAATGCGCGCGAAATGAATGTCAGACAGACCACTTCAAACCCTCAAAAAAAATTATGTATTTGGTCCCGAACTGGTTTTCCGGCTTCTCAGGGCGTCAAAAGGTGACAACTGAATGTCACAAACAGACAAAATGACTTGCGGTCTACAGAAGGTACAAAAACATTGTTTACAAAGAACAGTATTAAGTTCTTATCACGCAGAAACAACTACATTTAAGAACTTCAATTTCCATCTTCCGTTAAAGGTAATTCCACATAGATGTTAAATGTAGATGTTTCGACGTAACATAAAGCGTAGTACTTTCTTGTGAAAACACTGTAAATACCATTTTATAATCTCTGTACAAGCAGTATCTGTATAAGTCGAATTTAACTTTGTCTGCTACATGATCACCTGATCATCTCTTAAGAAACCGAAAGCCGATTCGTAATCAAATATTATTTTGTAAAACACAAAGGTTGCTATTTCATACCATATTTGTCCATTCGAACTATAAATTTTAGTCATCATATCGAAATATTAACTCGTGAGTGTAGTCACTCAAAACCCTGTACCATTTCTACAACGGATGAGTGCAAAGGTCATACATATCACGAAAATAACTATGTTGTTGTTGTCTTCAGTCCTGAGACTGGTTTGATGCAGCTCTCCATGCTACTCTATCCTGTGCAAGCTTTTTCATCTCCCAGTACCTACTGCAACCTACATCCTTCTGAATCTGCTTAGTGTATTCATCTCTTGGTCTCCCTCTACGATTTTTACCCTCCACGCTGCCCTCCAATACTAAATTGGTGATCCCTTGATGCCTCAGAACATGTCCTACCAACCGATCCCTTCTTCTGGTCAAGTTGTGCCACAAACTTCTCTTCTCCCCAAACCTATTCAATACCTCCTCATTAGTTACGTGGTCTACCCATCTAATCTTCAGCATTCTTCTGTAGCACCACATTTCGAAAGCTTCTATTCTCTTCTTGTCCGAACTATTTATCGTCCATGTTTCACTTCCATACATGGCTACACTCCATACAAATACTTTCAGAAATGACTTCCTGACACTTAAATCTATACTCGATGTCAACAAATTGCTCTTCTTCAGAAACACTTTCCTTGCCATTGCCAGTCTAAATTTTATATCCTCTCTACTTCGACCATCATCAGTTATTTTGCTCCCCAAATAGCAAAACGCCTTTACTATGGTGGGCTGTATATTGATGTAAAGGAGGATCTACAGAAACGTAAATTTGTCAAATATGAACGGAATGAAAGTATAGACCGACCGCACAAGGGCATCGAAATATCTTGACCATGACTAGTGTCCAGCCGTTAGTACCCCCGAAGAGAAACCGTTGCAAAAACGGTTGAAACGTCTGCAATTTAGTAGCTTGTTTCATAATGACGCGGCCTAATACCCAAATAATTTTATTGAAATTAACACCAGCCGTGGAAGCCTGTGAACATAAAATTGCCGAAACGTGGCTGGGCCTTAAAAGCTACTTTGCATACACGCGAATCAGAAGTCCAATAAGTTGCAGTTCGAATACAAACATGATGATGATGATGATGATGATGATGATGATGATGATGATGATGATGATGATGATGATGATGATGATGATGATGATGATGCAGTGGGTTCCTTTTTTCGCCGCTGATTAGCATTTGAGAGTACTTTCCTCCCAAGAAGATACTTTTCCTTGGCATCCAAAGAAAATCCTAACGCAATGCCAATTGATGTCCATGTACCTTGTTCAAGAGCTACTCTTGGGGGTCAAGATTGCTAACATCCCCACAAGCTCGTTTAAGACTTGGAGCCCTCTAAGCTCGGGAGGTTTATCTTTCGACCAGTGATAAGTGAGTTCACAGAAAGGTCGGAATAGCACTTTTTTTTCCGGACAGCTGGAGTTGAACTAAAAGTGTGCAGGACCTCTTGTGAGCTTCATGTAAAATTACAAAGCGAATTGTAAAGTAGAGAAGGCTTCAATCTACGGAACACTGATATCGGTTTGATTTATAGCAAGATGCGTTCCTGTTAAAATTGTTTACTTTGTGTGAGCGAAGACTGTAACTATTGAACTTAAATCCTACTTTGCCAAGATTCAGGGCAGTGAATAGAAACCAACAGACACTAAAGACGGAGAGCGGCAAGCAATGTTGGTAAAACTGCTTGGTACAAGTTTGACACAAATCAGTTATTGCCAGGGCTTAAATTAGGAGCAGAGACCAATCCTCTCTCATAGGGGTGTAAAACTGGCTCGCGACAGTAATTCGACCAATAGCAATGAAGTTGCAGTACACACAACAAAATTGAGGAAAAGTGCGGTGTTAAGGAATGACGCATAAAATTAAGAGGACTCTGAAACGAATATGCGAAAAACACTAACTATATGGGCGTGCGGAGAAGTAATGGCTGGAATGTATGCGAAAGCTTAGTACTTTTCAAATAAAATTAACACTATACAGGGTGATTCAAAAATAATACCACAACTTTAGGAATTTAAAACTCTGCAACGACAAAAGGCAGAGCTAAGCACTATCTGTCGGCGAATTAAGGGAGCTATAAAGTTTCATTTAGTTGTACATTTGTTCGCTTGAGGCGCTGTTGACTAGGCGTCAGCGTCAGTTGATGTTAAGATGGCGACCACTCAACAAAGCTTTTTGTGTTATTGAGTACGGCAGAAGTGAATCGACGACAGTTGTTCAGCGTGCATTTCGAAGTATGATGTTAAACCTCCTGATACGTGGTGTATTAAACGTTGGTATAAACAGTTTACAGAGAATGGGTGTTTGTGCAAAGGGAAAAGTTCTGGACGGCCGAGAACGAGTGATGAAAATGTAGCACGCATCCAGCAAGCATTTGTTCGCAGCCCAGGAAAATCGACTCGCAGAGCTAGCAGAGAGCTGCAAATTCCACAATCAACTGTATGGAGAGTCCTACGAAAAAGGTTAGTTATGAAACCTGAACGTAAACTACCCGAGGCGATGGATCGGCCGCCAGGCAGCCCGTGACAGAGCACTTCATCACTGGCCTCCAAGAAGCCCTGATCTTACCCCCTGCGATTTTTTCTTATGGGGGTATGTTAAGGATATGGTGTTTCGGCCACCTCTCCCAGCCACCATTGATGATTTGAAACGAGAAATAACAGCAGCTATCCAAACTGTTACGCCTGATATGCTACAGAGAGTGTGGAACGAGTTGGAGTATCGGGTTGATATTGCTCGAGTGTCTGGAGGGGGCACATTGAACATCTCTGAACTTGTTTTTGAGTGAATAAAAAACCTTTTTAAATACTCTTTGTAATGATGTATAACAGAAGGTTATGTTATGTTTCTTTCATTAAATACACATTTTTAAAGTTGTGGTATTCTTTTTGAATCACCCTGTATATCTTTATTCGTCATGTCCGCGTATTTCTCATCAGCGTCACCCTGGCGACGAACACATTTGCCCCAACGAGAGACTGGTTTGTTGATACCATCGCTGTAGAATATTTGACTTCGTTAAAGGAACCCCAGCCCCGCCTCAGCTTATACAGATTCATCACTATCAGAGTGAAATCCTCGAAGGTGTTCTTTAAATCTTGGAAACAAATGAAAATCGGATGGGCCAAGTTGGCACTGGAGGATGATAGATAACAGTAAACAGAGGTGTGGAGCAGCTCTTGGTACGAGACAATAGTCGGCGAATGGACTGGCCTACCCGATCTCGACTTAAATTCTGCTCAGTGTGAGTGAGTTGCGCTGGGGAGAGGTACCGCAAAACCTCCAGTACACTAACGACCATCCAACAGCGTGTGTTACCATCCGTGGTGCTTACACATCCCCTTAAGAACCATGTCCTGTCTTTTGTAATGTTCAGCGGACCATCATGAAGCGCGAATGACTTCAGTGTGATATTCTAATGAAAGTGCCTTTTTTGTTTCCTATACTATAGCAGTTAAATGTACGGTTCAAGTTCCATAGAGCTGTGTTAACTGATAGTGATATACAGGGTGATTCAAAAAGAATACCACAATTTTAAAAATGTGTATTTAATGAAAGAAACATAATATAACCTTCTGTTATACATCATTACAAAGAGATTTAAAAAGGTTTTTTTTCACTCAAAAACAAGTTCAGAGATGTTCAATATGGCCCCCTCCAGACACTCGAGTAAAATCAACCCGATACTCCAACTCGTTCCACACTCTCTGTAGCATATCAGGCGTAACAGTTTGGATAGCTGCTGTTATTTCTCGTTTCAAATCATCAATGGTGGCTGGGAGAGGTGGCCGAAACACCATATCCTTAACATACCCCCATAAGAAAAAATCGCAGGGGGTAAGATCAGGGCTTCTTGGAGGCCAGTGATGAAGTGCTCTGTCACGGGCTGCCTGGCGGCCGATCCATCGCCTCGGGTAGTTTACGTTCAGGTTTCATAACTAACCTTTTTCGTAGGACTCTCCATACAGTTGATTGTGGAATTTGCAGCTCTCTGCTAGCTCTGCGAGTCGATTTTCCTGGGCTGCGAACAAATGCTTGCTGGATTCGTGCTACATTTTCATCACTCGTTCTCGGCCGTCCAGAACTTTTCCCTTTGCACAAACACCCATTCTCTGTAAACTGTTTATACCAACGTTTAGTACACCACCTACCAGGAGGTTTAACACCATACTTCGAAATGCACGCTGAACAACTGTCGTCGATTCACTTCTGCCGTACTCAATAACACAAAAAGCTTTGTTGAGTGGTCGCCATCTTAACATCAACTGACGCTGACGCCTAGTCAACAGCGCCTCAAGCGAACAAATGTACAACTAAATGAAACTTTATAGCTCCCTTAATTCGCCGACAGATAGTGCTTAGCTCTGCCTTTTGTCGTTGCAGAGTTTTAAATTCCTAAAGTTGTGGTATTCTTTTTGAATCCCCCTGTATTATGCAAAAGTTATTCTTTCTTAGTATTGTACAACAGTGCATATCCCCAACGGACAGAAATAGCTTGCTACAGTAGAAATCAGGGCCAGCGCCAGTTAAGGCGGCGTTTCTCTATCGTTCATAAGTTGGAAAATGTCACATTCGCGTAGCCAGTTGAATGATACTTCCACATAGAGACGTGAGAAGAGGGGCAATGAATTTCTAAAGCCGAAAGTAAAACAATTTTCTTCGCTGTTACAAACATCACTTTTCCGAATGTCACGAATTAAGAGATAGTGGTCAGGTTGGGATATAGCAGCACAGCTTATATTTATAATCGTAGTTGTCACAAACATGTCAAGATTTGAGGTAGGTGTGTACTGACGTGAGAATGACACAATATTCCTTAGTCTAGTATTTCGAAATAGTGCGTCCGCTGTTCTCGTTGGTTGCTGACACACCCTCTTTCGTTCCCATCATACCCCACGACGAGCGCTGCCAACATTACTGCACGAAACGCATACGTATGCCAATGGCTCTGATGAATTTCACCAAATCGCTAATGTCTCGGAGAGACTGTGTGGGCTTGGTGTGTTTAATTTTCTTACTTCAGTGCATTTCACATGGCCCAAAAATGATCCTACCTCATAACCTCTAGTCTCGATTTTTTCCGAGAAAATAAGTGCATTTTCTAAACCTTTACAGTTAGCAACTGCCGCCGACTAGCACGGCGAGGCTCTCAGAAAACCAAAGGTCGCAGGGCAGACTGCCCTCTCCTTGTTAACTTCGTAAATTGAGTCCGTGGCCTTAAATTTGTTTGTCTTAATTTCGTTGCTGCTTCGACTTGGACCACACTGTACTAACTGTGAGCTTACTCACTTCACGCATAAGTCCCAGCGCTGCTAGCATTTGGAAACCTGTGTGCCTTTGAACAATGGGTTCTACGTTGCTAGGGGGAACTCAATGAGAGAGAGAACCTGTCGCTGCATGTTTACACTCCCCATGTGCACATTGCAGCGAACAGGTAGGGCTGCTCGTATCAATTTAACGGTCAACTGATCACATTATCAAGACGCAAGCAGTTGGACACAGAAGAATAGTTTCGCCGTGCATATTCTGCCTTATGCTGAAGGTAATTGCTGATGGAAAATGTCTGCTAAGCGTGGAGACCTTAAAAATCGGTCCACTGGGTGCAAATATATCGTTGGTCAGTGGACTTCTTAAAAAGCAAGTACCACAGCTAGAACGGCTAAAACAGAATAAAGATGGACAACCGTTGTATCAGACACGCATTCATTCACTATAATTCTCTCAAATTGGAAACAAATGCCGAGGTCTGTAGTCAAGTGGAACCGTTTTATTTGCATGGCAACGAACGTCCCCACATAGCCTCCCACGGCCTTTACTCTCCAGAATACGTAGTTCGAGATGTTGCAGCATTCTGCATACACTTAATCTCACCTGCGTCGAATTTCCACCTGTTTGGTCTCCTTGAGGCTGGTCCACGAGACCGTTGATTCACCTCAGATGATGTGAAGGAAGCACTTAAGTGGGCTAGCAGCTCAGCTGAATAACGGACCAATCACACTGCAAAACAGGGCAACTGTTCAAAAAGTCTTCGTAAATTTTGTACTTTCGTTGTAACGCCTTAGACAAATGTTATGGTATTTAACACCTCACTTTTCGTAAGAGGTAATTCGCAAGGTTCGGCACTAGTTAGTGTCTAGTAAACAGGTTATGTGACGAAGACGCTGCATCGTCACAGGAGGAAATGTTTCGGTAAGAATACTGTGATCAGTTCTACAAGAAATTAGCAGTAGTAGAGAAAATTACCAACAAATTAGGAAAGACAAACCCACATATAGGTTCGTTGATGAAGAACACAACCAGCCACAAATACTTTCCCAAAAAAAAACCTTCGTAACTGGTCATGGCAATGAGAGAATCTTTCCCATCTTGAAATCGCTAACTTTTCTAGTTTTGGACAGCGCCATGCCGCCTGCTCTTGGATTGAACGATAATATTATAGTATTTAGCGCCACTTTCTGTGAGGATAGCAAACACATGGTAAAGTGCCTGCATTTGATAAGATATAAAGTGAAAAAGTTATGTGCGCTTAAACATGGTCAGTAAGAAGTTTCGCAGTGTTTACGCCATTGCAAACGGCACACACTTTGAAACTTCCTAGCAGATTAAAACTGTGTGCCAGACCGAGACTCGAACTCGTGACCTTTGCCTTTCGCGGGCAAGTGCTCAACCATCTGAGCTACCCAAGCACGACTCATGCCCCGTCCTCACAGCTTTACTTCTGGCAGTACCTCGTCTCCTACCTTCCAAACCTCGCAGGAGAGCTTCTGTAAAGTTTGGAAGGTAGGAGACGAGGTACTGCCAGATGTAAAGCTGTGAGTACGGGGCATGAGTCGTGCTTGGGTAGCTCAGATGGCTGAGTACTTGCCCGCGAAAGGCAAAGGCCACGAGTTCGAGTCTCGCTCCGGCACACAGTTTTAATCTGCCAGGAAGTTTCATATCAGCGTACACTTCGCTGCAGAGTGAAAATCTCATTCTGGGCACATATTTCTAAATAAAGCACTGGTACACAACTAATTTCACAATATATTCCAAAGGTTGTGTCCTCTGACATGTGCTTCACATTGATGATTGTTTAGAATGCAAAGAGCATCCACAAAGCAGAGACATGATTTAGTAGTTAGTTGGCATTACAGTATTAAAAACATGGGTACAAGCGGCACACAAACTCAATATTCGAGTTTACATTTAATAAAGAGGGACATCTGAAGATTATTTCTGGGGTAAGTATAAGCAAAAGATTATAACAAGTTACAATAAAAATTAAAAATCTGTTAGGGTACTCAATAGAGTTTGATTTTGGTATTTTTTTCTGTGCTAGTTGTTGCGATGTAATACAGTGCAGGTAAGGATATTCTTGTTCAATATATTTAAAAATCCGCCTCAGTTGCGAAAATTTTCGCAAGGTTCGGCAGTAGCTAGTGCGAAAATTTTCTGGTCTGTACCCAGGTTTCGGCTAGAACAATCTAGCCTTCTCCAGAAGCATAAAATTATTATGACATACCAGAGTAAGGCATAGTCAACATTAAAAATTAAAACCTGTAGTACCGTGGTACCATGTCGAATTAAAACTACTTAACTGACTTCCATCCCCGGCATCACTTCACCACGCAGTAGGGTGGCAGCGGCAACTACGTGCCAATTTTAATTTTTAAAGTTGACTGTGCCTTACTCTGGCATATTACAGTAATTTCATGCTTCTGAAGAAGGCTAGATTATTCTAGCCGAAACCTGTCTAAAGACCAGAAAATTTTCGCAACTGAGGCGGATTTTTCAATACGTTAGTCTAACACAGTTGTGGACGAGGCTGGAATATGCTAAAAATTCTTATATTCTTGTTCAGAGCCCAGGATGTCAGAGGTCCACATTGTGCTTAATTTGTGAGAACATTCCGAAGGTAACTACCAGCTCCAGAAGTTGTGGTGTGAATGGAGGGTGTGGATGTGTTCTTCTAGTCAGGTCAGTTTTGCCGTCTTCGTTAAAAGCCACACAGAGGGTGAACTATAACTCAACGTATAAATTTGAGGTTACTCCTAGTATCTTTGGCATAAGAGATCCAACCCTCACATCTCTCTCTCTCTCTCTCTCTCTCTCTCTCTCTCTCTCTCTCTCTCACACACACACACACACACACACACACACACACACACTCCATTCGCTTACTTGTGACTCTCCCACAACTACTCACGCGGGCCTGGTTGCTACTATTACCGGATCCGCGGCAGTAGTACGCCTGACTTGGATTTCTTGAGCGTCTAAGTTCTCGATTGTGCATCGCTGTACACTCCATTAAAGTGGTGAAAGTTTTTAACATCTGTAAGGGAACTGTTGTGCATTTGTTACGTGCTGTAGGTTTGGTTATCACGTGTTACTGGTTTCCCCATTGTAATGAAGGTATTTTCAGAGAAAGAAGGGAGAGTGCGGTAAGAATCCGAATAGATTATCATTACACAACTCTGTAACGATTCAAGGCAGTCACGAGGGTCCCTGATACTGGGATGACATCTCTGCAACTTTGTCGGCGTTGTGGTCCTCCCTGTACAGTGAGTAGCAGGTGGAGACTGTGTTGGGGAGGACGCGGGCAGGAGGCGTGGCGGGTGGCGGTGCGTCAGAATGTAGGCGCAGCCGGGCAGCGGGCCGCTGGCCAGGAAGCGCGCTGCCGCCGGCGCTGCCGGTGCCCCGTATTACGCAACGCGGAGCGGCCGTGACACAGCGTGGCCAGACACGGCACGGCACGGCGCCGTCGCACGCCCATGTGCTCGCCTTATTATCGATTGTGCTGCTGCTGGGCTGGGCTGGCGGCGCGGGGTGCCACGTGGGCGCACAGCCAGCTGCTCCGTCCCCCAGCACAGCCCCCACCTGCCCCCCCAACCCCCCTGCCGGTTTCGCCAGGAACAACCGCCATCCGGTTACGCACAGGATGCGCAGCCCCCAGCATCTCAACCACGCATACCCCTCCTAAACTGAGGTACTTCACTAGCAGACGTCCACGGAGATCCGCCGTAATGCTTTGCGTTCAAAAGTTTGAGGACAGTGGCAATATTAAGATTTCAATTACGTGCTATTTCGGACGAAGTCCCGTAATATTACACTACTGTCCATTAAAATTGCTACACCAAGAAGACATGAAGATGATAAACCGCTACTTATTGGACAAAAACATTATACTAGAACTGACATGTGATAACATCCTCACGCACTTTGGGTGCATAGATCGTGAGAAATCAATACCCCGAACAACCACCTCTGGCCGTAATAACGGCCTTGATACGCCTGGCCATTGAGTCAGAGCTTGGATGGCGTGTACAGCGTCAACACGATACCACAGTTCATCAAGAGTGGTGACTGGCGTATTGTGACGAGCCAGTTGCTCGGCCACCATTGACCAGACGTTTTCAATTGGTGAGACATCTGGAGAATATGTTGGCCACGGCAGCAGTCGAACATTTTCTGTATCCAGAAAAGCCCGTACAGGACCTGCAACATGCGGTCGTGCATTATCCTGCTGAAATGTAGGGTTCCACAGGGATCGAATGAAGGGTAGAGCCACGGGTCGTAACACATCTGAAATGTAACGTCCACTGTTCAGAGTGCCGTCAATGCGAACAGGAGGCGACAGAAACGTGTAACCAATAGCACCCCACACCATCACGGCGGGTGATACGCCAGTATGGCGATGACGAATACACGCTTCCAATGTGCGTTCACCGTGATGTCGCCAAACACGGATGCGACCATCATGATGCTGTAAACACAACCTGGATTCAACCTAAAAATGACGTTTTGCCATTCGTGCACCTAGGTTTGTCGTTGAGTACATCATCGCAGGCGCTCCTGTCTGTGATGCAGCGTCAAGGGTAACCGCAGCCACGGTCTCAGAGCTGATAGTCCATGCTGCTGCAAACGTCGAACTGTTCGTGCAGATGGTTGTCTTGCAAACGTCCCCATCTGTTGACTCAGGGATCGAGACGTGGCTGCGCGATCCGTTACAACCATGCAAATAAGATACATGTCATCTCGACTGCTAGTGGTACGAGGCCGTTGGGATCCAGCAAGGCGTTCCGTATTACCCTCCTGATCCCACTGAGTCCATATTCTGCTAACAGTCATTGGATCTCGACCAACGCGAGCAGCAGTGTCGCTATACGATAAATCGTGATAGGCTACAATCCGACCTTCATCAAAGTCGGAAACGTGATGGTACGCATTTCTCCTCCTTACACGAGGCATCACAACAACGTTCCACCAGACAAAGCCGGTCAACTGGTGTTTGTGTATGAGAAATCGGTTGCAAACGTTCATGTCGACAGGTCGTAGGTGTCGCCACCGGCGCCAACCTTGCGCGAATGCTCTGAAAAGCTAATCATTTGCATATCACAGCATCTTCTTCCTGTCGGTTAAATTTCGCGTCTGTTGTATGTCATCTTCGTGGTGTAGCTATTTTAATGGCCAGTAGTTTACTTCCAATGTGCAGGAAATGCAGTTGACGTGTGCAAGGCCAAGCATGGTGATGTGCACTAGAACATATTACATGTACAGTACACACTGAAGTGAAACGTCAGGGAATAGTCCTAACATCGTATTGGACCTCCCTTTGCGCGGCGTATTGCAGCAACCCGACTTAGCATGGATTAAAGTCGTTGAAAGTTCCCTGCAGAAATGTTGAGACATGCTGCCCCCCCCCCCCCCCTCCAGTCTCCACAATTGCTGAAGTGTTGACGGGGCAGAACTATGGCGAACAATTGTGGTCCAGCGACAAGCTGCATTGTTGTCCGCGGGAGCAAGAAGTCCATGAATGTCTCTGCAAAGTAATCTCGAAGTATCCGAACATTGCCTCTCAATGATCTATTCACTTCGACCAGGGGACCCATTGTATTCTACATCCATATTCTGCTAACCACCGTGACTTGCATGTCAAAGGTTCCATCCTATTGTATCAGTTATTAGGTTTTCCCCCCTTCCATGATGTGAGAGATACGTAGCGGATTGTAGTATATTCCTAGAATCAGCATTTCAAGCCAGTTCTTAAAACGCTGTAAGTTGGCTTTCTAGGGATAATTTAAGTCTTAGTCGGCCAGTTCAGTGTCTTTAGCATCACTGTAACGCTTTCCCCACACGTCAAACAAACCTATGGTCATTCGTGCTGCCCTTCTCTGTACACGCTCAATATCATCTATTAGTACTATTTGATACGGGTCCCACACATTTGAGCAATATTCTAGAACCAGTCACACGAGTGATTGCTTACAAATCTCTTTTGTACACTGATTGCGCTACCCCAGTACTCTACCAATAAACCGAAGTCGACCATCTGCTTTACCTCCGACTGAGTCTGTCATTCCATTTCATTTCACAACAAAGTTTTACACCAGGATATTTGTATGAATTAGTAGATTTCAACAGTGACTCAGTGATATTATAGTGATAGGATACAATTTTTTTGTTTTGTGATGTGCAGAATTTTAAATTTCTGAACAGTTAAAGCAAGTTTTCAATCTTCGCACCTCTTTGAAACCTTATCAAGATCTGATGAAATATTTATACAGCTTCTTTCAGATAGTACTTACAGATAACTGCATCATTTGCAAAAGTCTGTTTTTTATTATTAATGTTGTCTAAAAGATAACTAATATACAACAGGAACAGTAAGGATACGAACACCTGAAGTTACTTCATCTGTCGATAACTCTCCATCTCAGATATGCTGCGTCCTCCCTACCAAAAAGTCATCAATCCAATCACAGATTTCATTAGATACCCCATATGAACGTAATTTTGACAATAAGCGTAGGAGTGGTACTCATCAAATGCTTTCCGCAAATATAGAAATGATGCATCTACTTCACTGCCTTGATACAAAGCTTTCAGTATGTTATCTGCGAAGGTGCGAGTGAGGTTTTACGTGATAGTTTTCGAAATCCATGTTGGTTGGCATTCAGGAGGTCATTCTGTTAGATAAACCTCATTATGTTTGAGCTCGGAATATGTTCTAAGATTCTACAACGAATCGATGTCAAGGATATTGGACGGTAGTTTTCTGGGCCACTTCTATTACCCTTCTTCTCAACAGGCGTGACCTGTGATTTTTCCAAGAACTGGGAACGGTTTTCTGTTCGAGGGATTTACTATAGTTGGTCTAACTCGGCCACAAATTCAGTATAGTGTCTGATGAATTCCATCGGACATGGAGCTTCGTTCAATTTTAACTATTACCACTCAACACCACTGACACTACTAATTATTTCATTAATCTTTTGAGTGATGCGAAGATTAAATTAGAGCAATTTTCCTTTGGCGAGAAAATTTGAAAACGGAGTTGAGCGCTTTAGCAAAATGTTATCCTCAATTTCAGTTCCTGTATAGTTAGCAAAGGACTAGACACTAACTTCGCCACTTACAGCCTTTACATACGAGCAGAATTTCTTTGAGTTCTGTGAAAGATTATTAGACAGTATTCTGTTGTACCAGTCATTGAAGGCATCACGCATTGCTCTTTTGATAGCCAAACGTCTCATTCAGCATCTCTCTATCTATAGCCCGATGCTTTTTTTCACACCTATTATGTAGTAATCTGTGTCTTCAGAAGTTCCTTTTCAGTGACCGTATACCGCTTAAGTTTCCTCGCATTATGAATTGCTCTACTGGGTACGTATCTATACAGTGCATGATCGACTATTCTTTTGAACTTGAGCTATTATTACATGTAAACACAGCCCATGCCATTATGGAAGCACCACAACTTGCTGAGTGCCTTGACAGCTTGGGTCAATGCTTTCGTGAGGTCCGCGTAACCCTGGAACTCTACCACCACCTCTCACCAACTGAAATCTGAGCTCACCTGAC